>NC_087514.1:162119437-162424456 GCF_963921805.1 Phalacrocorax carbo
CTGTGCAGTGTGAAGTGGCTGTGGGGAAAACCCAGGCCCAGTGACATTACTCTTTCTGAAGTGAAGGGGTAAATCTGGTTCACCCAAATGCAGCCCTTCTGCCAAAGGGAGCATAAATGGGCATCTCTGTGCTGATGCAGACCACACTCACACCTGCGTCGGGTGAGTGGTGGTCCTGCATTTCTCTCCTGCATTATTTCCTGCTCACTTTGCAACCCTGGCCCCATACATCCCTTCCCCCGTGGACTGCAACACCAGTTTTGCCTTTCGGTTTGTCTGGGTGGAAGAATCAGGCTCACTGGTGCATTGCTGTTTCTGACTTTACTGTGATTAAATGATAATAATAACCAAATTAGTTTCTTTTTAAAATGTAACACACACTAGTACATCATGTACAAATGTTTAAATATCTTTGAAACTTCCAGGTGCTTTCAGTCTCCAGCTGCGGTCCGTCTCTCAGCCCAAGCAGAGCAGGAAAGCCTGAGCTCGCATTCCTGTTTATTTGTGAAGTGATCTCGTAGCCAAACCACCGCCCCCCATTCCATTTTTACAGGCTTTTTTCCTTATTAAGGTATAAGTAGCTTATTCTTGCATGTCCTATGCAAAGTCCAGATGGCAGCTAGAAAGGGCAGCCCCATCAGACACCCACCAGCTGTCGCCTGTAGCCTCCACGCCAGCCATCCCCAAAACAGCCTTTTATTGCCTGCAGCCTTTTAGTTTACACTAACACAATGTTGGATTTTTTTGGAAGCACAACAAAATCTTGAGCTGAGTTTCAGGATTGCCCCTGGTTTAAAGAAAGTGCTGGACAGACAGTGACTACAGCTATAAGTAATTAGGGGATTATAGCTATTTCTTTTTCCTTTCTCTCTTTGCATAGTATAGGGCAGTTTCTAATGAAACTAGTACTCTGTTTCCACAGCTCTCACTAGTGAGTTATACGTATTAATTGTTCAAAAAGGAGTGGGAAGGAAAACTCCTTTTAAAAAAAGAAATTGTGGCTGCAAAAGCACAAAGACTATCAGGAGAATTAATGGACAAATATACAATTTTGCACATTTTTACTTGCACTTGCCTTTTTATTAATCTTCTACCTCTGTCTCAAGTTTTCTATAATCACTTTAAAAAGGATGGTGACAAGCTCTGCTATCAGGCCAATAAAGTGCAGTGGAGTCAACAGACCTGTCTCTGTTGACTTTAAGCTTTAGATCGTGCAACAGAGAGTAAAAACAAGTCCCTTATGACAATAACAAAGTTGCTGGGGTTAATGTTTCCTTTTGATGTCAGAGATCTTTTAGGATTCATGTAATTCAGAGGAACAAAAAACTTTTTAAACTCCCAGCCATGCACTCTTTGATTCATTGTAATCCCTGTAAATTTAAGGCAAAGCCAGATGAGCTGTTTAAACTAGGACTCATGTGCCCCATCTGAATCCTCATCTCCAGTCAAGGCTGTGTGCAGGCAAGAGGAGGGTGCTGCAAATGCGTGGAGGGTTTTAAAGCTGCCTTTCATTTCTAAAGCATTATATCTTGGGTTCTATGCCAGTGCACACATTCCTCCATTCTTGGGGCAAAAGGAGGCTCTTCTTTTTCCTGCCTTTCCCATTGGAAAGGCTGGCCAGGCACCCACACCTGGGGGAGGCTGCCAGGCAGGGACCCTGCAGCCCAGGGTGAGATGCTGAGTCCAGGAGATGCTCATGCTTCATCCCTTTCCTCAGCATCTCCATGTTCCGTTCCTCCCCCCGAGCTTGATGGGTTTTGTGGGAGCTGTTTTTAGGCACCCACCCCTTCTCATGCCCTCTAGAGCTATGGTGCTTAGCTTGAGACAGTGGGGTCTCTCGAGGACAGCAAGGCAATAGTCACGGTGAGGGGTGAGGCAGCACAAAGCCCCACACACCTCCAGCCCAGGGAGTCTGCTCCTCTTCTGCTGGGAAGCTTCAGCCTCCACTGGAGCAGGGACAGATCTAAGGGAACCAGGCACCAGTCCTTGCCGCTATTGCAAAGCAGCTTTATCAGGAGGGTTATGTGATAAGGGAAATTATTAGCTAGCTGCCATGTTAAGTGGTTGGGAGCGAGTGGGTGCACAAGACCTGAGTGGTCCTGGCAAAGACAGAGATCAGTATTATCCCAAGGAAACACAAACCTGGAAGCCCTGGGGGATATTAATAGAAACTGTGAGAAATCTGCAGCCCCAGAAACCCTGCTGCTCTCTCAAAGTAATTAGCTAAATGCAAAGTGCTGTTTGCCTGAAAGCTGGAAATAGCAGCTCCGAGAGAAAGTAGAGACATTGGTGCATTCATCGAAGCAGGCGTTGCTAACTGGTGTTCAATGATTAAAACGTTTTGTCTGGAAATGCCCGTGAGTGTTAACTACTCCACTGCTGAGAGATGCCCTCAATATCGCTGCCAAATGTCTAACTCCGGTCTGTTGGGACCTGCCTTCTCCATCCAGGTGCTTCATTCATTCAGGTGGTGGCAATAAAGCAGCCAAACTGGTTTTAATGCTACATTTAATTCTGAAGCCTGTCACGTTGGCTTTGTTTGGATGATAATCAGATAAAAATAGGATCCAACTTTTTCCTCCCGACACCTCCAAAAACTGCACAGAGGTCCCATTAAATTGATCTAACATGGCTGGGAGTGATCCGTGGAACATAGGAGAGGTGTGAGATGGTGACTCTAATCTATAGGCTTCCTCTTCCTGGAGGGGAGCAAGATGAGAATTTGTCCCATGGTGTCACTAGCAGTTGTGAAGTGTTGGAATATTGGTATCACAGAGAAAATGTTTTAGGTTGTAGGGCCATTTTATTTATCTGATTCCTGCCTCCTACCCACAAAAAAGGACAGGGTCACCCTTATGCCTGGCATAAGGCTTGCAAAGAGGGTTTGTTAAATTTAGATGAGCTTCCATTCAACTGGAGGACATAGAGGGAGCTCTTGCAGCGGTCAAGCTGGCATCTCAAGTGAAAGATCAGGCATCAAGACACCACTCCTGGGTCCGAGGAGCTCTCCTAGCAGCCATATGTAAGGCTGTATGATGGGCTTGGTTGAAGACCCTGGTTTATGTCTCATTGCATGGGGGTTCCTAAAGTAGCTGGGAAGCGCAGGCAGAGTAGTGCAGTAAGGCTATAAAAGCTTGGCCACACTGAGGTGACACAGTGGATGATGTGTGGGAAGCCAATGCAGACATCTCTGACTCATGCTTATGCTCTTGGCAACTGTCAGACATCAACCCCACTCAAGGTGTCCTCACCAGGAGCACAAAAATGGCTTGTGGTCCTACCCAAGGGACAGCCTGAGCACCAGACCTCATTACCTGGAAACTGAATGCCACAGGCAGCAGAATTCATAGGTGGAGGAGTCAGCCTCCGCAACCATTCCTCCCAGCAAACTGATTTGTCAGAGCATTTTCACCAGGCAAATGTAAACAGGCTGTGCAAACGCAGCCAGATTACCTTCTTTTTTTTTTTTTTTCCCCTTTTTTTCCCTCCAGATGTACTTTGGGAGGCATTTGTTAGACCACAGCCACAGACTGCTTCAGATCTCAGAAGGCATCCTTTCCCAGCTGGCAAACCGGGCCAAACCATTCACAGACAGAGAACCCGGTTTTGTTACTTTCTTCTAATTCTCACAAAAAGCAAAACAAGGAAATAATACCTGTTTTTAAGGCTTGATTTCCAAGAATTCAGCCCAGTCTTCAAGACATTGAGCCAAGAGTTAAAGTCCAGATGCCCCTTTGGATCCTGTACGATACATGGTGTCCTGCGAGACAGTACTCAGCTAGCCTGCTCCTTCTGCAACCCCAACAGCAAAACACCTGCTAATGACTCAACTACTTGAGATCCACCTCAGCTTGAGCCCCTGGATGCTCTACCACCCATGGTGAGAGTGGGTCCACTCTGGAGGTTCAACCCACTGGAAAGCTGTGGACTCCACTTTAGGGGCTGGTGAAGTCAAGAGGTAATGCAGATGGAGAAACCTTAGAAAATCTGCAGGAAAGCTACCTGCCCAGATGAAACCTGTCCTCATACCATGCGTCAGTCCAGAGCTCACCTTTTCTGAGGTCTGCTGAGCCCATGGTTTGTGGTTCGCAGATCCTTTAGCAACATTTAGATGCCTCACTCCTAATGGGTTCGGTTGGGCGCCTAAACACCAGATGGGCTCTTTCCCCTACTGTCCAAAGCTATCAGCAGGCTTTGGCCAAGGTAGGCTATATATACTCTTATAACCCATTCTGATAGGCCTCAGAAGACCCTGTGACCTTGCTGCGACCATTAGCATCTATTTTACACTGATAATGCAGTCCCTTGGCTATTTATTATTTTTAATTTAATTGCCCACGTAGTGACCTCATCTTCTACATGCCTGGCAGAGCTTTACAGCGGGGCACTAACACGTCGGCAGCTTTGAATCTTCTGCGGCTGCTCTCAGTGATTTACTTTAGCTGATTTAGCAGCATTTCTTATCCCAGAAAGAAAGAAAGAAAGAAAGAATAACAACAAAAAAAAAAAGCTGATCTGATTTTCTGGCAAATAACTTATCTTGACAGCACAGCTATCGATCTCCAACCCCCCCCCCAATGCTCCGGCTAGAGGCTCAGCTGGAGAAGCTGCCTGGGCTCCACCCGCAGAGGTCAGCCCTGAAGCAATTGAGAATTTGTGCAGCTATGGATGGGAAGTCTTGTGGCTTCCCCTCCTGTAACTATCCTTTTTTCTTTCCCTCCTCTAATTATCAGAGCAGACATACCAGAGCCACCAGCTAGACAAAAAGGCGGGCAGTGTTTGACTGACGTCATTTTTTCTTAGAGTTGTGGACCTCTGGGGGAGGGTTGGTTGAGCTTATTCCAAGGTAGGTAAACACTGAGTTGAAAAACTCTTTCTCTCTAGTCATGGACTCATAACTAAGGCTCTTCTTCTCCTGGAAGGGTCAGATATAGGGCACAAACGCAATACCTCAGAGCTGAGCTGAAGGGGAAGTGAGAAAAGGTGAAATTGTCACTGGAAACTTTCAGGCTCCAAACAAGCCAAGGACTTTCTCAAACCCGAGTTCAATGGTTTGTTGCTCTCTCTCCAAGTCCTGTTCAAGCCCCAAGCAACTACCAGCAGGGTGCTAACCTGTCCTCCCTGTCTTTCCCTGCACCCTGAATTATGGGTGCAATTTTTCTGGAAAGCCTTAAGCAGGTACCAAGCAGCAAACTCTGCTTTGTGTACGGAGCTCTTTGCTTTCCCTTCTTGCCTACATATTTTTGAGCCAAAAGCCACAAGAAAAAAAAATGTAAAAATTCTTCCACCTGGAATAAGGCTCACAAAAGAGGCTCGTTAAACTTTGATGATTACCCATTCAAATGGAGCTCTGTTGGACAAAGAGATAGCTGCTGCTGAGGACAAGCCAGTTTTTCAAGACTCAACTCAAAGGGGCTGTTGGCTAAATGTGGGAAAGCTTGGCAAGGGGTTTAGCTCCACTGAGGAGCCTGATCAGAGAGCCAACCTTACAAAGGGTTCTGGCACTTAGAGAAATCAAGGTCTCTCCAGCCACTTAAAAGGAAACTGGTGTAGAAGAAAGAACAAAGAGGCAGGATTTTTTTTGTAACACAGACATCCTTTGAATTGAAGAACCTGCATAGGGAAAAGAAAGCTTCCTTAGAGCAGGGGGGAGAAGTGAACGGTTTAGAAGAGAAACCCTGTGTAGGAGGAGAAAGATATAGGACGTTTTTTGGGTATGTGAATAAAGTCAGCAGAATGTAAGGAAAAAAAACCTCAAGCAGGGAAGTGCCTGCAGATGTTGTATTGTTTTGTCTCTGCAGCTGTTTATTCCTTGTGCTACAGTGAAGAGTGACAGTGCTTTGAGCTCCTGCAAAGTACATGCACTTGCACGATCCCTCTGCAGTACGACCTTAGGAGGGAGGAACAACAAACTTGCAATGTCCACAAAGGCTGGCCAGTGCAACTGCACCACAAAGTCCCATTTCTGGGCCACATCCAGAGCGGGTCTGGGGAGTTCCAGAAAATCATGAGAACTACAGCCTACTTAAATGAAGAGGTCAGGCCAGGAGACACCAGAGTTACCTGTCGATGGGTGGTTCAGTGGAGATGCGCGCTGGAGCTGTGCCAGGTGGCGATTCACACTGAGGTATAGCAGCAAAGCTTACACCCTTCCCCCCCAGAACCAAAAACCCCAGCACAGATGCACTTATGCAAAAAAAAAAAAAAAAAAATCCTTCTTCTGATCCATTTATTATACTTTAGCAACTGGTTTGAGAATGAACAGCAAAACCTCTGGTCCCCCTGCACGAGTTTGATGATAGCTGTCCTATCACATCCCTGCCAGTGAACTGCTCCTCTGCAGTTGCTAGTCAATTACAATTAGCAGCAGTGGTTGGAAATTTTCTTTTAAAATCAATTTCTTTTAAAGATTGGGTTTTAAGTTATGGGATTTTAAAATTGTCCTTTTTCTGCACAGAAAATATAATCTGGAAACACTTGTTGCTGGAGAACAGGCACTAAATACCTTAAGTCAAAATATGTCTATGTAGATGTGTACATATATATGTTATATACACACACAGAGAGAGGTAATTACATTTTGTATAATGTGTGTGTAGTGTTTATATGTACATAGATATATTTCTTTGTAACAAGTGGGCATGCAGCTTTTCTCTGAAAAGGGGGAATTTTTCCATGGAAAATTTAGACAAAACCGAAACTCTTCTCGGTGACCACCATTTCCCCCAGGACGCTCATGGGTTCCTCTTTGGTATTGTGGTGCCTGGGAGGGTAGAGGCACACGCGGCCATGACAGCTCCCCATCGTGGAGACTCCCTGCACCGCGGGGAACCCCAGTGCTACACAATCCCCGACACCACAAAAACCTCGTGTGCCGCTGCATGTCTGCAGGGCTGGCTGGTGATCCCAATTTCGGGGCAACCCTAGTGGAAAGGTCCAAGTTGGTGGGTTAAACCCGTGGTGGGCTCCGAGGCTCTGCTTATGGCTCGAGGAGGGTCACCAGCTGTGGCCACTGAGCAGCAAGGTGGCCAGGGGCTATTTCTGAGTTTAACATGAGTTTGGGTTGAGAAACACCAGAGTGAAGACTGTGCCTTTGAAAATTTAGCCCTGTAGAGCCCAACATGATTGTTAAGGTGAGAGTGCTCAAATCCCTACCCATCAACTTGATGAAAGGTAGATAGAATAGAATAGAATAGAATAGAATAGAATAGAATAGAATAGAATAGAATAGAATAGAATAGAATAGAATAGAATAGAATAGAATAGAATAGAATAGAATAGAATAGAAAAGAAAACTATTTCAGCTGGAAGGGACCTGCAACAATCATCTAGCCCAACTGCCTGACCAATTCAGGGCTGACCAAGTTAAAGCATGTTATTAAGGGCACTGTCCAAACGCCTCTTAAACACTGTCAGCCTTGGGGCATCGACCACCTCTCCAGGAGGCCTGTTCCAGTGTCTGACCACCCTCTCGGGAAAGAAATGCTTCCCAATGCCCAGTCTAAACCTGCCCTGGTGCAGCCCTGAACCATTCCCATGTGTCCTATCACTGGGTGTCAGGGAGAAGAGATCAGATGTCCTACTGCTTTGCTCTTCACAGCAAGGAGGGTGGCAGCAAACTGTGAGCAAAAGAGTTGCAGGGGGAAAGGAATATTTAGCTCCTTTCTTGTGTCCTGTTTGCTTGCACAGTTGCCCTCCAAAAAGCACTGGCTTTTATTAGCGATCCCTGCCTGCAGTACGTGATCAGATACCACCCATATGAACACCACATCTCTGTTACAACCTGGTGCTGGCTCCAAGCCATCGTTAGATGTTTGTTGTGCAGAGCAGCTGGGGAGCCTGCAGACCTTATCAACATCGCACAGGGGTGGATGGGGACCCGGAGGGTAGAGTCCCAGTGCCCGATTCGTGACACCTAACATTGAGCAGAGGTGATGTGTGTCACGAAGGGACCTTGTTAATTTAAGGTCACGTCCTTGGGAGTGAACACTGGGCGATGCTAGCTTCACACCCACAATTTAAGGTTGTGGGATCCAGAGTATTGGTTCAGGTAGTTAAAGTATGGAATATCACAAGAGGGCTCCGTTCCCAGCCCTGTGTATCTTGGGTTTGGACTCATTCCTTATTCTCCACTCTTATTCCTATAACGCCCAGCAGCCCGCCTCCCTGGGGCTGCTCCATGGTTCATGGCTATGGGAAAGAAAAGGGGAAGAGGTAGTTTTTGGGAGGAGGAGATAAATGGATATCAGTGGTGCAATGGGAAGGTCAGCTGGAGGAAGGAGAGGTCAGGACTGAGAGAGCACGGATCAGATAACGGGTTAGACAGGGTGAATAAAAAAAAAAGACAGGAAATTCACATTTGTTACAGGAGAAAAGGAGGAAGCAAGGAAAGGGGACTAAATGGGTGAGGATACAGTTAAGTTAACAGCCAGGGAAGATGCGAGGTGGAAGAAGGCAATATTTTCCCTCCAAAATATGCAGATGGGCTTGACTGCAATGTTTCACTGACTGAAAGCAATTTTAGGAAATTGTTCCTGAGTGAAAAAAAAAACCCACGATATTTTTTAGTAGAAATATTTCACTTCTCTTTGAAGCTTCTCTGATGTTAACAAATTATCTGAGCAATTTATAAAAACACTTAAGAGATCACTGTGTTCAGACAAAGTGCTTGTTGGGCCTGAAACAAAGTTCCTTCATTAAAATGCCACTTTCCCCCTTCCTAGCTGGAAAACGTTCGTTTCTGGTTACCCCACAGCAAATACGTTTATTTTTTATGGTCTGGCCACCCCTCACCCCTATCAGTTATTTGTGCAGTTCTGCTTTTCAGCAAATTTACACAGCTGACAGCCAGGGATATGAGTACCTCAGATGGGTACGAGAAGGAAGTCCTGTTAAGCAAGAAAGGTGATCATCAGAGTCTGACCAGATCTATTGCCTGTAAATATTAGCAGAGCAGAGAGCGGCTCCGTTACGTGGGCAAGACCACGGAGAGGGAGGTTGCTTTGCACTCTCGTCGGTATCATTTTAATCCAACCCGCCGTCAGCTGGGTTTGAAAGAAAACAGCTTTCTGAGCTCTTTTCCAAGTCTCGCGTGTGTGAATAAACACTCCAGCTCACACAGGAAGCTGGTGACAGATGGAGCAAGAGCTCGGCTCTTCTGTCGTTCTGGCCTGGGCTCCAACCGCAAAACCGCGCTGACTTTACCCATCAGCTAACCTGGCTCACCCGTGCACAGGCAGCGTGCTCAGCCATGGCCTGATAGTGCCGAGCCAGCAGCCGGCTCTTGCCAACGCTTTGCATCCCCTGCACTTTGCTGCAGCACCGTGCAGAAATACCTGAGACGTCTCCAGCCTCGCTCGTGGGATCTGGAGCTCAGCGCGGGGCAAGGAACTGCAGGAAAAGGAGGAAAAGTTGCTGAGGCTGAGTGACTACAGGTGCCTTTAGGCTGGATTGCCCCGGTGTGGGCATCTTCCACTGTCACTGCTCTGCAAACAACAGACAAACACCACTTGTTGCAATGTCTGGGGTTTAAGGAGTGGTGCTAGCACAGCTCGCATCAGCACAGGCCCACAGTAACGTGCATTTGCACCAGTTCTTCCTGGGCTTGTTTTCAGACTGGCTATAAAGCAGCCCATGATCGCTCCAGCAGCAGTTTATATTTGAGTGGAACATCACCTTTTGCTTTCACATAAACTGCCTGACTCCCAGCTGAACCAGGAAAAACAAACAGCACACAACAAAGTCATCGCTGCGCAAAACGAAGAACAGTCACGCAAGGATTTGCCAGGCGGACTTTGATTTGCATCTCTGGTTACAAACATACAAATTTCTCAGGCTGGCAAAACCTCTTTATTTGGTGTAACTGGATAGGAAGAGGGTTTTTAATCGTATTCAGAGCTGCGGCTCTGAAATGTAATGAGGAGCACAGTCACCGCAGCACAGGCTGAGTGTTTTTGAGCAGCGTGTTTAGATAAGGATTTACTTAGGAGTGGATTTCTTTGCAACCAAATTTCTCTTCCTTTATTTATTACACATCTGCGTTATCCTCAGCTCACAGAACCAGTTCGTATCCGATTCTTAAAGGTTTTCTGGAAGATCATGTGATTTCAATTACCTCCCTTGCTCCTGGGGCCACTCAGGTGTTTACCTGCTGCACCCGACGCAGAAGTGGTTTCATTTCTGCAGAAACGCCACCCAGCTTTCTCAATTCCTCGGACAATCCTGTCCTCATCAATGTTTTTTCTTAAAACCAAACCTCTTCAAAGTCCACAGCTTTACAGGCTTTTATTAACTGGAATTTATTTTCAGCATGTTTGAAGCCTTTATGCTTAAAAGTAGCCATTAAAAAAAGCAAATAAGACTGTTCTATATGGTTTTCTTTCTCATCTTGGGAGTCTGGGGACTTGCCTCCTGATTTTGTATTAATTGGACCTGCATGTGCTGGCAGCTGTGCTTGAGGTGTGATTTTGTGGGGTGCTGAGGCTGGCTGTGGCCAGGTGGTCGGAGCAGTGGGGTCAGGACAAACACGGCCCCCAGGAACGAGTGCTGCCATCCCACAGGTGCCCTGACCCCACAGCCACCCTGGTCCTGCTGCCTTTGGGAGCTGAAGGAGAAGGTTATAGGAAATGGTTTGCCCTGGGATTATCCATCCAGCCGTGGCTGTGTTTGTGCATGCATGTGTGTGTCTGCATCGCACACGCAGAGCATCCTACTGGTACCCCCATGGGGCCTTGGCTACACAAACAAATACAGGGATGCTCAGAGGGGATGCAAAACCCAAGCTCCCAAGGCCTTAGGGCTGCTCCTGCTGCACACCAGGCAGCCTGTACCTGAAACTTGTTTTACTACTCTTAAAATCATGGATGAAAACACCCTCAAACCCTTAGCCAGCATAATTTTTCCTGCAAATAACCCCCGGCACATGGGTATTTGCAACTCTTATTTGCACCCTAGAGGGAAAGCAGCTTCAAGGGGATAGGATGCAGTGGTGAAGATAGTTTTGCTTGCTTTTTGTTATGTACCCTGGGTTACATGCATGCAAGTGATGCAGTGAGCAGGGTGGGCAGTGTTACAGGTCCCTGTTCCCCCTGCTAAATGTAAAACTCACGCCTATCAAGGAACAAAACCTTTCTGACAGGATAGTTTATGTTACTCTAGGAACTGCATCAGACTATCTCCACCAAAGCTCTCCTCTGATGGCAAAGGCTACACCTTCCCTGGAGGACTGGTGTTGTGCTGCTTCTCCCACCGAACCCTTTCAAGCGCACGTGAGTCCTTGAGGTAAGTTTGTTGTCCTGATACAAAACACCATGCTAGTGGAGTGGTGTCCCTCTGGGCTGCTCGGTAAACATCTCCTCCTGCAAACATGGCCTCCAGGCACCGGTTTGTGATCCCGGCTGGTTTTAACTACCCTGACTGCAGATTCCCAGGTCGGAGCGGGGAATGGTAACGAGTGCCAAAATGAGTAAGGCATGCCAGGATGGCACTGGGGGTTAAAGAGTACACGTGTTGCTTCCCCAGCCAACTCCTTCTGCTCAGGGGAAAAGGAACTTCTGGCAGGAAGGTGGGGTAAGCATCTCCTCCACTGTGGGGTTGGCAGCTCCTCTGCTGTATCCATATGAACACCTGACAGCTGAAGAACCCATAGGCTGGAGATGCCCCTGTCCAGGACAGGGCTCAGTCCTTTTCCATCACTCATGGTCTGCACCTGCCAGAGCTGTTTGGGGGGAAAGGCAGGGAGTGTGCTGAGATGCCCTTGGAGGGATGTGCAACCCATGCTACATCCCTGGCCATAGCCCAGCTCCATCTCTCAGATGGCCATGGCTGCGGTGCTGCTGCCAGGACAGTGCCGGTACCCCAGGGTGTGCCTGCAGCAGCTGAGTGTGGGAAACTCCAGCAGCTTTTGGGTTTTACCAGCTCCAGCTGTTTATTAGGTTCAGCCTTTTCTCAGATAAGAGGAAAAGATAACACAACAACTTTCCCTGGCCGCTGACAGGAACTGGGCTGAACCCAGGAGCTTGGTTCCCAGAGCGCTTGAGCCCTACTCTCCAAACCCAGAAGATTTCATAGGTGCTCAGCACTATCAGACCCAAATTATACTGCTTCACCATTCCCCCACGTTCCCCACCCCACAAATCTGCAAAAACAAACTTTCCTTTTCCTTTTATTAAAAAAAGAGAGAGAGGGAGAGAGGCAGTTTCTAGCCTTTCTGGTTGCAAACCAAGGTAAACTCTAGCCTTTGAGTCTGCAGCCAGGCAGACTGCAACAATAACACCCGCAGAAAAGGGTGTGCTCCCATTCATCTCAATGGGTGTTAACTTGGAAGGGTAATTATGACCCCTGATGCCAAGAGCTCTAACCGTTTCGCTGCTGAGCATCCCAGCCCATAAATAAAGCCTCTGGCCGGCTGTGCAGAAACCTGGGTGGGAGGGAAGCCGTGTAGCAATGAGGCGTTGACTTTTGGATGTGCCAGGAGTCTGAAACACTTTGGCTCCTGCAGAGGCTCCCAGCCTTTCTGCAATCCCGTTTCAATCGACACTATGACATACATGCCCCACTGCCCCAGAGGATCAGCTGAGGGAGGGGAGAAATAAGCCCTGATGAATTTACTGGGGTGTCTGCAAAAACAGTCCTGCAGCAATCCATTCGGCTCAGCTGCACAAAGGAATGAATGTCTGACAAATGCCTTGTTCTGGGTTTCCCTGGGAAACTCAGCTGGCGTTAAGATAAACAAGGTCCCAGGGAGCAGGCGAGAGAGCGGGGTGGAGGTGGATGTGGGGAGCTCGTCCCTTCCTCCTGACCAAGTGTTTGTGCTGGAGCCCCCAGCTGGGGTCAGGTCCTGACCATCCCTGGAGCTGCACAAAAGGCACATGTTTTAATAATCTAATTAGCCAAGGCAGGCAAATAGTAGGAGGAAAGGAAATGTATAAAGAAAGGGAGTGGTTCAGGCAGAGTCACGCAGGCTCTCCTCCATCCCCCTACTTCTGCAGGGCTCTGGCCCTTATCTCAGTGGGGAAAAAAATTCTCTTCAAAATGCAAAAATGAAAATAGGCACACAGCCTTCTTCTGAGCAGAGACGTGCAGCAAGGGGCACGATCTGCTCCGATTCATTAACTCTGGAACCTACTGATAACAGCTCAGACCAAGGCTTTCTTAGTTATTTCTGCAATAAAAGCATGAGTAAAGAAGATAAGCTGGCATATCACTGATGTCTCATGTCTTATAAAGTGAGAGAGGCTCACCCCTCCTTCTGACACCCTACAGATGGAACAGCAAAGATCTGGGGAATTGACATTTTCGTTGTGTGCTCCAAAAAATGGCACAAGCCCTGGGTGATGTTAGTACCAGAAATCATCCAAGTGCCTTCAGCTGCTTTTTTATATTACTCTTGGTGTTTCTTATGGTATACCTAAGTGGGACACAGCTGTGTCTAATGTAAATAACTCTGTGCTCATCTACTGAAAGTAAAAGGAAGGAAATTAATGACAACAATAAAATAAAGCTCAAACCTCCCACTTACAGTCAGTGCTGGCTCTGCCCAGTTAACCCTTGTTTGGTTTTGGTTTTCTGCTAGCCAGGGAAGGTAGTTTCATCTCAGTTTGTGCTGTCCTATTTTAGTTTTCCCCTCTGAAATTGCCTCTGCCCTCACAGCAATGGGGATGCAAAAAGCAGCCACTGTCCACCCTGCTTTTAACTCCACAATTATCATTAATACTTTAGCCTATGCTACGGGGGTGGCAGACACCCTGATAAACCACTGCTATGGCTTGAGCTGTAGAGGTCTAAAACCAGTAGTATGTTGGGACTAATGGACCAACGTCAGGATTTTAATCATATTTAATCCCACACATGCTAAATATGAGGGTGACCAACATGTATTAAAAAGGCCCTGATGCATTTTGTCCTCAGAAAGATAGATGTTGGAAATAAGGCAGTCTAGGTAGGTGTCTGTTTCTTTCCATAGTCTATTACTATAGTTTAAATGACAAGCTACTGTGTCTATACACAGCCATCCAAAGTGAGGGAGAGCTTGATGTCCCCTCCAAAGATGTTGGTCCCCTTCCCACTGATGCCCTTCAAGTAAAGCCCGGGGCTGCACTGTGTGCAGGCTTGGTGCAGCTGCTAAGCGCTACTTAAACTGAAAAATGCATAAATAGTATCACCCTGATTTTAAAGAAGAGGAAATGGAAGCCCAGAAATTAAGCTGTTTCCTCTAAGTCATACAGTAAACACTCTGGAGACCTTTCTGTATGTAAATTTTGCACCAAAAGAAACACATTTGGTTTTGGCAGTGTTTGTCCCATCAGTGCAAGTCTTGCAAATCGGTTTGAAAAGCAGAGTTTTGTCCTGCTGGTGAAAGCCAGCCTTAAATAAAACTCAGTCATTTTTATATCAAAATGAGTGTCCACACACAGATCTGGGTTTAAACAGGTGCGTTCATTTTGCAGCAAAGTTGGACATAGCCTATCCTTCAGAAAGGGGAGATAAGTTCTTCATGGGTTGCCCATATAAAAACTTCCACATATAATTAAAGCCCTTAAATTAACGTTCACATCCCTTAGGCTGTTAATAGGCTTTTTTGGGAGGGCTGGAATAGGGGCAAGCACTTGGACTAAAACACATGTGCCAAACTTCAGGGAATGGGAGGGGCTTGGAGGTAATTTGGTGACAGAAATCTCATTTTCTTTCTCGGCCAAACTGGCTGCAGTGGAAATTTTGCCCAAAGAGGTGTTAGTCCCAGATTGGCTCCTTTTGGGCTGATTTCACAAGAAGACTACCTCTGGCCTTGAGTGACAAGGGAGGATAAGATCTGCACTTTGTCTTGCTTTACATCATGATGCTGTGGGTCTGATCAGCCCAAAGATGGCTTTTGCTGTGACCTTTAGCTCTACATGCTCAGCACTTGGACTTGCTTTACAGAGAGGCCAAAAACCTGCCTAAATGTGCTGCTGTCTCATGCAGCCACAGGCCTTGATTGTCTATAGGATTTGTGTGACTTCGCTGTTTCTTTTCACCTGCGGGACCCAGCTGCCAAGGAGCCCAGCAAACACCAGTGTGTTCAAGCATGTTCATACTCAAATTTCTCCATGAAATTCATTTGCACAACTTGCACAGGGCAAGCTAAACCTCTGTTGAGTGGTTGATACTGCTCAAACCTCACCCAGTACTCAGTAGGTGGAAGAGGGGGAGCCTGGTGGTCATCAGGCTGCTGAGAAATACCTTTTAATTCTCTTTTCTGCCTTTGTCCTGACCCAGAACAGCAGCTCCAATATCCTGTTGTAGCACCTGTGAAAGCAGCCCTATGAAGAAGAGAAATCCCAGAAATGGAGCAGATATTGCTGCAAGCAGCAGAAAACAGCTCCTGTTTCAGAGCTGTTTTCCAAAGCAGAAGGGCAGCAAAGGGGGGGCAGCTGCCCAGGTCACTTTGAAAGACAAGGAACATGAGGTGTCCAACAGCTTTTCATGCCGAATGCAAAATCAGCCCCTTCTGATGCTTTTCTTCCCCTGTTGAGTCAGAAGAGAGAACCCGCATGCTGCCCCTCTCTGCCTGCACACCCTTTGGTGTTAAAGAGCTGGGTCAGTGCCGAGCAGCTGCAACTTTATTTTAGCTTTTATCTTTTGTTTTGTTACTTAAGAAGCCCAAGAAGCTGGCAAAAAAACTGCAAAGAATTGCACAGCCTTCAAAAACAAGTCAGAAAATGTAAAGGAGATCTGAGGTTTGGCTCCCAGACTTGGCAGTATTGCCCTGGTTTGACTATCTTATAGCAAGGTGGGCAACTAGAAAGGGGAGTGCAAATAGCCCATCACACTTCTTGTCCTAGTAAAATGATTTGCAAACCCATGCTGGATGGGGGGAAAGGAAGGAGTTGACCCTCAGGTCCACAGACGTCCAGAGGGGCTCCCCAAATGAGAAGGTGCTTCAGAAAAGTTGTGTGTGAAGGAAAATAAGACAAAGGTGCTGCAAAAATGAAGCAGCAAGGTCTTTGAGGTGAACTGAAATACACAACTGAAACTGCTGTGTTGACTGTCTTTGACAGCTCTTCCTCATTTCCCCTCCCTCCGCAATATCCAGAGAGGCAGCTGGGGCTGTCACACAGGCCGGACAGTTAGGATGAGAAACCATCAGATGTAGTCCTGGCTGTCCCTTCTTGCCCTAACCCCTCATCCTCAGTTTCCCAGCCTGCCAAATGAGGGATGGGACACCCTCCAGGAGACATGACAAGGATTTGCTTATCAACTGGCTCGGACCTTGTTCCCAGCAAGACAGACAGGATTTTTCTCCTAGGTGTCAATGGGAAGAGGTCTTCAGGAGCAGTGTCCAATAAAAGACTGAGTAGCTTGCTGCTGTCAGTGCAGAGCTACAAATTGGATGCACAGTGTGATCGGGCAAACTGGTAGGGAAAAAGTAGTCTGTTTTGCCAGGGAAATGTTTGTAAGTATTTAAATGGTGCTATGTTTGATCACACAAAAATAAAATGTTTCCATGACGCAGGAAGCCCAAAGGACAACTATCCTGGATTGTAATAAAGCCTGAACAAGATCAAAGAATCCTTGTAGTAATTCCTGAACGTACACAAAGAAAGGGGTGCTCCTGATATGTCTAGATGGACCAAGCTGAGACAAGAAGCATTGCATAATTCTCGTTTTTCAGGTGACAGATCATATGGGTAAGCAGATTAAGGACTTTTTATCCAGGGAAGTGACTTTTGGTGTAAATTTAAAATTCCATGCCTCTTGTATAGCTGGAGACCATATTTAGACCAAACAATGGATGTGTTCCTTCGCTTTAGGCCCCAATTGCCCAAGGGTTGGGGTGGGGGGCCAGGCTGGAGCCTGTTTTTAACCCACAGAGGCTGCCAGCCTGGAGACATGGAGGGCAGCAGGGTAGCCATAGCCTTTGTGCAGGGGTGTAAGCTGTTCTCAGGTTGGGCCAAATTTCATCGCACCAGATACTGGAAGAGGGATTCATTACAGGAATGTTGGACATCTTCAGCTGAGGTGCTCACGTTGGGCTCCTTTTGCAGTCAGCATAAACGAAGGTTCATCTGACCTCAGCTGACATTTCACTTAAGGAGAGATAAGAGAGTTTACCCTGGTAAACTGAGTTTAGGGTGAGTGGCCTAGGTTGGAGAACTGCTGTAGAGATTAATTCACTCTTCATATGGAGTAAATGCATGTACTCTGGGTGATCACAAGTAGCTTTTCCAGACTCTTTCCTTGTGCAGTCAATTCCTAAGTGGCTTGCCCAGGGCTGTGGTGGGGCTGGGAGGCAGACCAGCTCTCCAAAGTTGCAGATTTGCCCAGAAAACATGGTTTCCTTCTAAACACAGAGGTAGAGTTAGCTGGAATTTAGAATTTTTGTCCTCTGGGAAATGTCCACATTTGCTTCCTATTTGCCATTTTGAATCTGAACAAAACCATAAAATTTTGAAATGTTTGATGGAACAAGAATGTAAAAGCCATGCAGTCTGACACCACTGAAACATTTCACTTTGATAATGTCAAAACCAAACATAAGAAAGGCACTTGCAACGTAAATCCCAGCACGACGAAATATAACACACATCGAAAATGTTTCAATTAATATTGCAATACAATACGAAATGAATCAAAATGAGTTGAAACAATATCTCTCTATTTCACCAAGATGTTTTAACATTGCTGAAGTGAAACTGAGGAAATGTAATTTGTTAAAATGTTTCAATGAAAGCTTTGAATGAAAATTTATGTATCCTTTCGAGTGCATTTTAGGATGGAGAGTGATATTCTCAAAAAAGTTGAGCAGCTCTGAGATGTGTGGGTTTTGTTTTTCTGCAAAATCAAGTAAATTCCAATAATTGGCAAGACCTAGAAGTCATCAGGTATTTACAGCTACTCAGAGCTGGTAGAAACAATTTCTTAGGCCTCTTTTTAATGCCCATGACAACCCTTCTTTTATTACATGCAGGTGCTTTTTGGTTGCTGGATAGATTTCAGAGTGAGCTGTTTCGGTAGCATTGATGGCACCGTCTAGAATGGGCAAGATCATCCTCAGAGCTGGAAAATCCATCTAACCACTGTGACGTTATGCACATTCTTTCCCCCATCACAGACAAGTCATGTGCCATATCCCTCCTTCCTCATAGCGTATTAACAAATGAGCTAACTAATTATTACCTCTGGCTTGGCTGGAGTCATCTTGTTGTTATTTACCGTTGGTGACTAATTGTCACAATTAGTCATGCTCCAAACAATGGTTGCATGGTCACATGGGCTCTATGGGTCCCCACCTGGACAGGAGTTGTCTCTCCCCTCACCTTGGCTGAGTAGGACATCCCGTGCTGTTCTCAGGATATTTGAAACCCAAACAAAAAGCAAGTCAGAATAGAAGAGAGGAGGGAAACTTGTGTTCATGGTAGTGTTCCAACATGACAAAGTCACAGTCTTTTTGCAGCTCCCAGCAACAGGGTTAAAAAAGAGAGGTTGCCTTTGTGTGTTGGACCTCCCTGGAGACATTCACCCCCCGCCTGGACGCGGCCCTGAGCCCCTGCTCTGGGGGTGCCTGCTCCAGCAGGGGGGTTGGACAAGATGATCTCCAGAGGTCCCTTCCAACCCCCACCATTCTGTGATTCTATGATTCTGTGACCTCGGTGCTCAGCTGGGACCTTCCTCACCATTCAGTCTCTCCCTTGCCTCGGTTCCGATGATGCCCACAGCTAACAAAACGCCTTCTTTTCTTTTTCAGAGGCGGTCTCATTTCTGTGTCAGGTGAAGCAAGTGCTGTGTATACCATGGGTGAGATTTGGAGGGGAAAGGTATTTCAACCCACTCCTGGGCCAGGTTTTCAGGGGGTGAGGGCTTCATCACTTCCATCACTTGCAACAGGAACAGCTGAGTCCTGGTGTGGCATCAGAAAAGGCAAAATGACACATTTTTCAACCTTGATAAATGTGGCGTGAGGATCTGCAAATGCCATCCTGTGGCTGAGTGTAATGAGTCTGCAAATCTCATCAGACAGAGGCTGTGATGAGTTGCCAGGTAGCTGGTGCTCACCTGGAGTGGTGGGCACAGTCACATCCTCTCTGAAAAGAAAAGGATTAGACTCACGTAATATCTCCCATGAACCGGTACCCAGGCATAGTGGGTACAGAGGGAGTGGGAGCTGTGGTCCATGTTATGCTGTGCCTGCTCTTCTCTCAGACCAGTGATTTTGACACCCTGAGCACTGCTCTTCCCACAGTAAGCATGCACTGAGCATGTGATTTCATGTTATGGATTGACACAGCTCACCATTCAGGACTGGCCCTGCTAAAGCCCTGGTGACAACGAAGCAGAGAGGGCTCTGTAGAGTCCCCTGTTCCCTTGGAAGGCACAAGGAAGGTTTATATTTGGTTGAAAGCTGTCCCCATAGAGCAGCCTTAAGTTCTCAGTTCTTGCTCTTCAGAAGAAACCAAGCTGGAGCCACCAGGAGACGCAGCCTCCAAGGTCATGGTGGCCTGCACCAAAAAGTTTCAAATGGCTAAAGATAGCTGGCCTCTCCTGTGATATTCATCCCATCATTTCAGGGGCTGACCTGTGCTTGCAGAAGTCAGTCCTGTGCTACGTAAGCCCGACCCTGAACTTCCTCCAAGCTCATCCTTTATAAACGCACACCCATAGCACAGCCTGACAGCAGTGGGGAGAGGAGCGGAGAAGGCACCACATCACTCAGCACCAAGAGCACCGTGGGAAGGCAAATCGGTGCAAGAAGCAGTGAGAGAGAAGCCAGTGTCCAGGAAAAAAAACCAGCACTGTTTGCTCCATTTCCCTTCTCAGTATGTTCCCCTTTTTCACAAGTTCCATGCTGAGGGCCGGAAAGCAGGTAAATTTTACCTGGAGTCCTTCTCCTTACTTCTGGAAGCACTCTTTCTTTTCTCTCTGCCTCTCTACACCAGCAACACAGCACAACACCGCAGCACCC
This sequence comes from Phalacrocorax carbo, assembly GCF_963921805.1. Lineage (NCBI taxonomy): Eukaryota > Metazoa > Chordata > Aves > Suliformes > Phalacrocoracidae > Phalacrocorax > Phalacrocorax carbo. Next base: position 162,139,377 of record NC_087514.1, read on the forward strand.
TCCTTCACCCTACCATCATTTCTCCTCCTCCCCTTCCTCCTTTTGCTGTGGCTTGACACAGAGGAACCTGAAAATTCTCTGTGATGTTTGAATCCCAGCCAAAACTGAAAGTGAGATCCCACGACTGGTCCAAAAGCCTAAAAAACATATGGCATTAATTCTGCTTTCCCACAGTTCCTAAAACTGCAATTAAAAGCAACCCCCACCAAACAGAGCCCCATAACTCAGCTCCATGATTTATTGGAATAACGAAGTTTTAGGGGAAAGTTGGCGAGGACCAGGAATTCCATGTCCGGGAGCTGGGCTCTGCACACATGGCCCACGCACAGCCGAGTTTATTTTATTAGTGTGCCACTGGTGGAAGAGCAGGATCAGAGAGGGACATTCCTTTCAGAAAGCTTATCTTTGGCTTCCAACAATAAACCAGCCCCTGCATCTGCAGGCTGCAGGAGATGCTGTGCGGCAGGAGAAATAAAACAAAAGCTGGCTCGGGATAATACGTCTCCGTGCCACAGTTGTCCAGTGGGTGAATAAAGCGCCTGCTTTTTCCCATCCATAACAAAAAAACATGGCCCGTGAGATTCCAAAGACTACGGATCTCCTCTTGCCTAAGGAGGTGCTTTATCATACTTGCTTTCTCAAAACCAAGGCCTTTCAGCTCTTTAACTGTGAGCAAACATGAAAGTCGAGCTGCGAAGCTCAGATCTAGGTTTTTAAATGTAGCTCAGTAGACTGGGAGGGGAGGTGGGTAGGGGAGAGTCATTCTAGCTAAGGATGCGGATTTCTGCCTGTGATTTTGCTAATGCCTGTTATGATGATCCCTGTAACGGTTAAAGGCCGTAGCTAAGTATAGACAGGATCAAACTAATTTCTAGGAGACATTTTATAATATCTGTGACCTGAGACTTGCACATCACTCTAACTTATGTGATAAAGGCAAACTTTAGCTAAATTGAGTCTGGAGGCAATGCCAGGAAAGAAGTACAGTTGAAAGTATCTTCTTAGTTTAAAAGAGGGTACAGTAGTGAGACTAAACACAACAAACCTCCATCTCCTTTGCAGAAAACAGCCTCTGCCAGTTGTCCAGCTCCGGTTTACACCTTCACACTTGCTGATGTAGCAGTTTGCAGGAGCACTGCTCTATCTGGTGTTTGCTATCACACTCCTTGGGATGGTTTTTACTCACCACACCACTGAAAAAGCAACCCAAGGTGCCCCCCCACCCGACTTCATTCGGTAAGCAGGAGTATTTTGTATTGTAGCCTGTTGCCACACACCAGTTTGTGCAGATGGCTGACAGCATTTTTAAAACAGACATTCAGGTGCAGGAGAAGATTATATTCACCCCATGCAGAGCCTTAAGCTGCAAAGCCTTGTGTTGCTGTGTTGTACAGCTCTTGTGCTGGCAATTAGAAGAGCAGGGTACTCCCCCTACAAAGAGACCATTTGCTGAACACCTGCCTTGATAGAGATCTCCAAACATCATTGCTGATCGGGAATTGTCACTATGCAACTTTATACCGGAGCAGGTGCAGCGGAAAGCTGTCCGCAGAGTCTGGTGACAGGAGACTGAAGTTGTTTGGTTTGCAAAACAGAAGTGAGGCATAAGTGGAAATAAGAAGCCTTTTTTTTCTAATTGTCTCAGGAGTTAAGTTCTGGCTGGCTCTTGGAACCTTTCAAGCAGAAGAGTTGAGGCAAGAGACCTGCAGGATCCAAGGATGGACTTTATGGAAGGGGGCCGGCTGACAGGACGGGGATGAACCTGGGGTTGGTAAGAGTCAGTGAAGATGATATTCACCCCATCTAACATCAGACATGGCCTCAGCTGAGTTAATCCCTCAGGGTCCCCTTCATAGTCAACAGACAGAAACAGACATGTGCAGGGCATGATTTATCTTAGCTGCTGCAGATGCCTTCTTTAGGCCAAGACACATCACTCCCTACAGCCCCTTGATTGTATTGATATGTCCACTAACAGCAACCTGAGCAGAGACTACTGAGCTTATTGTTACTGCTGTCTAAATGGGTGCCCAGTGATGCAGGCAGCCTTTGGACCTGCCTCCTCACCCATCTGCTCTATCCTACTGTGACAGCCCAACTGTGGTCCCTATGCAGAAGTCCAGACAAAGTACTACATCTTCAGATCCACTGGGGAGCTGTATCTAATAAAGTTGAACCACTAAAGATAGGAGTGAAGAGAAATGCTGGTGATTGCAATGGTATTACAGTTTCTCAGATATGTGGTCAGCATGCCTTGCTCGCAACCTTTGGAGAAGAGAAGGCTCTGGGAACACCTTATTGCAGCCTTTCAGTACTTAAAGGGGGAGTATAAGAAAGATGGGAGCAGACATTTTAGCAGGGCCTGTTGTGATAGGGCAAGGGGTGATGGTTTTAAACTAAAAGACGGTAGATTCAGACTGAATATAAAGAAGACATTTTTTACAATGAGGGTGGTGAAACACTGGAACAGGTTGCCCAGAGAGGTGGTCGACGCCCCGTCCCTGGAAACATTCACGGTCAGGCTGGACGGGGCTCTGAGCAACCTGATCTAATTGAAGATATCCCTGCTCACTGCAGGGGGGTTGGACTAGACCTTTAAAGGTCCCTTCCAACCAAAACTCTTCTACAAGTCTGTGATTCTATAAAATAAGTCATCAGATATGAGGACATGAAAGGGAGCCACATTGGTAAGGACTGTTGGGCTTTTAAGCCTCCTTTGTGGTCTTCATCCCATGATCTACAAGGAATTTCCCTTAACTTCCCTCTTGACAGTGGAATATCCTAGGATAGTGTAGACACCTGTGCTGTCTTCTGTTCTCTTTATTTAACACATTAGAAATATGACTTTTCATCTTTTCCTCCCAGTCTAGGGTCTAGTATTGACAGCAGGAGGCAAGTGCAGCCAGTATTGCATGGAGGAGCTGCTGCAGCTGTTTGGTCGGTGCTGTAGGCTACAGTATTCACTGCAAATATGAGGGACAGACTGGGACGACTCTAGGATCTAGACCACTTCTGTCAGATAATACTACATTGATTGGTGCAAGGATGAAGAATAAGGACAGTCAAATTAAAACTGAACTAGCTCTGAAGTTGACTCATTGGACAATATGTGCCTTACTGAACCAACGGCAAGCCAGGATGCCAGGGACATTTGTTTTTCATCCACTACAGGTCAGAAGCTCCGTGAAAGTTCATGATGTCCTGCTGCTAGCCCACAGGGTGTGAGTTTATAGTGGGATGTTGTGGTGAGGAGAGCTTGTGTGATCTGTCAGTGTAGAAGGAGTGGACCTGGTCAGGGAGGAGGCAAGATCTTACTGCCTCTGTAGGCAGCATCAGTAAGGCATAACTGAAGCAATACACCCAGTTATAGTGCCTGGAATTTTAAATGGATTTTCCAAATCTGGAAAGAGTTCAGAAAAAATGAGCTGAAAACTGACAGATTCATCAAAGCTGAAAACTGACAGTCACAGTGTGACTCTGAAGAAGCTAAGATCTTTTGTTTATCAAAGACAGATGCTTTCCACCCTTTCTTGACCTATGGTCCCTGTGAATTGTCCCTTAAAATGCGAACACTGTCAAATTCCAGCCTGTTGGGAGCTGGTGTCCTTTTCCCAGCCTCTTCCATGAAAATCTCAGAAGTCATAACTGTCCTGCCAGGCATCCTAGGGCTGTAGGCTGCAAACCGCCTCTCTAGAGCAGCACCCCTCTCAGCACAACGCTCTCCTCTTGGACAGACAAAGCCAAAGTGAAATACAGAGGTCTAGAGAGAAAGAGATGCAATGGAAAGCAAGATGCAAATGTGGTGGCAATGAACACAAGGAGAGTCCTGCTCCTTCACGTCTTCAAAATAGGTTTCAATATTTTCTGAGATATTGTCTAAGCCAGTAGCTTGTGGACACCTCTAAAAAAAAATTCCCTTCACTCTTCTTAGTCACCTTTAGAGATCCTTCTGAAATAGCCTCTACACCCACCATTACTCACAGACCACAAATGGAAAACCACTAGTTTGGCAGGAAATTACAGGAGCAAAAGGGTGAAGACCATGACTCTTCTCACTTCAGGTCTGTAGCATAGTGGAATAGCACTTGCTTTGCTCAACAGAAAAATATACAAATAATCAGAAAAACATGGCAACAGGATGACAAAAGTATGGTATAATATTTCCCAGAATGACCTCAAAGTCATAAATCAAATCTGTGAATTGTCAGCAGCAATCCAGCTGAACAGCCAAATTGCCCCACCATCCAGCATATTTTATTAACTGTTATTACTGGGCATTATTTATTTACAGAGTGCTGTGCATGTACACACTGCTTTACAGGTACATAAAAGACCCAAGGAGTTCAGTTACATGCAGGCACACAAATATGATATTCATTGCAGCAGCACTACAGGTTAACGATTGTAGTACTGCTTCAGGTTTCTTGTTTCCTTTTTGATTTTATTGCACTGAAGTCAAAAACATTTTAAACTCTGGACTTTGAGTCAACCTGTCTGTCTGAGGCAGTATATGGCCGTATTATCTTAGGATCAGAGTGTCTAATGGGCTTATTTGTTCTACCAGGACAGCTAAACTCAGGGTTATGAACTGACACTTGAACTGGCTGGAAATTTTCCACCAAACTTCTCTGTCTTTGATTGCTACTGAGAGAAAATATCTTAGCAAAACAGGTATTTTTGCACACAAACAGAGCACCTCGCTTGGGTGGAAGGCAGACTTTGCATTTGCTTGTGTGTAAAACTCGCTCTCCCTTTTTCTCTATTCTAGGAAATGGAAGAGGGGGTTAAAACAAAATACTACATCATGGGTTTTATTTCTTGTCTTTCTGCATGAGGGGAAAAAAACCCTGATATTTTAAAATTGTGATTATCTCTGTATCACTGAGTGTCTCCCAGGCCAGGAGGTGGATGCATCAGAGTCCCCAGAGAACCTTTGTGCCCCGTGCTGCACAACATGTGTCGAGCTCCAGGTGGAAATATTTCTCCTTTGGGCTCTGCCATTCTCCCCTGCGCTACAAGCTGATGGGTGGTGGTATTGGAGGGTCAGTGCTCAGAGGCTTCTCCTCCAGCCCATCAACCTTCCATGGACCTTTAAGATCTTGAAGGTCTACATACCTGGGTCAGGACATGACTTGGTGGTGAGCAAAGCTCATACCTCAACATTTTCCAGCTCTGCCTGTGTGTGGCAGGAGCTGCGTTATAATAAATAGAAACAAGGTATTTTATATCCTCATTTGCCAACATACTGCTTGTTTCCTAGGTATTTAGAGTCACTGCTGCTGCTCGAACCCATTAGAGGACTCAAGTTCATATGGTGTTGAGGGAAAGCAAAGGAGCTGAGCAATTAAATCAATAGCAGATTTACTGGGAATATTAACGGATGATATTTCCCCCCTTTGCACACCCTGATGCAGTTACTGAGCAGCATGTCTGTCCCAGTACATGATTTCTTCCAATCCCAGTTACTGTTGGGAGGAAAAACATGGCAAAATCACTGTCTCAGATAGCAGTGGTTTCTCATCCAGCCAGAGCAAGCCAAGAACATTTCCCACTGCCAGCATCAAAGCACCCTTCTCCAGATGTCTGGAGGAAAGACAGCATCTGTCTGTCTGACGGGAAGTCTCCACATCTCTCAGGGATATAGAAGGGATTGCCTCTGATTTTTTTCTTCTTCTAGAATTATTACTCTAGACTCTAGAGAAGATGCTTTAATGATCCCAGCCATTGCAAAGTGCTTCACGTGCCAGTGGAAATCCATGTGAACTATTAATTAATGACTTAATTGCTAATTATTTCAGTACTGAAAATATGCTAGACCCTTCCAGTCTGCCCAAGTACAGAGCCCTGCCCTGGGGAGTTACTGGCTCATTTCTGATGGCATGGAACAAGGTTATAATGAAGCGGTAAAAAGTTGGGGGAGTGAGAGAAGTTGGGGCATCTGCTCAGGCTTAGCAAGGGCCAGTGCCCAGCCTGGCATGGCAAAGAGATGAAAAATTAACACCCAGAACAAGGAGGCATCTTTTCTTACTTTTTTCTCGCAGGCAACATAGCTAAAGGCATCTTGAAGAGGAGTGTAAATCGGACATGGAACATAATTTTCTGAGATATGAGAAGTGAAAGAAGCCTGGGATTAAATTCTTCCTTGGCCAGAATCTTCAGTATGACCATGGGTAAATCACATCAACTCCTCAGTACTTGGGCTGCCTAACTGGGAATACCAATGTTTCCAGAGGGGCAGCGCCAAGAGAAACAGGAGCCATACTGGGAAGTGCTGGTAGCCCTGGTAGCCAGGGCTGGCAAGAGCTGTGGGAGGCAGCGCTCCACACATGAGCCGTGCTGTGACTTGTACAGCCTGCCTTTTCCTCATACCCAGAAACTCAGTGATCTCCAGTCTCGTCTGGAGCTGGAAAGGCTGCCAAAAATGCAACCCCAGTCGTTCCTGGGGGAGCTGGGGAAATGCAAGCAGATCTGGGAGCAGCCTGGAGCTGTCACTCAAGAAGTCATCCCAGGCTTTTCTTCTCTAGTGCTCTTCATTTTGTGGGATAAATTTTAGTGGTGGTGGTTAACATGTGGTGCTGCTGCGGTGCTGCTGCTGCCAACCCTGCGCCCAGTCCCCAAACAAAGTTGTGGTGGGGTGCAGCCCTGCAAACAAACCCATCCAGATTTCTGCTACTGAGTGATCTTCCTGCAGCCCTTACCCTTCCCCATGTGTCAGAAGCTAATGAGGGGTTGTAAAAAGCTGGCCAGGATCTGCCATAGCACTACCAGCACCAGAAGCAACAGGTTTTCCTGGAGGTAGCATCTCCTCACTCTTAAGGGCTGTGATTTAATAAGATGGAGGCAAGAGTGTCTCTTGTACAAAACCAAAGAGAGGTTGTCAAAAAGTCAGGTCTCAGCGTATCTGAATCCCCTTGGAGCAGGGAACCTCCTCCGGGCTGTCACCTGAAAAGCCACATCTTGGCAAGAAGCAAATGGGACGTAGCCCCAGAAGCCTTGATCCTGTAGGCTCTTCAATTTCCTGGTGTGAGCAGCCTTTGAGAAATCCCACAGGTTTACAAAATTAAGCCTGCATCTAAATCTTTGAATGAGGAGGTAAGTATTGGCAGTCTCGCTGCTCAGAGCATGGGCATGCATGTGAGTTCAGTTTTTCCACAGCCGCAGTAGGAAAAAGCTGATGTCAGGCCAGGCGTAAGTGATATACATCTTAACAGCGAGGCAGGAAACATATCTCTGTGTTCCTGCTAACCTTAGAAAGCAAGTGCTTGGATTGCTACACAGAGGATTTGTAGCAACAAGGAGAATGCAATTAAATAACAGGGATGATCTCATTATTGTAATGATGAGGTGTCATTTAATAAGGAGAATCCAGGACTGGGAGCTGAGAACTGGAGTCCTATTCCTGGCTCTGGCATCCAGCTCCAGCAGGTCACGTAAGGCCGGCACCCTTTCTTCAATGAGTTTTTATGAAACATGAAGCTCTGGCAGACCCTGGTCCTTGCAGAAGCTCTTGCAACAAAGAAAAGAACAACAGTAGCAATAAAAATTGCCTTGTCCCTTTACCTTCCCTATAAAAGTGCAGATAGTACAATTTTCCATTATATAAGGACCGTGAGGCTCTCTGGAAGATGATGCTTATGCAGAGCTCAGGACCAGGAGGTCACCAAAGGAAATGCTAAGGCTTGCTCTAATCCTCAGGCTCTTCCAAGTGCAAGCCTGGGTGATCGATTATCAGATCCTGCTGTGGCATTCCTGGGGTAATACACCTTCAGAGAAATAATTTCCCCAAATAAGTAGTTTATATATTTATGTGTGTGTGTGTATAATCAGGAGAATCAGGATGGTTTCAAAGCCGTATCTCAGAAAAAGTACAGTCAGTTTTAACTGGGGACCTGGCCATACATTATGTGCATCGAAACTTATTTCAATCCAGAGGCTGGATCTCCTGAATCTAGCCCGCCCATCCATCCATCCATCCATCCATCCATCCATCCATCCATCCATCCATCCATCCATCCATCACTTCCTTCCTCCCTTCAGTCAGTGCCAGCATCCTTTATCCTCATTGCTGATGCTAAGTTTGGTAGGTTGTAAGTCAGGTCTCCCTCTTCCCCCCTTATTTTCTGCTTTCAGTGTGCTGCACATTTTAGCTTTGAGGCTGGGAGCCCTGGGGGGTGACGCAGGCCATGCCAGGCAGGGGGGCACTGGGCTCTGCAGTGCTTTGAGGAGGCCTGTTCACACCTCTGAAATGCTACTTCGGGTTTTCTTATTCCTTATCACTCAGCAGATTCTGCAATGGTTATCTGGCCTGGCAGGTTTGCCTGGTGCCAAGGCTGCGATGCCAAGGCTGAGGTGCAAAGCAGGGTCTCCTCAACACCCAAAATTTGCATCCCAGATGTAAAAAGCTCAGCAATTCTCATCAGCCGTGGCGGTGTTTCTGGGCCACCCACAAGACTTCAGTGCCACCCCACATCCCAGCAGCCCCATGTCCAGGCTGTCGCCCTCCTTGTGCCACCCTACCCCACCTCCACGCTGAGACACTCGTTGGAGGGCAGCGTCCTCTCCCACAGGTCAGAATGGAGAAATCTCCCCCCGTGCAGTGTGAGATGTTGCTCTCTTTTTCCTTGCCGTAAGAAAGCTGGAGCATGGAAGAGCTTTTTCCCCACAGCCTGATCTGCAAACACTTAACAAAGTCAACAGCTTTGCTCTCTGATCCCTTCCAGAATTACAAAAAGTTAAGACTAGAGCAGCATGTGTAACAGATTTCAGCACGGTCCCACAGCCTTATCCCAAATCAAGGCTTTGCCTTTAAATTTTATCATTTGCTTCTGAGCCTTACATGATGCTGCTGTTTTTCCTTTGTTTTTAAATGATCCAAACACAGTGGATAAAAATGCTGAGCTGCTTCTCCTCAAACACGCACCATGCGCACACAGAGCACTGGGACACGTCCATGAGAAACTCTCCTCCATTCAACAAACAGCCCGCAAGACAAAATAAACCACTGGAGCATCCCGTGATCAAGACCACATTACGGGAATCCAGTGTTTTGATCTTTTCTGTGGCAGGATTCAAGGCTCCCAGGCTGCCAGCTCTCAGGCTTTTTTCCATTGCCTAGATCCTGGAATCTTTGCTTTCATTTTTTTTTAAAGAAGCTTTCTAGCCCTCACGTTTGGGGAGAAAAGCTTAAAAGACTTAACATGTAAGTTTTCTAATCTTTAAGCAAACCTTGCAATCTAGGAAAGGACCAATGACTCATTTTTGAATTTCCAATATTAAAATATCGGTAATGTCATTAATCGCTCATATTAATATCACCATCCAACAACGAGTTTAATGAGGATGGTAGTGAGCTGCTCACTGACTGCAATCCACAAATCACAACCATAGCAGGTCTTTCCTTCTGCTTTATGATGATACCATAAAATACTTCAAGGAAAGTTGATAGCAGCTCTCATCTGCACCACGTAAAGCAAGCAAATGTCAGGAGAAGTCATGATTTTTGATCTCCTGGTTTCTAAGTCTTGACCCGAGACCTCGATCAGGCATTACATAAATAACAGGCATTCCGAGTATGTCCCAATCCTGCTAAACCCTAATCATAGAATCATAGAATCACAGAATGGTTTGGGTTGGAAGGGACCTTTAGACTGCATCCAGTCCAACCCCCCTGCAGCGAGCAGGGACATCTTCAGCTACATCAGGTTGCTCAGAGCCCCGTCCAGCCTGAGCTGGAGTGTTTCCAGGGATGGGGCATCCACCACCTCTTGGGGCAGCCTGGGCCAGTGTTTCACCACCCTCATCATAAAACATTTCTGCCTTATATCCAGTCTAAATCTCCCCTTGCCCTATCCTTTTAAAAAAAAAATATTATTTTTTTTATTTTTTTATTATTATTTTAATGACTTGGAGGTATTGGTGACTACCTGACTACTACTAAATTACTACTTCTGCTGGTCCCAGAGCCCAACAGCTCCAGCAGCGCCTGTGCCTGTTCCCATACCTGGAGCTCACACCCTGGGAGCCTTGAACAGAAACCCTTGTGAAACCAGGCTGCGAAACACAAGGTTTCTGTGTGCAGCACCCCAGGCTGCATGTCCCTCTCCTTTCCTTTCTGCAGTGCTTCAGGAAGGTTAGATATGAGCTAAACAATGTCTGAGTGGTTTGAAATATTTCTAATGACTGATTTCCACAATCTCCTCCTCAACAGCCCCGGCGGAAAAGCAGACCTTAAACCACTACATTTCTTTGCAAAACTTGTCATGAAAAATTCATCCTGTTGTCTGGCTTCCTATAAAACCACCAGAATAAAACTGGTGTTTCTATTATTGCTATTGCTATATGAAGCGTAGCTGATTTCTGACAGCCTCTTTGAGTAGAGGGAAATGTCTAGTTTTCTTTAGTCAGGAGGCAGCTCCAGGACTCCCCATTTATGAGATGATCTGGTTAAAACTTTGCAAGAGGGAACCCAGAGAATTTCCCCTTAGGCTTATTTCGGTTTTTCCTAAGTGGGAAGTGCACGAGTCCCACCTTCTCTATTAATCATTTGAGGAACCACAAGAGAAAGAAAAAAAATGTCAACATGAGTTCCTTTTCCCTCACAAGCTGACTTGAAGGTGGCTGTGGTTGGAGAGAGGGGAGTGAAAAAGAAGGAAAAATGACACAGCAAGGTGGTTTAATAGAAATCCCAGACCAAGAGCTGGTTCCTAAAACCTGACCCAGCAGACCCTTCACCCAAGAGTGAAACCACTGCGTGAGATGTATTTGGTACTGCCAAACCTTGTTGGAGGCTAAAAATAGTGGGAGACGGATGCCTCACTGCTCCTCATGGGGCAGGGGGAGATCATTCCTCTGGGTGTGTGTGGAGGCGTGGAGAGATGGAGGGATGGAGGGGTGAAGGGGGAGTTACCTACCATGCTCCCAAATGACATCCTAACAGTGCACCCACACCCCATAGTACCCTGTCCTGCTGCTCTCCCTTCTCACCTTTCTCACCCCAAAATTCATATCTCCCAACCCTCCTGCTCTGAAACCTTTCCCAGCTTGGTCTGTCCCGTCCAAGCTCAGTCACATCAGTTGCTGCAGCCTCCCTTCCCCCCACCAGCTCGTTTCCCCTTTCCCTACAACCAGAGCAAATGAAAAATGTGCTTGGGCGAGAAGGGAGAGGAAGACATGGAGGTGGGGAAAAAAACAGACACATGGCAGCCTTATGCTTGCACTATGAAAAAAATGCAAAACTCCCCTACCCCAAACATCAGTGGAAATATCATTAGCACTGGACACTAATGAGGGTGATCTCTTGCCTCAGATGGAAGCGAACCGGGGAGGCAGAAGGGGCGGCCCATGCTGCTTGCGGGAGGGACGCCCTGTACCCGCGGCTCAGATGGGGCACGCTGCACGCTTATTTGAAGTGCCTGTGCTTGAGTGACCTACACACTGAGCAAATGTGATGCTGCACTGCCGAATCAATACCTGTCAGGTCACATTACCTGTTATTGATGAACATGATTGTTAATCCCAACATACTGTATTTGCAGAATTTCCTGGTCTCCTCAGGGCTGTCTGGGGTGAAGCTTTGCTTGGCTGAAGCTTCTTTAGGGGAGAGAAGCTTCATGGAGGAAAGATCTTTGTGCGTGAGGCCAAATATGTAATTTGTTGCTACTGGCCTACTCTTGAGGTCTCCTTGCTTCTCCAAAGGCAAGCTTTAGGAGAAGACTTAAAATCTGCTTTACAGGCCACAGAGCCTGGTTTAGCCATGCAGTATGAGCGCTTAACTGAGGGAACCAAGTGTAAGCATGGTCACCACGGGCTCTCCTTGTAGCCCATGCAAGGCAAAAAAACGGTCCACAGCAGGCTGAGCTCAAGGCTCTGAATCACTCTCTGCAGGGACCTGTCTCCTTCACAGCCATCGATGTTGACTGGGATGCTGGACTCCTTATGGCAATGCTCACAGCAAGGTGGGATGGATCAAGGCAGAGAGGAACTGTGGCATCAGCATGTGGGAGACCTGAGGGACAGGAAGGCAAGGGAGGTATTCAGAGTCATGCTGTTAGTGTGATCTGGTGCTCTGGGCTGGGTTGAGATGGTTCCTCCTGTCCAAGGGACTTTCCTTCTTCTCTCACATCCCACATAAGATCAGCTTGTCACTCTTCAGGTAGGATTCAAGCACACAACCCCACACTGCGGCCTTTGCTACCCCAAAGCCCCACTCCTCTTCCCCTCCCTGGCAGAGAGCAGGGCCATCCTTGCAGGCTGCACCATAGCTCAGGGGCTTCGGCATCTGGGCATCACAGCCCAGGATTTTGCTCTGTTGTGCAGCTAGCAGTGTTTGCTGCCAGGCTAAGAAAGGCCCCAATAAGAGTGATTTGACATTGGCTTGAGGTCCTGACCAGGAGGAGAGTGTGTTTGTGTGCATGGGGTGCATTTTCTGCTGTGCTCTTGTATGCTCCATGGGATCCTGGCAAACCCAGCACATCCCATGCACAGCCCTTTAATCTGCAGCCATGCAGCATTCTCCTTGACACTAGTGGGAGCTTTGCAAGGCAGGCTTTTATTTTTCTTTTACTTTGCAGCAGAGCTAGGTCTTCTTCACTGCTCAATGAAGGAAGGGAGACGGACCCTGCAGGTGGGAGGCTCTGCCCCAGCAGTTAGGGCCCTTGCCAGGTTCCTCTTGCAGCTGGCTTGAAAGAACACCCAGTCACCATCTGTTCTCAGAAACAAAACTGTTGTGGTTTCAAAACACATGCACTGACATTAAAAAGGCACACACAGAAAATCCCACCCAAAAAACTTCATAAAAAGAAGTGGCAGCAGCAGCCTTGCTAAACACACTGCCAGACTTAGTTTGATTAATATTGTTGGGTCTAATTGGAGGCTGTTGCTTCACCCAACAGTCTTGGTTTTGTCTGGGCAACAGCTTATAATGTAAACTTTGTTCATAACAGGACTCTTAGGAGTCCCATTGGGAGTGCTGAAGTCAAGGGAAGAGAACAGGTGACAGTGGAAATCAGATGGTGGGATAATTTTGGTGACTGGTAGCTGGTGTATTTGTGTGCACAAAACCCAGCCATGACCTGGATGGACTCCACATGGCTCATCCGTGTGTCACAAGCCCTGCAGTGTGTCTGCATAAGAGAAGTCAGGTTTCATTTGGGTAATAAAGGGGCTGTGCTTCTAGCACAGGAAGAGCTGGATTTAATCTCCCTGGCTGCTGTAAAAGTGGCTAACACATGTGGCTAGAATGCCACAGATGAACCAGATCCACTTTCTGTAGAAGGGGAGCTTAAGGGAAGCGCTCACTTAAATATTGAAATGTCCCTCCCTCCTTGCTGAGCTTTCTGCCTGGGGCTCTGGTCCAGAGCAGCTGTGTGCCAAGCACCTCCAACTGCTACAGGGCATTGTGATTTTGCTTGTGTGCCCTGGAAGAGTCTGTTAGCTGGGCTATATATTTAACTAGTGTCCATAAAGCCATCAGGCTGCTGCTTTGCATGTGAACCGCTGCCAGATCAGAGGAGCAGAGCCCAAAGCTGTTGGCCTCGCGCTGTGGTGAAGCCAGGCTGAGGCTGTGCGAGGAGCAACGTAAGCCACCGATGCGTGATAGGTCTGGGTTCAGAGACAGGACTCAAGCAATCTCTTTAGCTGGCTTTTCTGCTTTGATTCATTTGTTACAAGAGGCACAGATGGAGAAGGAACAAGGGACAGTCATTTGGACTCTAGAGAAAGCTCAGATGGGAAGTGTTCATCCCTCTGCTCATCCATTCCCTCTGTCCTGCAGCTGTGCCAGGAAAGCCTGAGGAGTCACACCAAGGGCTCCTATCTGCTCAGTACAGCTCCATCCATCACCAGGCAGGGGAACGCAAAAGCTTTCTATAACTATACAATGCTAAAACACCAAAGGGCAGGTGGGATGGGATTGGAGTGGTTCCAGGGGAGCTCCCTGTGTGTATGAGGGGAAATTAAAGGAAAAAATTGTATTAGAAACTCAAGGAAACCTTCCAAATGGTGAAATATATTGGGGTGATTTCTGTTGCACCATGAAAAGGCTTTCCCCTTCTCCACATCTCTGAAAGCATTAGGCAGGCTGTGTGGATGTGCTTGTGTGTATGAGAACCACATTGCACACTTGCCCTCCAGAGTTTTCCTTCTCATATTTAAAATGGGCAGAGCTCCAGTTTTTAGGATCTGAACAAACCCTAGAGCGTGATACTGATGTGATACCTGAGTTAGAAGTGAGCCAAGTGAACTCCTGCATTCGTCCTCCAGATCCCTCCTCTGCCCTGCTGGCCATGGGACAAGGCTGTCTGCTCTGTCTGCTGGGGTGGGCACTGCCAGCCAGTGACATCTGTATCTAGAGGACACCATGGTGACAAGACAGGTCTGACCTGGGGGATCAGGAGCTTTCTCTGTAGCTGTAATGGGAGGAGTTTGGGGGAAATCACCATTTAATTCCATCTCTGTACTAAAATGATTCAGGTTTTTCATTAAAAATCCTGCCAAGTATATGCTACTGACAGATGAAGAGGTAAAAATGCAGCAGCCAGCTCCTCTTGACCTCTGGAGAAATTCCTGTTCTGTGCTGCTGCTACAGGTTAGTTTTTGTCTTTACAAGCAGACCCTTTCTGTTTCGGATGGGGCTTATCCAAGTACTCACAGCTGTGGGTTACTTCAGGTCTACGGCTGCACTTTGCCTCTGAAGACTATCTCTATCTGGATGAGTTTATACTGTGGAGTTTAGAGATCCAAAAACCAATGCTGGGGATAAGAAGAGAGGAGCATAGTTACTCAGGGGTTGTTTTAACTTGTGCTGGGGATAAGAAGAGAGTTACTCAGGGGTTGTTGTAACTTGTGCAAGGTCTGAAACTCACTGGAGGAGAAGCAGCTCAGCAGCTTGAGCCTAGAGAGCTTGATGAGACTAAACTGGCTCAGGATGTGTCCCACTGGGTGTCCTAGTGCTCTAGAAACCCTCTTTAGGCCACAGTTATCCAAGAAAACACCGATGCCTGACTCTGTTCCTTGCACTGACACCATTCCCCAGATCTCAGTGAGCAACTTCTCCCCAAGGCCTGATCCAAGTCCCCCAAAGTGACTACAAAGACTCCCACTCTGCCCTTTCCAGTTGGCTTCAGCCTAGGTGGAAGGCTTCCCCGCAGCGGGGTGCATTGACTTGCCAGGCAGCTGGGGGACTTCACTCCTGCAGGTCGAGGTAGCAGGACAGGGTGAAGCCCATTGTGCCCTGCTAGCTTTTGGATATTCCACAGGAGCCCTGGCAGGTATCCCAGGCGTCAGGCTGCTGGGCAGAGGTGATACGGTGCTCACTCCCTGCTGGGTTATGACAGTACTTTGCACGCTCCCCCAGGCTCTGGACACGTGCCTGGTCTGCTGCCATCCCCAAACAGCAACCAGGAGAGGTGTAGTAAACCAAGCCTGCCTGAAAACACTTACATGGGGGTCTAATATATGCTGCTACTTCATGTTAATTTGGTTACATCTGGGCTTACCTCTGGGATGAGGCCAGATAACCTCAGATAACCTGTGCATTGGGGACAGGAACCCCTTTCCCGCAAGGGGAGGAAGGAAGGAGTTATACAAACCCCCATATTTGCTGCATCCCAAGTCCCCTCCTTCCTTCCCTTGCATTTTGGTCCTCCCCTGGGCAACCCACAGCTCCCTTCTAGCACTGTAGCTCCATGTCACAGGTAATATGGAGGGCAAGGCAATGCTAAGGGGATCCCAGATGCTTTGGCACTGAGGCAGAAGTGACAATAGGCTAGGGCAGTCCTTCATTTAACACCCAGCAACTCTATCATCAACCAGCTTTCAGCTAAGCCCAGGCTATGCTGGGAGGTCACCTGCAGTCAGGGCTCTCCATGAACAGCCTTTGCCTGGGCCCACGAGAGCACACAGGGTTCTTTCTGTGCTGCAGGCTGCAATTTGCACCCTGGCTGCAGGGCAGACTCTGGGCAGTAGTAGGAAACCATCCTAAGCAGGAAAAGCAGACCCATCAGCTGGTTCCAGGGAAATACGCATACGGTGCCCTCAGGACAAAAATCCTCACCTTCAGTTATTCCTGGGGGGCAAGTCACCTTAAACCTGGGGCCCAAAGGTGTTCTGGGATGATGTTAACCCTGGGGTGAGTCATAGGCAGACCTTGAAAACAGTGGATAGTATTCCTGGCATCCACCAGCAAGCTTTACTGTGATTTAAAATCATATCTGACTCCAGGATTCATTACTAAAGGAGTTTTGGCAAGGGGAGAGGCTTTGTTTTTTGCTGGTTTTCCCAAAGCCTCCTGTTGACTACAACGCAGGTGATACCCCAGTGAGGCTTCGCACCCCCCCATCTGCAAAAATGACTGTACGGACGCATTTGCAGGGGCGTTCCTCCCATGTCAAGAGGTGGCTAGATCACCAGTCCGAGGTGTCCCTCCACCCTTGTCCATTGACCCAAGACCCAGATGCTGGGTACCGGCGATATCACCTCCATCCCTGGGCAGGAGAAGCACCTGGCTTTGGTGCTTGCCCACCTCACACTGCGTGGCACCACAACAACTCAGGTGTTCAGGTGTGCTTATACTTTATGTATATATACACTTTTTATATATATATGTATAGGTATGAATAAAGCATACTTATCAGTATTCTAATAAGTATAGTGACATTGGTAGTGAGACGGTACATGCCTCATATACTGCTGTATAGTCTAAGCCTTAATACACATCACATACATATCTATTTACTTAAGGTGAATTCAGAGGGAGAGAGAGAGGAAACTTTGGTCCAGAGATGGACAAAAGCCAGTCAAAACCTGAAAGTAGCCAGGAAAAGCAGAACGAAAGAACAGGCCTGCCCAAACCTTCCTCTTCTATTGCACTGCTCACTAAACCTTTCTTTTTAAGTACTGCCTTCATGCCCAGTGCAGCACTTTTAAAAAATGCGTTTGTGCATTGGGGTGAAGGCTCAGAATTTCCTTTGATGGCTACAGGAGCAGGCAGAGGAGAAAAAGCCTTTTTGAGAAGCTGGGGCAGAGGTATCTGGGTTGCGAGGGAGCGTGTCTGTGCATCTGCAGATGCTGGATGAGGCTGTGGAAGAGCCAGCTTGGGTCAGTTGAGGTCACTTCAGCTCTGATCAGTGCCTCTGACTTGCAGCTGAGCTCCAGGAGCCAAAGGCACAAGTGCTGCTCTCCTGGCAGTGCTCAGAAGAGATGTCTTGGTTGGAGTTGGACCCGGGGAGCAAACCTCCACGTGAGCATTTTCCTTGTGGCTCTGAAACGAAAGGAGAAAGAGAAACACCCCAGGCTGGAGGACACCACAAGAGCCTTGCCTTGGGCCAAGGGCCAAAAGAGGCCTCACCCACATGGAAGATGTTACCCAAATAATGTGACAGAGTGTATGGGAAGCCAAAAGTCACTCTGTTTTGCCTTCCATAACAATGTTTTACTCCACCGGATGGTAACCGAAGACTAGACGAGGGCTGTGTGAGGTCTCTGCCCTGTCACAGACCATCTGCGTGAATGCAATGAAGGTATTTATTTAGCTCTTCTACACTTCAGTCTCCCAGTCTGTAAATGAGAAAAGAAATAGATGTCCCTATGCCATGAGATCGATGTGAAGATAAAAGGGTTAAAAGGCGGGTTACCTTAAAGAGAGCTTTATAAAGTGCTGTGGAAAAGTGCAGAGAATGAATTCTTCGCCCAGGATCTCATCAAAGTCTGGGTTTCACAACTGGAGTGTCTCAAATTCGGGCTGAAACTTTCTTTCTTTCTTGAGGGTGTGGGTGGTGGAGACTCAGGCTCCTGTCGGTGGCAGCTCCCCAGCCCAGGGCTGAGCCTGTCCAAGGTGATGCTCAGTGGGCAGAGGGAGTGGCAGCCCTCAAGGTGCCCCCTGGATGGGGAGCAGCAGTGAGATAAACCTCTCACCTTTGCCATTGGGAGCCTCATGGGCAAAGCTGGGCAATTTTGTGTCCTGTTGCAAACAGCCATGGGCAGGTTTTACTAGCCTAAAAGATCTGCTCATCAACCCCGGCCTTTGTAGGGTGAAAAAAGGCAACCTGAAGGCACTGTTAATTTCCTGCATTTCCCTCTCTTTTAGATAAATCACAAGGATGCTCTGGATTTCAGACCCTGTAGGCTTCTGGGATTCTCATCAAGGGGTTTGGAGGGAGAGCTGTCTCTCATTAGCAAGGCTGTTTGCATAAAAATAGGACCATTGGGTCTGATTCCTCAAGCTGGGAGCTGCTCTCATGAATATCCGAATGCCTTCAGCTCCCATCACTGCACTCAGTTGCTCTGGGGGTTAAGCCCTCCAAACTCCTTGCAACTCTGTGCAGGCATTTTGGGTGGGGATGGGGGAGGCTGTGTTGGAAAGAAGCAGCAGGGCAATTTTAAGAGGCAGGAGGTAATGACCCACGTTGGGAAGCAGCCAAGAGAACAGAAATAGCATATGGAAAAGACTCTCTGAATGTAATGTATGTTGCTGATTCTTAGGAATTATCAGCAACACCTCTTTACACACTGTATTTTTTAGCACAAACTGAGAATAAAACATCCTCTCTGCTGAGACAGCAGAGTCCACATTTCCTTTCCTTCACAGACAGCTTCCATCGGTGTTACAGGTATACTGTATAATATTGTCACACTTCCTTTGCTTGGAATAAATGCCACGATCTTCTTTTCAGCAGTGGGGAAACTGAGGAACAGGCAGCTCAGCTCCCTTGCCCTTAGCCATAGACATTGTCAATGGCAGAGCTGAGACGAAGGCTCAGGAGCTACATGTACTGCTGCAGCTTTATTCCTGTGCTGTGTCAGAAAATTTTATCTCTCTCTTTGATGCATGCAGATTTTCTTGACATAAATTGCTGGAATTGCTGAGAGAGGCATTTATTTCAAAGTTCAGCACATTATATGTAGGGAGAGAGAAGTTGAGTAACTGGAAAAATCAACTTGGAGTTGCATCACCGGGAGCCAGAATGTTTGTTTAGTCCTTTGTGAGATGAAGCAAGCTCCAGTTTGGCCTCATCCAGGCATGATTAGTCAAGAGATAAGGAAGGGTTTCTGGACAGGTCCCTGATACTGAGCAATTTCAGACATGGATATATTCTGTACAGGGGGAGGAGGGGGACCGTAATAGTCTCTTGCCCATCTGACCCAGCAGACAGTCATATGGGCTCTAAGACACAGCTTTCAAAATGACCAGTCCCTCCCACAAGCTGTGTTGCTCCATTTCCCCCAATTCCCGCCCTTCCCCAACCTACGATTGCAGTAAATTATAAACGGAGGGACTTTGCAATAAAAACCCAGCCCAATAAGATCAAAGGCAACTTTTATCTTCCATTTTCTTTGGGGTCCAAAACTCACAAGAGCACAGCTGCTGGCCTGAGGTTGCAGCTGTATTGCTCCCAGATGATAAAATAGCCGTGGCTTCAAGGTCCTTTCTGTTAGCTTAAGCCGAAGACGCTCACCTCCCTCCAACACAAGCAAAGCTGTTCACTAAGCTGTCCATGCACCCAGCACAGGAGGATGAAGGAGAGCAAACCATAAGGATTAACTCCAAGACTGGTAATTGTTTCCCGCTGTCCCACAGTGACAGCTGACCTCGCTGGTACTTCTAACTTCATTTCACTTCAAAATCTCACGTTGTGCCACCCAATGCATTCTGCACCAGCCAGAGCAAATCTTGGTTGGCCTTTAAATCACTTCTGGCCTTTAAAGACCTGCAGTGTGAGTGGAAGAGTGAAAATCCTGCTGTGAGGTCTGGAGTTTCAGGGGCTTGTCTTCAAAAGTTGAGATTTTGTTGGTGTCTAAGAATGTAACTTCTTACCCACCCCGTATCTAGCCTGAGCCTTACTCAGGTTTGCCAAAGAGATTTCATCTTGATGCAGGTGAAGAGTCATAATGAACAAGGCCTAAGCAGTCCTAGTCAAAAATCTACAGGGCTGGCATTTAAATTAATCTCAGAAAAACACAGCAAAAGAAAAGTTACCACCTGTCATCTCTTTGGGGATAAAACCAGAAGAAACAGAGTTTTGGCTTCCAGGAGAAATCACAAGTGAGAAGTGCTGCTTGGGACTATTTAGCCTTTTACAGCCTGCAGCCTTGGCTGGGGAAATCAGTGGACTTGGCAGTGTGGCTGAAACCACGCCAGAAAAAGGAGTCCAAGAAAACAAGCAATTAAAAACCAAGTGGTCCTGTGCATGGCTGCTGGAGGTTGGTTTCCTCTGGCTCTGTGCATCATGGCTGAACTCTAACACCAGTGCCCACCCTCCTGCCCTTGCACCTCTCCGAAATCCTTATCATCCTCATCACCCCAGCCACTCTGTCTGCCCCTTTGAGGGACGATGATTGCGCAGGCTCCATGTCCTAAGGAAATAAAGATAAAAACAGTTCAAGAGTCAGAGAAAGACTGACATTTAAGAAAGAAGAAAATGCAGATCAGATTCATCAAAACTCACAGTTCCTTCAAACTGTTTCAGCCATTTCTCTCATTGCACTTTCTTGCTCTGAACTCTGGTTTTACAGCCAAGAATTGCCCTCCTTGTCACAGGTCTGGACATCAGTTTTTGGATTTCAGGGTGGCATTAATCTGAAACTGCTACCAGATACCCAAGCACTGTCGCGGGATAGCGAATGGGCATTAATCTGAAACAAGACCTGTTGCTGGTGATCCTTCCCCACAGATATACCCTCTGTTTGGGAGCTCACATTAAAAGGAGGCTTGGAAGATGTCAAAGTAACAAGGCTTTGGGTTCTTGGCTCTGATGTAAGCAAACCCAGCTCATTTTATTTTGCTCAGCTTCCTAGCACTCATTTAAAGGTGCATGTTTCAGATTGGGGAGAGAAGTGTCTCGCCTTCCCAGAAAAATTGTTGCACCGACTTCTTCCTCCTTCCTTGCACCGCTGACATTTCTTAGCAGCATTTCCTCCCATGACAGGGCACAGACATTCGTGGCTCCAGTCACTTTGCTCTCAGCAAAAAGCAGGGTTTTGTGGACTGATGAGGGCTGATGTGGTTTTGAGGTTGTTCCCTCTTCGGCACAAGCACCTTCATCCTGTGCAGCACCTTGCATGGTGGCAGTCCATGAAGGGAGCTAATCTTCATTAGCCTCAGACTCATACAAATAAAAAAGAAACGTAAATTCAAAGAGCAATAAAGATCACAGTGAACTTGCTCTGGGCTTTCTGAGGTGGTTGGCTTGGCCTTACTGTGCCATCGCTTGCTGCTTAAGGGAAGGCTGTAGGGACGCAAACTGAAATCACAGCTCCTTGCTGGCTCCGCAGCACCCAGGAGTCCCTCCTCCCAGCTCTCTGCTTGAAGAAGCACTGCCTCCATCTCGGCTCCCGAAGCACGTGAGGCACCTCCAGGCTCTACTTGCTCCCAAAACTCACCTTCCAGGTAAAAGGATGTGCTCCAGGCAACTTGAAATATTGCTTTATTTCTAAAGTTTTTAATTGATGAACCTATCTATCAATTAAACACAAATATTAGCCCCCATGCAGTGAGCAGAACCAACCCAATGCAAATGGAGATTGTTCAATCAGGAGAAGGGATTTTTTTTATGAAAAGGAAGCTGTGAGTGTGATTTGTTTCTCCTCTTGACCTTGGGAGACCTTTACCTACATTTATTTCTCAGACCTGAATTAGCACCATAATAACACAGGGCTGGAAAATTATACTTAAACCTCCCAGCTATTTCTGGGTTACAGAGGCTCTTTCTTTTTTTCAGTCTAACCTAGTTTTCCAGTGGAACATTCCCAGTTTCTACAAAGAGACATCCCAGTTTTCCTCCCTATATAATTATATAAAGTCTGGCCTATATTCGTGCCCTTTCGCTCAGTCGCCTTTAATGTCAGCGAGGGACGATGCTCCCTTTGGAGAGGTAAAGAGCAGGAGAAAAGATTGACACTTCACCCCTGTTTCTGCCCTGAAAATGGGCTGGATAAAAGTCATTACCACAGTCTGTGAAGACACATTAGTGTGTGGTTGGCTGCAATTCACTTGCCAAAGTTAAACTGTGTCCCACTACCACGAGGGTCCCATGATTGTAAATATGAGAGAACCATCACTGCTCCATGGGATGGGGGGAAGATCTGGAGAAAGTGTTTGAGTGAAAGAGTGGTGCTGCCAAGGCACAGGATGAGACTTTCTCTCCACTGCAGAGACAGAGATGGGGCTGATGAAAAAACTTAAAATTCTCAGTAAGTCCGTGGTGATTTGTTCCCTGTTTTTGCAGGTTGATTGGCTTAGAAAAAAAAAGTGGGGAGAGCTCTGTGTTGCTGTATCTTGTAGGGCAGAGAGCAAACCCAGGGTGCTCAAGGCTGCAGTCCTCCAAGAAATGTTAAAAAATGCAGATCTCAAAACCCAGTTCAATTCCTTTTTAACCTTGTAGGTGCCACCAAATAAATATTTATGGGGGTGGTGGTGTGGGTGGGTTTGTTTTCTTGTTTGGGTTTTTGTTTTTGCTTTTTTTCCAGGAGAATGAAGAGAAGTGCAGGCGAGGGGACATTCATCCACCACAACAACATATTATCCCACTCCAAGGAGATTTGCATTTTCTGGGCACACAGAAACTTCTCTGGGGGAGAAATCCCAGGGGAGGGACTGGGTGTCTGCAGACCTCAGCATCAGTCACTTCCAGCTTTGGTCTCATTTCCTCTATAGCACCAGTGTCAGGAGAAAAGTGGATTCAAACCACTGGCTTTTCCAGCCTCAGCCAGATCTTTCTGCTGCTTTCAAAGGGCTTTGAGTCAGGCCGTACTCTGTCACATCAGCAAAACTGAAGTTTGACAGCATTGACACCTTGTGTGATGAAAAAATATCTGCAGAGTTAGCGATGACTAAAAAAGTCTGCCTGGTCCCTTGCCTTGCCAGGCAGAAGCAAGAAACGCCGAGCTCTGTGCTGGGCAGATGGGAAGAGATGGGCACATCTGCATGGTCAGGGTGGCTTTTTATTTTGCCAGGCTTTTGCTGAGTGGTCCTGAACTGCCACCTCCATCAAGGAGCACCACAACCCTGCACTGGATGAGGGGAGTGGGCTTGCTTTGCCATGATGCTGACTCTGCTTTGCAACTCAGCCATGGGGCAAGGAAAGCTTGTCTGGCTCCAGGGTCTCCTGAGTCATTTTGTTTCAGTGTCATGAGAGACAGTAAAACAGGACCCAAACCACAGCTGTAGTGCTGAGCCTGGCGCCCTCTCCAGAAACACTGGGCTCCGCTCACCCTTGGCCGGGGGCCCAGAAGGTCTGGCCACTTCTATCCCGGGTTGAAACAGCCCTTTCCTAACTTGTTACTGGCAGCTCCCAAAAAGTGAGAAACCATGAGTCAAAATAATGGACAAGTTATTCCAACTAGCTGTTTTTCATTACAAAAAAAAAAAAAAAGAAAGAAAAAGAAAATAGGATTGCATGGTGTTTTGCACCTTCTGGTTGCTGCCCACAGCCACCTTGACTTGCACAAGAAGCCCAGTCTGATCCCAGCCCACCTGAGGTCAAATGATATGAGTGGAAAATGTGAGGTCTGCTTGAGGATGGAGAAGATGGGTGAGGAACACCCTTTCCTGGAAGGGACACACCAGGCTGTTTGGGACTGCTTTGCTATATTGCACAGTTCCCTCTACAGGTTGCAGCAAGAAACACTGAGCACCCTGGGGATGACTGATGTGGTGAGAAATAAATACAAATAAAGGCAATAAAAATTGTGGCTGGCTGAGGAAGGGGCTTTGATTCTGGCTAGGAGGAGGTTTGCTCAGCTGGTGCCTTAGTTTCAGGCTGACTTGGAGAAATCCCTACCAAAGCTTTAGGTTTGGTTTTAGATTTATAGCATCACTGATTTTTATAGATCAGAATGGTTGCTGAACAGGGCATGGTGATCATCTAAATGGAGCAACCAATGGAGACTCTTAAGCCTCAGGTACTACCATAACACAGAGAATCATTATTATGATTAACAGTAATAGTAATAATAGGAATCATCTTTGAGGCTTTTGGCCATCGCTATTGAACAATTAGTGGGTGGCAATCAGTTAAATCCCTTTACACGTATTTCCCTCCTGCAGGCAGACTCACACTTTCATGAGGAATTTAAAGGACGCACCAGCAAAAGACCTGAGAAAACACAACCCCATCATGGAAGCGTGAATCTTTCCACCCAGTGCTTGATGGTGTGCCTGTGTCGCCACCTCCATAGCCATCTCAAGCTTCAGCAAGGCTGTAAACTTGATTGATGACAGCAGCTGGCAAAATTCAGCCCACACAAGGAAAAGGGGCATCTTTGCAAGCAGAGAGATCAACATGAGGCATGCATCTGGTTCTCCATGGGTATTTAACTGTCCTTGGACCCATTGAAAACCCCAGCCTTGTTGGGCAGCAGCTTCCACCAAACTTCATCATGGATGAACAGAGAAGTTTGTGCTTCATCTGACACCAAGGCATATATTGCATTTTTACATTGGGCAAGTTGTTCAATGGACTTAACCAGCACAGAGTGCACAGTCATAGGTTTGCATGTGTTTTACTCCCAGCCATTCTATAAGACAAGGAACGTCCCTCCTTCAGCCCTACGCTCAGCATCCTTCAGTGGAGTTCTACCTCGCAGAACATGCATCTCTCAGGGTGACAAGTCCTGTCTAACAGCTCTAGGGCTCTTTAGCATAACCATAAAGGTATTCTTTCCCCTCCCTCAATGGAAAATCAGATTTAATAATGCTTTGGCTGAAAGCAGGTGGAAACTAAAAAAAAATAATCTTCTAGAAAACATCCTGACACCAGCAAACATGAATTGGTTGTACTTCAGCATGAAGTATCTGATTTCCCAACTGTTTTGGCAAGTGAACAGACACATAGCCAAAGAAGTATCAACCCTTGAGAAAAAGGGTCATTAGAAATTTTTGGAGTAATCTTTTCCACCTATCTGTCCCCCAGCTTTATGATCTGAGCTGCTGCCTAGTGTACACAGAGTTCGGCTCTCGGGGAGGTTAAGAAAGGGGAGGTCTGTCCCCTTTCCCACCACCCCTCGTGGTGTGGTTTCTGTTAGCCGTACAGCAAAGCACCAGCTGCTCAGCTCCACCTCCTCCATCAGACCTGGGTCTGGATACCTATTTCTGTACATGAACACCCTGTCACTTGGGCGAGGGCCTGTTTAGGGAGAGGTATAATACATAAAAAGTGTCTCATCCATTGAGTTATCATCTGACAAACACCAGTTTAGAGATGTCCTCCACCAGGTCTGTGTCCAGACCAGTATGCTCAAGAGCCAATGCCTCACTCTTATCACCTGTAAATTTGTCTTTACTTAGGTCCAGCTGTACTCCGTAACTCCACAACAGCTGGCACTGAACTGCACAGGTCAGTTATTTTCCTGGTGTTCAAAATCCAGCCTGGTCCTTATCTGCACTTTGCTAAACCGCCTCCTAATCGTAAAACCCTGGCAGTAACCAGCCGAGCGCTTGCGGCGGTGTTTGGAGTCGGCTCTCCTACTACAAAGGGCTCATCTTTCTGCAAGAATGACCACAGTCTGTTTAGAGAAGTGCTATGAATTTATACCACAAATAATTACAGTGATACTATAACTTTGAAAAGAAATGCATGAAGTGTATTTCGCGATGACATTTCTTTGATTATTCTTAATTGCATTTGACTCACCAATGCAGACTCCAAATTAATGAGCTCTCAGAGTACCATGGAGCCTGGATTATAAACTTAGACAGCAAGCAAAACAGTCATGATAATGAGCCACACGACTGTGACGCTTTTTCCCCTCAGCTCTCCCTTCTCTTCCAACCTCCGTCCTGACTTGCAGCAAGAGCAAGGCTGTCTGCTTGCCTTGCTGTGATGGATTTCAATTCCCTGGACCATCCTTAGTATTTGCTTTCAAAAGACTAATGCTTTGGAGGAATTATTAAAGAAGAAAAACAGGCTGGCTCCCACTTGCCATCTCTTGCCTTGCACTTTGATGGCAGGCCTTTTTTAGTAGGGATTGTCCTCTGAGTGTGTTTGTATTGCTCCTGGCACGCTGCAACCCTTGCCTAGGATGGGACACAGGCAATTAAATGCAGTCAGTAATGCCTACCCTGAACTTTAAAGCATACTTCATTCTTGCAGAGCAGGACAGCACAATACACACTGATAATCCCTCACAGCTGTTGCACAGCCTTTCTTTACTTTTCTTTTTTTTTTTGCTTGTTAAAAACTGAAGCTGGACAACACCCCGCGTTTGCCAACAGCAGGGCTGAGCCATGGGAAGGTGAAGGGTGCCACCGGCAGCTGAGGAGCAGCCCTGAGGTCCCAAGACCTCCACCTCCCGCCACTGCTGGAAGCACCAGCTGATGGTGATGTAAAAAGCTGCATTTTTTGCAAATCCTTTTTTTTTTTTCCCTGGAGCTCAGTGACAATGTGGATTCGGTGCCACCTCTCAGAAGAGACCTGTACTCAAGCCATATTGGGAAAGGGAGCTGAGGAAGCTCGTGTGTCCCCCATGAAACTCTGAGCTGGTATCTTAATTTGAGCTGTGCACCAGGAAAATCCCTTTTTTCTTGGGACTGTACAGCACCTAGCACAAACCTGGTTTGCAGCCAGGGGTCTGGCATGCAACGGGCATAAAATAGCAGTTCCTGGAGCCCTCTTTCCAATTGCTTTCCCTGGAAGCTAGCCTGGCTGCCAGGACCTTTCTTATCTTGGTTGAGCCCTGCCTTCCAGATGAACTTGTCATCCTGGTCCTCAAAGTTTCTAATTTCTGCCTTGATTGAAGGAAAACCGGAGCGGTATCGTATGTAAAGGGAAACACCGTGGGTTTGATTTTCTTTATTGTCTAAACCCTGTGAACAGGTTCCAGATACAAATAATTATTTCTAAGTCACGTTCATGTATCTCGGAGGAACAATTTCTGTTCTGCAACCTTTTGCTGATGCAGCAAAACAAGAAAAACAGCCTGAAGGGGAGAAGCAAACATCCCAGGCTCCTCTTCCTAACCCAGAGAAAGCTCTGAGTGAGAACAGCTGCTCAGCAGAAGTCTCTCCGAACAAGAGTGGTTTAAATTAGTAGGATTCTGGCTAATTAAAAGACTATAAAGACATAATTAAAAGAACTGAGACCAAGCTATATTAAATTAGCCCACCAGCCACCTTCCAAGCCATCGCAGAAGGATGCAGATGGTTGGTTGCACCTCATGAGTCCAAAGCACCTCTGAGCCCTGAGCGCACTGGCCAGAGCGAGAGCTGGTGATGGGGTGGACCTGCTGGGGAGAGCTGAGGCTGCCAGGGCAAGGACAGCCCCAAGGCAATCCCCCCCAGCCAGAGTGCGGAGAAAGGGGATTTGCCCTGGGGCAAGGCCAGTCTCCCAGGAAGGTGGGAGATGGAGAGGTGGTTCAGCCCCCAGGATAATTTCTTCCCTCTCACATCACTGCTCTCCTTGTGGCCCCACAAGGATGGGAATGGTGGTGGTGGGAAATCCTCAATTAAAGCACCCTGCTGCTCGCAAATGAGCTCTGAGGCGCTGCTGGCCCAGGGGCCTGTTCACAGCTCTGCAGTGCCTCAGGGATGGCTGCAAAGACAGCGGCATCCCGGTGAGAGCGTTGGGGAGTACAGTCAAAGGGGCTGTGGGGGGGAGAGAAAGAGGGGGAGGCAGGTGAAAGGAAAAAGAGGAAAAAGAGAGAACAAAAAAGGAGAGAGAGCGACACACAAAGAAAGAGGAAAAGGAGAGAAAGCAAGAAAGATGAGAATGAAAGACAGAAAAGACAAAAAAGAAAAAGGAAGATAAACAGAGGAAGAAAAGAAAAAAGAGAAAGAGGTAAAGAAAAAGAAAACAGAAAAAGAAAGGAAGAAATTAAAAGAGACAGAGAGAAAGAGAAAAATAAAAAGAAAGACAGAAAGAAGGAAAGCAAGAGAGAAAGAGAAAGACAGGAAGAAAAAAGAAAAAGAGAGGAAGAAAAGTAAATAAAAGGAGAGAAAGAGGGAGGGAAAGAAATAGCAAACGGGTCATGGGTGCTTCCAGCTATTCAGATGCAGCATTGGTCCCCTCCACAGCTGTGCTTTTCCTGTCTGCCCCTCCAGGCTGGCACGTGGAGGGCCCCAGGTGCATGGGGACCATCTGCCCTGGGCCAAGGGACGTTTGCTGGGGTCACCAACATCCCCTTGCATGCAGAGAAAGAGGCTCAGGTGTGATCAGGCAGCTGAGGACCCGCTTTGGTCCACCTGCAAAAGGTCTGGTCTGGCCATGAGATTCACTGCACCCAGATGAGGACAATCTGCAGAAAATATTAATGCTGGAACTTCCTTTAAGTGGCAAAAATACTACTGTGTGATGGCAGATGTGGACAGAGCTGACTTACAGCTCATGCTCACAGCTGCTGAAGAGGCTCTCGATGGCTGCAGCTGCTCACGCACCCGGTATTGCCGGCCGACGGCAAGTTCAAAACTTCCAAATGCTTCCTTTCATTGTACCGTGGAAACCAAAAGTTGGGCGATTTTCTGTGTATTGAGAATTTTAAGAATGCTGTTTGGTGACAAAAGAAGTGCTTTGAATTCTGAGCACTGTTTGGAAAAAATCCCTTTAAGATATCTGGAAGCAAAATATATTGTGAAGTGGAAAGCTGCACTGAGCTGAAAAATTAAAAGTGTTTCTTTGAAAAAAGTTAGAATCAGGCAGGTTTGAGTTTGGGGGAGGCTTCTTCCAGGGAAAAAAAAAAAAGCCATAACAATTCATCTGCTTTGCTTTAGTAAATAATAATAATAAATAAACAAACAAACAAAAAACACCCCCACCCCCCAAAAAAAAACCAAACAGAAAAATGGAAAAAAAAAAAAGAAAAGCAAAATAAAAAGGGTTGGGGAAAATATGCACAGAGTCCAGACTAGCTAAGAAAGGGACACTTTTTGTCTCATATCTCTCTGTCTCCTTGCTGAAGACCGAAGGGAGATACTGTGCACACACATTGTGATGGGGAATTTACATAACTTTGTACCCCAGCCACCAAAATTGGGATGACACTGGAATGAGCTTGTCCCACACCAGGACGGATGTGTGGGGCTCCATTCCCTCAAGCTGCTGTGTGGTGCACTTAGTAAGAGAATTGATTGTTTTTAAGGAGAAAAGCTTCCTCCTCCCACAATACACTATAAAAGTGAATGATCAGTGATACAGATGCTCTTGTGGCTATAAACCATTGTGCTGTAAGTCATGCTAGTAGCCCTGACAAGGAGAGCAGGTGATGAGCAGCTTGTGCTATCCCGTTAATGGGAGAAGAGAAAATGCTTGCAAAGCCCAAAAGGACACTGTGCAAAATGAAGGATTTCTCCACCGCTTTCTTCAGGAAATGTAACTTATGCACATTCTCTATGTCTGACTGTCTCTGAACCAAGTCTGAGCCCATCAGTAGACCCCCATCAGTCCTAAGAATAAGCATCTGGACAAAGGTGACAATGTTGAGCTCATCTCTTACTAGCCACTAGAGAATCCAGCATCACCCCCACTAGGAGAAGCTGCTTTTGGCGTTTGCTTTTCATTGGACACCAGCACATTCACCCTACAAGACAGACACTAGCAGAAGGGTAGTTTTCAGTACCACTCCTGCTCAGGGCACTATGAACTAAAAAAAACCTGGAGAGCGATGAGGTCTGGGTTTCTGGGACCACTGGGAAGGGATATGATTGAATTTCTTAAGTGTACCATGGGCTGTGACGATGGCCGATACTCTTGATACATAGCAGCTGCCAGCATTTGCTGACTTCAGTCCTTATTAGCTTGTTTTGTAATTGAATAGTCGTTTCAGTGGTACAATTATATAACAGTATTCAAAAGTCTTCAACACAGGGGTTAAAAAAGCAACCATGTGTGAATGCCATGGTGAGCCCATGGCATCCTCTTCAGCTGAGCTTGAAGGTCAACTTGGTGACACACCATGAGCTTCGCAGCTGGTCATATCAAGCCTTTAGGGGTATGGCTGCACCCCCTCAGAGCGGGACATTGGGAGCATATAGCTTTTCAACATGCCAGCTTCTAATTTTATCCAATGCCCCTAATTCTTCTATTATACAAGACAACAAACAGTCAGTCATCCATCAGGATTTCTCTAGTCTTCTTTTGTATCTATCCATGGCCATTTCTTTTCCAAACTGGAGAATCTCTCTTTTCAGACCTTCAGCCAGCCTTGTTATTTTCCATGCATCTTTCCCAAACATCCTACTTTCTTTTGATATTGTGTGACCAAACCGGCACCTACTACTGACAAAAACATCCTATGGTCCCTTACAACTTGATCATCCAAGGAGCCTATGTGGATGCACCAGAGAAATCTGTAGAAGTATAATGACATTTTCTGCTTTGCTCTCTACTTCTTCACAATTCTTGTTTGATTTGATTCACAGTGACAGAGATTGTGTCCTGATGCAAACATCCTGAAAGGTGCCCCATTGTATGGCCTGAGAAGGCTTAGGGCATGGACACATGACCTTTTCTAGCACCAACTGGCCCAGCTGAGATGACTGCCTTCTCCTCTCTGGTAGCTGTGCTGCTCACGCAATGGAGCCCTACTCAGGTCAGTCTGAAGGAGCCAGTTTTAAAATGGCAGGTCTTTGCTAACCCAGCTTTTTAAGCAGGAACAGAAAGAGGGTGGGAGCTGCCAGCGACACAGTGGAGGATCCCCATGTTGCACCACCACTTCATTCAAGCTGGAAGCACAGCGGGCAAAACAGTGAGGGAAGCCCTTGGAGGCTGGAGGAAAAATCTGGTTTCCATAAGGGTCTTGTGAAACAGGCTTGCAAGTAATGTGGAGGAGCAGCAGGACTAGGGCAGTGTCCCCAGGATCTGCTGCCCCCCGCCAAGAGTTGCCTTCATCGTAGGGGCCAGAGTGAGTCCCATCCCCAGGGTGTGCAATCAACATGCAGATGGCCTCAGCTACAAATAGGCCTGGAGCACAAGCTGAACTTCCCCCAAACTAATAATCAACCACTGACTTGAAAGGAAACCCCACCTGTCCTCACCTCCCTGACTTTGGGAGCAGAGGCACTGATGCACTCTCAAAGAGGCTGCACTTGTGATATTTTTGACCCAGCTGAAATAAGGATGAGCCATAAATCTCACTCGACAGCCTAATCTCATTATATTTCCCAGCTCAGTTTCCAGGCCAAAGGGGTTTGGCTAAGCTTCAGAGAAGCATCTGAACTCTCAGATGCTGCTCCAAACCAACCTCCTAAATCTTTAGATGGTCACTCATCGACAGGAATGATCTCCGCTTGTTGTCACTAGCTGTGTACTAGCAGTGGTGTACTAAGACACACAGGCACAACACATGTCTTCACAAAGACGCTCGTCAGTACCAACCCTCCATAAAGGTATTACAAGCCACCACCTGAAGAGGAGGTATTAAGGGAATTGGGCATAAAAAGGCATGAACTGACTGTTGCTAAAAGGCCAAGAAGATCATCTCCTTGTGACTCTGCCAGCTGGAGTGACTAATAGACCACCAGCAATCAGTGGAGGCACCCACTAAATGCCAGCTGGAAAGGACATAACCTTGATGGATATCTGCTGGGGTTCCTGAGCCAATCACAGGGGGCCTGTGAGAAAAAGCAAATGGTAGCAGGAAATCATGGCTGCTCTTAAGGTTGCAAACCTCCATCAAAGTGAGATGTAGACCACCGCTGCAGTGCCAGGGCAGGGCTGGCTTTGCATGTGTCTCTGTCCTGGTGGTCTGAAGAACAAAGAGGAAGCCAGGAGGGCGAGCAGACCTTGGGAACAGAAGGAGGCTGCAGCTGTAAAGACGAGCCAAGCTCTCTCCGTCAGCCTGGGAACTGGGGAAGAAAGCTGGGTGGGAGTGGTGGTTTCACATCTCAGCACTTTGTGCAGATGCTGCCTTGGTGTTACGGTTCACGTAGGATTGCAGCAACCCCCTCTCAGCAAGGAAGACTCCAAAGCTTCCCAGCAGAACTCAGGCCATGCTCTGCTGTAATTTTTGCCAGAGGTTTGTCTTTCATCTCTTTGGGATACGGCAGCAAGAACAGGGCAAGAAGGTCCCATTACCTCTGGAGGAATTGACCCTTGGTCTCCAACAGCATGGAGGTGAAGGAGGGATTCAGCCTCTTTGGGTTGTACCTCTCTGCCTTTAGGAGTTATGCTTCAGCCCACAACGGTGTTCCCAGAGCCAGCTGGCTTGCTTCTGTGTATCCAGACTGCACGGACCAGCAGAGGCTGGGCATGGACCAGGCTTCTGTCATGCACCGCTTGCCCAAGCAGGAGGGCCAGCTGGCTCATCCCAGAGCAGCCATGCAGCCTCTGTGCAGACAACACAAAGGACCAGCTAGCACGGCACTGCTGTCACCGGCTCTGTCCCCCCAGGAGCACTGCCCCAGAGAGGGCGTCGTCCCTGATTCAAACCAGGCATCCAGACCCCCAAACCCACAGCTCTTGGGCCTGTTGACCAAGGGGCTGCTGGTCCCAGACACCAAACAGAGGATTTCAGGTTAAATGAAAGATCCATGCTTTTCTTGAGGAAGGAGAGCAGCTTGGACCTTAATAAACTATTTTGTAAGTCATGCAGGAGAGAGGAGCTGCCTTAAGGCCACACTTGACTTTTCTGTATGTACAGTTGCCTTCTCCCATCTCACTGACATTGGGATGGCTACTCTGTGCCCTAAGAAGAGATGTTT
This sequence comes from Phalacrocorax carbo, assembly GCF_963921805.1. Classification (NCBI taxonomy): domain Eukaryota; kingdom Metazoa; phylum Chordata; class Aves; order Suliformes; family Phalacrocoracidae; genus Phalacrocorax; species Phalacrocorax carbo. The sequence continues at coordinate 162,172,000 of NC_087514.1, forward strand.
CCCAGGAAATCTCAGCCCTCAAACTTTAAATCAAGTTTAAATATTATTACAAAACATTTCCCATTAATCATGCTCTGGGCTTTTGTGGCAGGGTTTCCTTTTTCCTCTTCATATTCAAGTTATTATTGGCTTTGTTGGGTACTCGGGCTCCAGTTCTGGTCTCTTCTTTTCTGGGCTAATTTGTGTAACAGTTTGGCTTCCCAGGGCAGCTGTTTTGTAACAGGGGTCTTTTAGGGCTGCAGGGAACATAAATGTGATGAGATTCTTATATATGTTTTGCATCAGTGTAACTCCCTTGGGTACACTTTGTACAATGTAAACCCAGCCCTCAGATTGTAAGCTTTACAAAGCAGGGCTTATTAAGGTGGCCAGAAATGGCTGGTGAGTTGATCCACCGAAGACATTAAACACACCACTTTTAGTCATTTCACTCACTGGAAATATCTCCTTGATCTGTAACGCAGATCCACTTAAATCAACCCTTGAACTGAAGTTCAGGAGAGCAACATCGAGGAAAACAAAGGGAAGAAATTCCCACTTGTAACATGAGCAGCTGCTACTGGCTTCTAAGATAAATGATCACTCCATAATACAAGAGGCATGATGGTTCTCTAATGTCAAAATGCTATCAGGGGACAGCAACCTATGAAAGGGTTTTTTTCCTTTTGATAAAAACTCAATCAAGTAGCTTTACTAGTATAAAAATTCAAGGTCACCAGACCTCAAGCTTTAGCCCTTTACCTATTTTGTCTGATTCCTAGAGGCCACAACTGGGTTTTTCACACTGCCGTGGTGAGTAGAGGACAGGTGTGCTACATGAGCTGTTGGCAGCAGAGATTTGCATTTCATTTCCATGTCTGCCAGTGCGCAGATGTTTTTCTGAGTGAAGAGGCAATGGGGCAGGAGGTTCCATGGCTTGTGGGATGAAACCAAGTGGGCACAGGGACCCTTCTGCACCCAGGACAGTGTTGCACAGTGACCAGAGGGGAGAGTGGCAGAGAGTATAATTCTCCTCTCCTCTGTATTGGTCTCCCTCAGCTTGAGCTCATCAGTCCTGGGGTGAGCCAAGGGCTTCTCCTAAAACCCCTTTGGGGTTTTGTCTGCAGCTGGGGATCTGAGCAGCTCAGGAGACAGGAGCGGGAACAGCATGCCGGCTGCTCTACCGGGGTCAGCAGGGACACGTCAGAGCTGCAGCTTTGAAAACACTAAGCTGCCAAGTTTCACACGTCAGCCGTGGGATACCAGGCACAGCGGGGTCCCATGCAGCCGCCCCACCAGCCAGCTGTACCTTGCACGGCTGGGGGTGCAAGTCAGGGGCCCTCAGTGCTGCGATGGGAGCGTGACACCAGCCAGGCTCCCACCGCAGAGCCCGCAGGGACACTGTGCCTTGCCTGCAGCAGGGTGGGTAACACAAGGGAGAGGGGCACTGGGGGTGGGACTTGCTTGACATGGTAGGGATATCTATCTACATTTTGCCTAGTCACCTCCAGTGATGAATCCATCAATCCCTTTAAAAAAAAAAAAAAGAAAACACTACCACTAAATTCTTATTTGCCTGTGCTTCCTCCTTGGCAGCGCATGCCGGCCCAGCACCGAAAGGCTCCTCTGCCAGCCCTGCCCCCTGCACCTAAAACAGCCAGCAAGGGAAGAATTGCTGTTAGGACTGGTTCTGTTGTAATTGGCCTTTAGAGCTGACCCCGTTAATTAGATTAACAGGGGCCGGTGTATCTCCTCTTTGATTTCTTCCTTGGGCTGGGGGCAGAGCTGGGCAGGGATCCCTCCAGGGCACAGCACCCACTCCCACTGTGTCCGGGCTTCCTCTGAGCTACTCCCTGCAATCCCACACCTTCTGCTGCCACTGTTCCCTGTGCCTGGCAGGGTCCTCTCCCACCATCAGAGATGCAGGGAACAAAGTGGGAAATGGTATGCGATCTGGCCCCCCACTTGCTATTTCTAGGCTAAAGCAAGCTGGGGTGGTTAAGAGCAGCTCAAAAATAGCGCAGGAAGAGAGTAGGGATGCTGGAGAAGGGGAAGGAGAAAGGAGAAGGGCTCACTGTGCTCCCTTTGGCTGAGGAAATAATTTAATGTGAAGTGTCACCTCAAAGAGTTAAATCACCCAGAGTACATTGTAAAAAGGCATTTTAGCCATTTCCATAGATAATGGTTAGGTCATGTCAAGATGCTGGCTTTCACGATGCTATCAAGCCATCCATAATTTAATGTTTAAAATGCAACCTTAGCAATACAATTAATACCATTTTATTAGCCCACAGAGGCTTCATGCAACTACTTAGAGCCATACAACACCAGCCCATCTTACAGCCCCATATAAATTCCTCTGCTAGGATAAACTTTTAGGTCTGCAGTTGCAGGCACTGAAAATCTGCAGAGCCAGCAGAAAATAAATGGCTTTCTTCTTTGATAGAGTATCACTTTGGAGGAACGCACCTCTGGCTTCTCTGCAGAGAAATGTGCCGGTGCCAAGACCTTGGAGAGGAGGCAAGTACAGGACATACCTTGCAAGTGGTACTAAATCATCTCTTCCTGCTTCCCAGCCTCCCTCTCCCTGGGTGTCTCTGTCTCTTTCACACCCACACTGGTGGGTGCGTACACACACACACACACACACACACACACACACACACACACATTTTTTCTCTTAGTGCAGAGAGCTGGAACTGGAATATTTGTGCACGTTGCACTGCTCTCAAATGAAAACCCTCCTGCCTGCCTGCTGATGGCTTCCTGTTACCAAAGTATCCCAAACCAGATGCTCTGCACCCCCAGCCTTGCCATCGCAGACCCAGTAGCTTGCCTGTCACGTTAGGCAGCTTAAGTTTAGAAACCTGCAGCTTGGATATCTCCACCTGAGCCAGCCATTCCTGCTCTCTCGATAGGCAATTGAGAGTGAGAAGCATTTATAGTGCATTATGTGTTTGCCCCACTGGAGATACCTCCTTTAGAAAGAGCAGAACCCTGCACACCTCTGGCCAAGTCTCAGCTGAGGAGCAAGGACAGCAGTCTGAGGTGCAGACCTAAAGGAGGCTGAACCCCACTCTCAAAATCCATTGCTGTTAAGACACATGCAGAGCACGTGCATGCAGGGATATCACACCGCTGTGATGTTCTCAGCAAGGGCGACCCAGCCAGAGGGCTGACACAAAGTGCACTAGGTCACACAGAACATGAAACTTGCTCTTTCTGACCCATCTCACACAACCATTCCATGGTACCTGCATGTGCCTCTTCTCTGCTGTGAGATCCTGCTCTCTGGCCTCAGCTGGGACCTGGCAATCCTGCAAAGGGAGGGAACCAGCACTGCTGGCCTGATGGAAAGCCCCTCGAGAGACCACAGCAAGAGGGAAGCTGTAGGAACTAGTGAGGTCCTAGCCAGTACAGTCCTTTTTATGGTCTTCAGCCAGCTGTGAATCTCGAAATGGTATCCCAGATTGCCCTGGCTTGGTATCTCAGTGTAACTCAGCCCAAGGCAGCCCATTTATTTGCAAAGCCTTGAAGTGAACCTGATTCTTTGGCTAAACCCATGCCCACAGGGCTGCCCACCTGCAGACATGAGAGCACATCCAATTAGGCACAATAACATGGAGTTAGGCCAGGCTAATTGTGCCCCGCTTCTCCTGGCGCTGTGAGCTTCCCTTTGGCTTGTGCAAGCCGTGGCCATTTCGCGTCCAAGGGCAAGAAGAGACCTCAGCGGCATCTGAATAAACCAGGTTTTCCCATAGCCGGGTTGTGGCACCAGCACTATTCAAACCTCACTTGGGGCTGCCGTGCATGAGGTGCTGTGCATGGCAAAAGCCATCCCTGCCCCAAGGTACCTCAAGACCGACACATAAAGGTAAAAAATAAAAGTGTTAACAGACTTTTACTGCAGATGAGAAATAGAGAGGTGAGGTGGCGTGAATCTCACTCAGAGGTGCTGTGGCAGAGGTGAGATTTCATGGGCCCAGATCTATGCCAACATCCCCACTGAAACCACCCTATTCGTGTGCTCATTCACGGCAGGGTGTATCTCTGTGATTGCCTGCCTACTCCACCAGCAGAATAAAAGGGCACTCCTGGCAGTGTCATCTCTAAGTGTATCATATTCTCCATATTTTTTTCCCTTAAATCCCCATCTTTTGGACTGAGCTTCATCTCAGCTTTTATGCTGGAAATAATTTTTAAGTTTGTCTGGCTGTGGAAAGAATTTGGGATCTGGGAGCTTTAAAGAGGTCCAAATTCATAGGGCAGATAGATAAGCATTCCTCCTTCCCCTACCATATCTGCATAAATGATTTGTTAAATGTCAAGGTCTTATGGCGACCTCAGGACTTGGGGGGACGCAGTTCTGAGAGCAGGGTCTCATTGCCTGTGTCTTCCACACACGCCAACGTGCAAAGACACTGAAGTAAAGGAGAAGAAAACACTCAGTTACAATTGCAGTGATGGAGACACGTATTAAAAAGTAAATGGATACCCTGCCCCCAAATTTCCTAAGGTTACGGCCAGCCTTTCTTATTATTCCAGCCTACACTTCCTGTGCATTTTAATTATTTTCTCCACACTTATGCAAACACACACAGTGAAGATAGACCAAGCATCCCAAATCAGTTTAATGAATGTCCTCATCTGAGAGGATTGTCTTTCGTAATGACTGAGAGGGATGAGAAATAGAACTCTCTAGCCTAGCTCCCCAAGAAGCAGCGGGGCCCCAAAGATATGAAAAAATGGAGCAATTCATCAGAAGCAGCAGGAGAGAAAAGATAATTAGAGACGGAGACACAAAGAATGAAAAGCTGAACATGGAGGGCACTTTAGGGAGAAAAAGGAGGGGAGCTGGAAGAGCCACAAGCCTAAATCTGTTGTGTGAGCCGTGAGACTCACTAAACACCTGCACAAAAAGGAGAGAGCTTGTGCCTCCTGCATGCTGGCAAAAAAAAAAGGCTTCAAGGGAAATGCACCTTTCTCATTTACAGGTTTTGTTCCTGGAAGAAATCTTCCATTTCTTTCCTCACTCCATCTTCCTTCCCTTTTTTTCTGCCTACAGGCAGGTGCTGTCCCTGGCTGCCCTCCTTTGTGGAGATGCAGGTGTGCATGTTTTCCCTCCATCTCCCCCTCCACCCCACTGCCTCTGCTCCCCCTCACCACCAGCAACACCTTCCTTGCTGGAGCACGGAGGTGAATACGGTCAGGCTGGCTCCACACTGGAGCCAGCCCTGATCCTGGCATGATGCTGGGCATCCTCTGCACCCTCCAAGGCCAAGACCACAATGCCCTGCTGGCTGCAGGATCTCCTCATCACATAGGGCAATAGCAAGAAACAATCCCTGCGTTTGCTACAGGATGGTTCCCCATTTGATGTTGAAATCAGGGCATGGACAGGATGGAAAAACATAACCCAGTCCATGCTAACCTACCAGTCATGGTGCTGCCAGAAGCAGCAAAGCTCCAGGGCCCTTTAAGCCACTTGAGCAGGTCCTGCCCTGGAGCACTCACAGTCTGAAAAGCCAAAGGAAGGAGGGCAATAACACTTTCCCCCTTGTTTCTCCAAACAGAGGCTTTAGGCAGTTTCATTGCACAGAAACCTGAGGGCTCCTGTAGAGGGGATCAGCATCCAGCCCTCTGCCCATGGGTAGCATGAATGTAGTTTATTGGGCTGATTACATTTACCCTGTGCAGTAGTTTGCTGGATGATTTTTTTTTTCCTTGTCTGCATTAAGCCTCTAGAGCCTTTAAACACCAGAGCAGTAAGTAACAGAGAGAAGTGGACAGTGCAGGCAGGCTTCCTTACATACTGCTAATGCAGACATGGGTTCAGATCTTCACGTAATATAAATGGACTAAAGCTGCCTGGATGTGGCTGTTGGAAGTAGGTCTCAGTCCTCACAGGCAGCAGGAGAACATCCTCCATTGAGGCAGGTGCAGGCGTACAAGGGTGAACCTGCTGCCCGCAACAAACCCACCAGCCATCGCTCCTTCTTTCTCACATATTACGTGGGTCAGTGTTTCCCTAGAGGCATGTGCACCAACATCAAAAAAATTCCCAAAACCAAGAGTAAGGGCCAAATTTCAAGGACCGGGCAGGACAACCACCACCTGGGCATTCCTGAGCTCTTGATACTCTTGTCATTCACTTGGCTGTCTGCAATGCCAGGCCAACAGGATAACAGCAAGATGGCTAGGCTGGGTGCCTGTCCTCTTCCTTGACCCTCTTTAGCCTGTGGAGGTGTCAGGTGAAATCTCGTCTTTCAGATAGGTGCCCTGAAATGGTCCTACTGATGGCAAAAGGGAAACGTGCACTTGGTGCAAAGCAGAAGCCCAGCTTTGCCGGGACAGGGCTGGGATAATAGAAGGGCTTAGAAACAGGACTTCTGCAGCATAAGTCCTCTCTATATTTTCCCTATCAGCAGAGTGTACCATATCCAGGCATTGGCTACACAAATCCTGAGCTAGTAGAGAGCAATGGATTTTTAGCAAACAAGGGAAAAGCGAGCAGATATGTTTGGCAGCGGCCAGCTGGCCATTTAGCATGCAGAATTGCCTAATCCATCAACATGAATGACAGATCAGTGCACATACTATCTCTTGTCATAGAGTAACTATAGTTATTGTAGTAGGATATAGTTAAGGGAAGCCAGACTTTACTTTTCCCACTACTCTGGGACTACTTACATTTATATTGCCAATTGCCTATGGCCCACTGTATAGTGAGAGCAGAATAGTGAGAGGCAAAGGGTTTGATTCTCTTGTACTTAAACTCAGATAAACTGACTTGCATAGGAAATATTCATGCAAGAGAAAAATGTTCCCCAGTGCAGGCTTTAAATCCATTCCCTGTGCTGGTTTCTTTTCTTCTGCCTCCATTTGCTGTGAATCCACAGCTGCAGATTTTCAGACTTTTCACAGTGAATCCACAGCGAAGCGGTGTCCTGTTCTTTCCAGGAGGGACTTCATTTCTCAGTGTCCAGTCTCTTTTAACACATGTTTTAACATTAATGGAAACATACTAAGTGGCATTAGGAAGCGGAGCAGGGGAGCCACTCCACCAGATTGTATTGCTAATTGCTTTGCTGCTGGTTCTGTGCTTCCTATTCCTGTGACATTCCTTTGAAGTCAGAGTGGGATGCTTTGACATATCTGGTACATCAGGGAGCACTGAAAGGTTACTGTTTCCTAACTAAATGAGAACAGAGGAACGGTTAATTCTCTTTGTCTGGTATCCATCACACAGCAAAGGTCAGTGCCACATATTGGAGAGGACGTTAAACGGGACACATGATGGGAATTGGTAGCTACAGGATGCTCTACATCCTATCAAAACCTCTAGAGTGGAAGTGGACATGGAGAAAAAAAGTCCAAATTTGCTGTCACTGCAGGGACATGGTTGAGAATGCTTGATGGGACATATACATATGGACTTGCAGGTGCAGATTAGCCATGCTTTGCATAGGGTCCTGACGACTACTTGCTGGATAGTGTGTTTGATGCTACTAGATTTTTCACTTTGCACTAGCCATCTGTCTCCACGGCTGTACTGAAGCTTCCTACAGATAGTGTGCTACAGAGCTACAGTACAATCTTGTCGCAGTCACACTGCTGAAAAACCTCTCATAACATCTCCTTTGATAGATTTGCACTTCCCTCGCTTCTTCATGCAAAAGAACGCGGTGAAAACAGACTAAAAAATTCTTTGCACAAGGGAACAGTAGCTTGAACAAAGTATCAGGCTAATTTCTCCTGTTTCTTAGGTAGGTTTTACAATCTATGTGATACATCCTGGTATCATTATCAAGATGATTTTAAATTTGTTTGGTTATATCCACAATCTATTCCAGGGTAGGCAGTCTGTGCACATCTAAAACTCATTTGCCTAAGCAGATTGTCCTATAGTCTCTCTTATTTAAAATGCCACCCCTGAGCAGGACAACTGTTGGAGGAACTCCAAAAGGTTGAGGCACTTGGTTCAAGTTTGAGTGGGTGTTGTGTGGTCTGGATGTGCACTTGCAGTCAGCCTGGGCTTTTACACATCCTGGTTTTAGCTGGCTTGGAAATGCCCCAGAAATGACAGAGGCACTCAGCTCTGCTAACTCGAGCCCACAGCTACCCACCATAATATAGATGTAGCCACAGGGAAGCACACGATGGAAGTCAGATGAAGTAAATGCAACACCAAAAGGACTTAATCGCTGATTAGAAAGAGGCGTGGTACATTCTTCACCACCTAGTCATTAAATTAAGATCAGTTGTCTTGCCAGGAGCAGAGTCACAATTAGCCACGAGCTATTGGTAGCGATGTAGGACTTGGCACTGATGCAGCCTCTGGCCTCCTCTGTGTAAGAGATCAAACACGACTGCTGCAACTGTCCATTCGGATCCGCTTTCCTGCTGTGCAGCTGGCACTGAATTGTTTGGGAATGAGCTTCAGTCCGATTTTTGTGACAGTTGTTCCCTTTTTTTTCTCTAGAAAAGGTTCTCACTTCATGTTTATCCTCCTGGCTCATACTGGGAGCAGCTGGGGTGACACGGGGAAGGTTGGTGGAGTTACTCTCAAAGCACGGAACCTCTCTTCCAGGATCCTCACGGTGTGTACGGTTGAGGACAAAACTCTGAGTTCAAGGACGGTGCTTCCACACAACAGCAAGTTCTCAACAGAAATTAGTAATTTCCCTCCCCCATTAAGAAAAAATAAAATAAATAAATAAAAAACACACCATGAGATCTTGCCTTTGCAGCTTAATGGGAATGTCTCACCACATTTTTCCCTGGCTGGTGGAGCAGCAGAGCTCCAGGGTAGGGCAAAGAGCCTGAAAAACAGCCATGTGCTCTGGGAATGCATGAGATACAGAGAGAGGAAGATGAGCACAAAGCCATCAGGCAACAGAAAATGAAACCGGCTGGCTGCACGTCGTAGCTGGAGCGGGGCCAGCCCAGCCACCCACACAGGAGGCATTCGGTGGTGGAGACCGCGACAAGGTAAAGGATGTGCCGAGGTTGGATCCGCTAGATCGCTTCCCCAAAAAGCAGTCAAAGCACATCAGTGCCAGCATTGGGGTCCCCCTCCACCACGCAGGACCATGGCTGACATGAAGCCCATGCCCAGTGTCACACTGCAGCTTTGTGGGACAGCTGCATAAGCCTCAGGAAGCATGAAATGATACTTGCTCGAGGACACAGATTGCAGATGTCCTGGGTATTTCAGAGCAAAGCCGCAGCTGGGATCCTCTCCTGGCTGGCTGCAGCAGGGAGAAGGGGCAGGGTAAGTCAGCTAGTTCAAATGTCTTTGGCTGGTTTAAATGAACAGAGCTGCACAGAATTTAATTAATTTTGGATTATGTCTATCCCCTGAAGAGCCAGTGTCTATGACAGGACTGAACCCTTCCCAAAACGGGACTTTAGTCATTCAGCTCAATAGAAGGATTGGACTTGCCTCTAGTGATGGATGAGGCAAAGACTTTTGCAGTGGGTTTGAGGCTGCACAGACACACACACATATGCACGCACCCACACACAATATTTATGTAAGATTCACCAACCTCCTTTTGGAAACACTGAGGGTATTTGATGAGGATCAAAATACTACAGTTTTCTAGAATGGACTCTAAAATTGTATATAAATTTTATATAAAATTTGTCAGATGTTGATACCTGTTCTGTGGGATTTAAAGAAGCGCCTTGTGAGCTTTAGGAGAGTTGTGTCCTGACTGTGACGTTCTGTAGCTTGGTTTGAAAATGCCACAGTAGGTTTACTAATCCCAAATAAATCTGCTATGTTTTTCCCTTAATCATCCAGAAGAATTCATTGATAAAGTCCCCAATGAACCACATACAACAATACTCCTATCAATGTGCACATTGACCTTTTCTCTTCCAGCCAGCGGAGCTGGTACTGCCTTGCATACCACCATGTTGTTCAGACTAGCTTTCACACCACAGAAATACTGTTGCCCATTTCCCACTAGATGCTTTGGAGTCAAAAATCTCCCCAGCAGCCTGCTCCTGCCAGGTGCTCCAAGGTGGTCTGGGGCACTTCAGCATCCTGCAGGAGATGCCATGTGAGAGAGCAGGGTCCTGGCATTCCCAGCGCGGGGAAGATGTGCTGACCTGATTCACCATGCTGATTTGCATGTGCGGTGTTAAGGGAAAAACGCTGTATCCTATTAAATTAACAAACTAGCACATTCCATCAGCAGGTTCTCATGCCCTCGAGGCATCCTCTGGAGGTTTGTGCAACATGCCAATGAAACGTTCAACGTACAAGACAGCCTAGTCACTTCCCATCCATTTTTTATGATACCATGGAAACAAAGAGTGCCTGGCAATTCCTTCTTTAAGCTTTCAATAAATCACTCCACAACTGTAAGAGGTTCACGCCATCAATGCCCCTCTGTTTCACTTGGCTCCCCTGGGCTAAGCAGGCTTCTGCCCTCTTTGCAATCTATCCCTCTGTCACCTCGTGGCCTCTGCTCCCCAAAGAGCCAAAAGGGTTTGGGAGCAGCCTGGCTTCTTTTAGGCTTTGTGTTTGCAGACATTGCTTGGCTCTGCATTTCTGGAAGGCGTCCTGTACATGTGCTGGGCTGATGCAAAGCCAGAGCCTTAGACGGGAAGGTGATTTTGCAACAGCTTCACCAGCCAGAGCAGAGACTGAGGGCAATGGCACAGACACAGAGACTCCACTGCTGCAAAAGCCACCTTTTGTCCTGCCGCTGGGAATTCTCCCGTACCCATTTCTGGGCTTTGATGTGTCCATCAGAGAAGACTTTTCCTTTTTCCCACTCCCCTCCTCTCACAGTCAATGGCTGCCTGTGTGCAACTTTTTCTCTTCTAATCCAAATACCACGCTCCTGCAGAGGTCAGGGATGCATAGGAGTCCCCTGGGCTTGTATTTGTCATAGGTGCCGATGTGTGAGCTGTCATGGCATCTGTCCTGGAGGAGAATGAGATCCTTGGCTTTCCACACACCACAACATGGAGCAGTTGGACAATTTCTGCTCAGGACTCAGGAGTCAACACTTGTGTGTTTGGCCCAGCTAAAGTCAGACCACCCTCAATCCCGGGGTTTCATTACCTGGGCTGTCTCTGGGGCATTTGCAAGAAAAGTTTCCAGTGGAAAACTCAAAAAAAGGAAACAGAATTGAAACAGAAAAGCCAGACCTATGTTTTTCTGTCCCTCCTGGCCTTGTGAGAGAGCTGAAATCTATGGCTCCCTGCTCTCAACTGTCTAGGAAACTTCCTCAAGCTATATTCAAGGTCATTGCCTGAATATTAAGCCAGTTGCGTGGCTGGCTCCAAATTGCAACTGCAGCATCTAAAAGTCAGAGCTGGGCCAGGTGTGCTCCTAAGGGAGAAAACTTGAGGTGGAGGAGAACTGTGGCTTCACCAATATGTACTGCAGTTCAGGTAGAAAGTTGCCCCTGACTTTAGCATTGGTGTCTCCTGGAGATGCCTGGAGGAGGGGAACGTGTGTGCACAGCTGCTGGGTGGGTTTAGCCTGGTCTGTGCTTAATTCCCCACTTTTTAGGGTTGTTTAGAGCCAGGACCTCAGCTTGGACCATGGTCAAGAGATGAATGGGACTTTGTCGATTTAAAGCTAAATCTGTGGAAAGCATTGCTAAAACATGTCTGTGTGTATAGATTCTCAGCTAGAGTGTCTGGCTACTGCCCGACTCTGATCAGGTCTCACCTGCTGGAAATTGCTGAGCATTGGTGTAATCCAAAGCAGTAGAAGTCACAGGCAGGAAAAAAATTCCAACCCAATCCTGCCTTTGATTTTGGAGGGCTTTGGATCAGGGCCTTCATTGTTTCACTTCAGCATTCACTGAGGGTAAAACCACATCCCACAAACCCAAATGGGCATGGGGAAGGGAGTGGGTGTTGTGTGAGGCTGTCCTGGCTCTGCTTGCCTTAGGGGCAGCCACATTCCCAGAGAGCAGGCGTCAAAATGAAGATTAAATTGAGAAGCTGCTGAAGCAGTAAGCAGGGAACATTTCCATTTGCAGCAGCTCTGGCTGCGGTGATCCCACCAAATAAAACATCTGCAAGCTGCAGGTATGTTCCCATGTTGTAATCCCACCAGCTTCAATGGGTGCATCCTATGGGAGCAAGACTGGGATGTTGGTGGCTCTGCATTAACCCCTTTGCTCCCGGAAGCTGTCTTGCCTGGGGACATTTCTGTACTGATGGCTTAAATTAACATCCCATTAAATTTCTTGCATCAATAAATTGCCAGAATCTGCCTGGGCGCCCTTGGCAAGGTGGGATTTGTGCCTTTGCCAGATGGACCTGGCACATGCAACAGCAGTGAGCTGCTCATGGGCACTGTCTTTATTAAACATGAATGGCTTCAGCTTCTTTCCAACAGCTAATAATAAAAGGGATCATTTAAGTTTATTCTGACACAAATGAAGAGATTTAGATTCACTGGGAAGCTGCTCAGTGGTGTTTCTTAAATGAATAAGGCCTGTCTACCAGCAAGAAGATGCACTGCTTCTAACTTTAAAGCACCTGGTATGGCAGCTGTTGTGGCGGGGTTGTGCTCATTTGCCATGACCAGCTGGTCCCGACTCTCCATCAGCATGGCTGGACCTGGCCTGGCTCCTTCTTCGAGGTTTGGGGACAGCCCTTCCCATCACAGCCAGCTTGCTCTGCTCGTGCACACAGTCAGTCCTCCTGGCAGGTCCATGGCTACTTCAAATCTCCTCGCTCCCAACCAGGAACAAAATGGACTTTTCAATGAAAAAGGTCCACGTGCAACCAAAAATAGTTTGGTTTGCATTAATTTGGTTAATGGCTTGCAATAATGTGTTGGCTTCCTTGATCTTTTACTTTGCTGTGGTTAGAGGGGAAGAAAAAGTTTCTGCTTCCATTAGAAATGTTCATGATATGGGGGAAAATACCCCAAAAAGCATTTGTTAAGCATCTCTGGATTTAGAGATCCCAGAATGTTCAGGAGAGGGATTGTGCAGCAGCCGAGCCAGGCTCTATCACACCCCAAACCCACCCACCTGCTGCCTGCCAGCCTGCTCTGCTCACCCTGAGCTGGCAGCTCGTCTTCTGCCCAAAAGGTCTGTTTGCTTTGGCACATGCTCACCTGTGCAGAGTGTTCTCCCGATGCTGACACTTGGTGAGGAATGGACCGTTTTAGGGTGTTAAGCTGCATGATGCATCCCCACAGCCCCCTCCAGGTTTCCTCGCTCCAGCCTCTTACAGAACGAATGAAGAGCAGGGTGTGACCCTGTGCACTTGCTTATGGTCCTTGCTACCGGAGGGCATTATTTCAAGGCTCCCCGTTGCCAGCTTCAGAGTCCTCTTCCCCTTTTGTAGTTTCAAAAGAAAACATCTGTGAACAGCTCGTCACAACAAACCCCTGCTAGTGTCTGATCTCTTATGATAACATGTTCTAATGAGATTATAGCTCTCCTCCTGCCTCACAAATGTTTCGGAGTTGCTCGGGCTGAATGAGACAGGAGGTAATTAGAGTGACATGCTTTCGTGCACAGAGAGAATAAAGTAACACAAATTTTCTGAATGGACATGTGCAGTTTGGCCTCAGCTGAGTGAAATAACCAGGCAGTGATCTAATTCACTTTACTGTTAATAGATTGTTATCTGTGGAGCCCTAGTGCAAACATGATAAGCTGTAAAAAAATACAGATAAAAGCCAGAGCCCCAAGTGTTGCAGAGATGCACATTCAGCCCAACGCTGGTCTCTCTGGCCTTGGCCCACCTCCAGTTTCTGCTCCTCCCTGGAGCTGGCTGGGGTGATAACACTCGAGTCGGGCTGTGCAATAAAATTGCTTCCCAAATTGCAGGATTGTTTGGCTCCAGCATCAGGTTGGGAATTTATCAGTTTGCCTTGCAAAGTCCAAGCCACAGCAGGCAGAGCTGGAGCCAAAACCCTCCTTGGGTTCAGACTTAGATTCTGGCTGCTGTGCCCCATGCAGAGAGGGTGTGTGGTGGCAGCAGGCGATGCTGTGGTCCCCCAGCAGGATCCCACAGCTGGCTGAGCACATCTGCCCTGGTGCAGCTGGCGCCACAGCCATCCTCCGGCACGACATCCGTTTGGCAGCATGACTGCTGGCAGACAGCCCACATGCTGGCTTTATGTCCCATAGCCCTCCCCATCAGCCCTGAGATACAGAGGGCACTGCTCCCATGTACTTTGGTAGGACAAGGCTCCTACTGTTTGCACTAGGAATGACTTGCCGTTGGAGAACCAGAGGTGAGCATGGGTCTGTGAGTTACTTCTGCTCTTCTTTGGCAGAAAGAAGTCCTGGTTTGGAAGAAAGCAGTCCTGCTGTACACCGGTTGAGTGCTTTGGCTAAAGTACTTTGGCTGGATTCTGTAAGCATGCCAAGCCATTGGCAGTCAACATCCCTGATGCTCTTCCCTCTCCTCTCTCCTTGCATGGAGCTCTGCTGAGCTTATCACCACTGTCTCCAGCTAAGCCAGCTGCCAGCATAGACACACTACACCCTGCCTGCACCACCCATCCACTCTCATTTTAGCTCTGCATCCCAGTCTCCCCCTCCCAGTCTCAGAGTATGAGACTTCCCACCCTTCCACCTCCCCTTCTCCAATGCTAGCCCCAGCTGGCTGCAGGAAGGACGGGACACTCATGGGGACCTGGAAATTTCCTTCCAGTGCCCACGGTGAGGATGAATTTCTGCATGACCAAGGTGATGCAGGAAGGTGGTCCACTGGACTCTGCCCAAGCATGCAATGAGGCAGAGTGGGGTGGGTGAGCTGAGCCAGAGCAGGCGCCTTCCTTGTGGTTGTGGGATGAAGCCTCACCCTCACACTGTCTCTCTTCCCATAACCTCCATACTTCCCTGACCTTACGCATAATATACTGTGTCTTTTATCCATTTTTTTTTCTTTCTTTGGGCAAGAATGCTGTCAGATTCCCAGGTAGGTTTGAATGTGTCAAAAACCATAATCTCTTCAGCCAGATTTAGCCTACTTTGGGGAAGCAAATGTAGTCTGATTGCTGCTTCCCTGACAGCTTCATTAGAGATGAGACAAACCCAGCCTTACATGCCCCATCTCTCCTCAGCCAGCATGCAGCTCTTAGCAAAACATAACAGCACAGCTTCTTATGGTCACTCTCCTCCAGCATTTCCAGGAGCTGTTGGGTCCCTCCAGGCCTCATTTCCCCACGTGTATCATGGAATACCTCAGATCTTTTTCTTCCGTTTCTACCCAGTTTGATGGCAAAGCAATGATGGGTCTGGGTAGATCCCTCCTACACATTTGTATGTCTCCCCAGCATCTCAGCTGGAGCCTCTAAACATGCTTCACAGCAGGTTAGTAGGTGCTAACCCATCACACACTGCTTTACCCACTCCTTCAGGAAAGCAACAGGGATCCAAATCTACAAATGTGAGAGCCAGCGTGGGGATACCCAAAAGTCATCGAACTGAGGCATGTCCCCAACATGTCCTGTGATCGGCCAGGTCAGGCCATTGACAACACAGTCCCTGGCAAAGCTCTGGCCATTGAGCTCTTCCCACAAGCCCAAGCTCAGGCTGATGCATGAGCCAAGGATGTGTCCTTGATAGGTGGTTTGGATGCTGCTGCCCTGTCCTGAAGAGGAGGAGAGTTATGCATGGGCATGTAAGCTCTGCCAGCTGCTGCCTGTGCCAGGGCATAAGCCCTGGCCCATTTTATTTAACAGTATAGACATAACCTTGGACACTCTTCAATGCACCCTTTGCATCCTGCTTTTGCATTAACACCATGCCAAGTGCATGGAGAGCAGCCTGACTTACACTGCGAGTGCCAAGACCTGTCGAGAGAGTGGAGGAGAAAAAACGGCTCTCACTCAGCTGGAGAGTTTACTGAAGGCCGCAATTTTCCAATTGCTTGAAGAGTTGTCATTAGACAGTTTAAGATGGCAGATTGCTAAATTGCTTTAAGGCTGGAGCCAAGCAGGCTTCAATAGGGCACTCTCTGCTGTAAAGATACGTGTGCACCGCAGTCCTTCAAGTGGGAGAGAATAGGAAAATCATAGCTTTGCTTTGAGCATCCTGCAGTGCTGGGAAGGAGCACAACCTACTGTGGAGATAAGGGGAACAAGGTATAGGTGTGGCAAGGAGAGCATCTGAGAACAGAGACCCAAAATCCCTCTGTTACCCAGTGTCTGCCCCATGGTCTTTCATGTGCATTTTCCTTAACTCATCACTGACACTTTCCTCCTGCAACAGAAGGAGCTTTTGCACACCTGGAGAGGGTCCAACAGGAGACTGACCTGGAGGAACTGTCTCTGTGACCTTGGCAAGGGGGGCAGAGAGGAGCAGGACCAAGGGGGAGAGGCAGGAAGGGCCCTCCTTACACATCTGTTAGTGCAAGGGGCCTTCAGGATCCGGCAAGTAGCTGCCTGCTACGAACCAAAGGAGTTTGGGATATGCAACTACATGTTACTGGCAGTAATCAGATCGTTAGCCCCTCTTCTTAAAGCAGCAGGCATGGCCAGCTTCAGCCCCTGTCCTAGAAAAATTTAGTGTCCTCCTTGGTGGTGTACTGTCCTCTCCTGGGCACTAGGGCTGGATATTTCTCAAGAGAACAGGGAAAATGGCAGCCAGCACAACAAAAACCTGCTGTCAGGACCAATAAAGCAAAGGAGACCCACAGTGCCTTCAGCTGAGGTCTCTTCTCCACTGCAGGACTAGAGAACCCAGACATATTCTTCACTGAATGTCTCTATCTACTGCACCCACCTGCTGCCTGTCTATAAATCCTAAGATGCACTTTGGCCACTCTATTTCCAGACCTCGAAGAAGCGTCGGCTGGTCCCTCCTCCAGTCCCAACATCTCGAGGAAGAGATACCAGATTTATTTAGCAGTAGGGTCTAAAGGTTACTTCTGTCTGGGGTCATCTGCTGTGGTTCTCACAGTTGCACCATCTCCACTGAACAGACCCCACGGGACTGGGTTTTGCAGGGAAATGCTAATCTTTTTTTGTGTTTGAAATCTCTACTCTGCCCACTGGGAACCTCGCAGTGCTGATGGAGGTCGTCTCACCTCTTCCAAAAGTCCTTGTCAGCCATCCAAAAGCTCTGTATCAACCTAGCGCTCGATAACCAGCCAGTGATGGAGCATCTGAAATGGCTTCTCAAGGCATCTGTGACACCATTCCTTGGTAGTAACCTGACAATTCAACCACAGGCTTGCCCATGCACTTCCAGTTCTCAGCCTGTTTGCTGCTTTAGGGAGAGACCTTTAGATCCACTGGTCCTGGAGGGGAGAGACCACAAAGTGAAGGTGCGTCTGGATCCTTCTTGTCTTCCCCCAGGGACTGCCTCTTCTCCCTGGTCTCCACACTTACGGATGCTTGACAAGCACACTTTCCCATGGACCCTCTAAGTGCACACTTCCACCCCTGTAAAATTAAGACATGTGACCTTCATAAATCCCCATCAAAGGCCTTTATTCCTCTGCTGTTCTTCTTGCTGTTGTTCACATTAAGCATGCATGTGACAACCAGATAAAAGGCATCATTCTCTAACAAGCTAATTCAACTTAATCAGTGCAATGAGAAGGACTGAGCAGCACCAAAACACTAGCATTTTGATGCGCAACACAGGTTTGAGCCTTCATTTTTAGTTTCCAAAAGCCCAAGTGTTATCCAGACACTCCCCGAATGTTTGGCAGGAAGCAGAAATTAAGGAAACCTTGCTCCCTTGGCACCAGGAGTTTTGGTGTAGGAGAGGGAGGTAAGCGTGAGAGGTGGGTATTAGAAAAGGTGAGCTTTTTTCCCACTTTGGGGCATGTATTAGGAGTCTCATCCATATGGGCTCCTTAGTTCAGCCTTCCTTTTCCTCAAAATATTTAGGAGGCTCTGCGACACCTCTGTTCCCGCCAAATTTGGTTGAAACCAGCAAAACCATATGTTCATATATATATAGCAGAAGAACTAAAATACATATTTTTAAAGTTTTGAAACCTTTTTTTTTTTCACTGAGCAATTAGAAGAAACTATGAGCTGAAAAGTCATGTCAAAACTGTCTGGTATTTTGCTTCTGTTCTACTTTGGGCTTGGTCACCCGGGGATATTTCTCGGATGTATGCCAAGGGTGAATCCCCAATACCTTGAGCAATAAAGTGCTCTCTGTGCACAAAAGAGAATTGAAATATATTGCATGGACTTTCTTCCTCTCATAGATCTCAAACCACAGATCCTGGTACTACTTGCACTATCTAGCTCCTGTTGGCTCATCCCTTGTGAAGGTCTAGAGCAGCTGTTGGAACCCCTGCAGGCAGAGACTTGAGGGGATGTCCAGGCTTTCTGCACAGGGCCCTGATTTAAATAATTCCCTTTGAACTCTATCTGAAATGGTATGCAGGCTCCTAAGTCCTGCTGGGAGATGGCATTTAGGATCTGTGTTATGTCAGTGCTTTTGAAAATTATTTTCCATCAAGACTAGAGGTGTTGTGAAAAACCATGTGATACAAACTCTGGGCCTAGGAGATAAAACCTGGTGTACTTGCTGTAGCCACCGAGAGATGATGGATAACAGACCAAACTGAGCAGGAAGAGGGTTGCATTAGCAACATCTTCAAGAAACACCTGACATCACTCCAGGAAACACGGCTCCCCACCTTGCAGCCCGTGTGGGGCAGCCGGCAGAGGAGCCCCCATCCTCATGTTTCATTCACCTCACGTGGAGAACATGGGGAGATTGGGAGTGACAACAGCCATATGACTGTAATTGAGCAGGGTTCTTTAGATGTTGTCCTGTTGGTAGGACCCTGGGGATCTCATTTTGTACTCCAGCTCAGCGCCTGGAGCAGCGAGTGCTGGAGATGAGAACTCTTTTCGAATAAAAATGCTGCTCCAGTACTTCTCAGTAGTTTCTCACTGGGCTTGACATTCTCATCTACTTGCTGCCCCTGGCAAACTTCTCTTGTGGTGGCTCTTCATCTCCCAGCTCCACACAGGGAAATTAAAAATCCCCATAATATTTTTCTTTAATCTAGTCCAAGCTCCAGCTGCACTGCGGGCTGTCGCCCGGGAAAGTTTGCACAGATGAAGGCTGCTCAGCTCACCTCCTTTGGTGAAACTCCCTCTCCAGCTAAACTCCTTGAAGCACACAAATAAAGAGGGAGCAGGGGAAAAAACAAAGGAACAAAGAATAGAAGTCTTGGCAGAGAAATGTTCTGATTGCCATTGCTAAAGGGCAGAACGGGGGGGAAACCTCGGCTGCATGCAAAGGGCAAACTCATCCTTCCCATGGTCCACTGCGGGCTTGGAAGACAGATGAGAAGAAACCAAAGTTAGTGTCTTGGGCCTCCTCAGTTGCTGCCATCCTCTTGCCACAGCCACGTGGTGTCTCAACCCAGCGAGCTGTTATATCCCAGCTCCTTGCCTGCTTCCCTTACTGGTGCTGAGTGCCCCAAAGGCAAATACTTTAAGACTCCAAGACTCAATCAGGTCCATGTTTGTGCCCTAAGAACGTTTTTCTTGACAGGTCTATGATAGCATCTCAGATGTGTTTTAATTGTATAAAAACGGTCTGTCTTTAAAACTGTGTTGCCTGTGTGACTGCTACCCACAGGATAAGACAATTAAATGGTTTCACATGATTCAGGCAGTCACCAATTCACCAAAAAGAAAAGGGTTTGATCCATAAAGTTTTGCCAGGTTTTTCTTCCGAAATTTCCACCAAAAAATATTATCTAGCAGCACCTCTTTACCAACCACTGCTTAACATTTTCCCTATCCAAACTGTTTTTTACACATCCTGAGTAAAAAACAGTGCACGGTTTGCAAGTGAGCCAGAGGCTGAAAAACCCAGCACAGGTTAATCCATGAATATAGACTGAATGATAAGTTACTTCAGGGAAGAGTGGCTATATTCAGTTACTTTTCTCCCCTCTATTATTGCCAGCCAGATCTAGGTTCAGAGACGCTGCTGCCCTGCCCGATAAATTGAAGGACTTCACGGACATATTAACACAGCTAGTCCATAGTCAGTGAGCAGACAATTGATTATATGTCAGAAAGTCACACACTGGGCAATTTTGCTCCTAGGCTTTGCCTCCATTTCTCAAAATATATGTTACAAAGCAAAGAAATCAAAAGTGAGAGATAAGAGTTAGTCTGCGTGGTAGGAAGCTGCTTGGAACAGGTCTGTCTCTCTGCATTTGCACAGCACTGAGTATCTTGTTGGAATTCAGGGAGGAACAGAGCTGGTAGACCGATGTCTTGCAACCAAGAGATATTTCTTAATGAAATATGGGATTCTGTCAAAACATAACTTTTGGCTCAAAAACATGACTTTCAATGACATTCTCTTATTTTTCACCAGGTCGAAACAAACAGCTTATTCTTTTTTTCCCCTCCCTTTCAAATCAACATTTGTAAATGCTGAGGGTTTAGCTGAAAAATGTTGTCATTTATGTCAAAAATGTTGAAATCTTTCCCTGAGACCTGTCACTTTATGTCAGACTTTGTTATTCTGTGAGGATGCTCAGGTAGGCTTGTTCCCAGTCACCTTTTTCACACTGTGTCATAGTGAAGCCAAACGTTGAGATGCTGCAGCTTTTGGGGGAATAGAAATTGTGTTCCCAGAGAACTAAGAAATTTGAATGCTTGATACTAAAGCCTTTCTTGTGAAGGCTGCCTGAAATAAATCCTCATTATCTGCATTGCAATGAGGGCTGGAGGTCATGGTGGGTTCTGGTGGCTTGTGCTACATATTGAATAAGCGCACAAGAGGCAGCACTACCAGCAAAGAGCTCACAGGCTCACCTGACAAGACAAAGCACCAAGAGGAAAGGGAATCAGGGAGAGGTGGAGTGACTCAACCCAGATCACACCACGGGCCAGGTCAGAGACAGGAGGGAAACCAGCATTTCCAGATTCCCAGTCTGGAGACGTCAGGACGGGTCTGACGGCTGTGTCAAGGAAGGTGTCAATAAGGGAGGATATTTTGCTCAGGTGATCACCTTGTCACCTGAGACCAGGAGGACCACCCTGGCCTCGAACAGAGGTCCACTCCTCTCCTACTTGCCCTGAGAGCTCTTTTGGACAAGCCCTGATGGCTCATTCTCCAGCATCTTTTCCGAGGGTCTCTGCACCTGTCACCCTTCAGTCCATTGTGCCTCTCTCTTCCTGTACCTGCCTTTTGCAGGAAACCCCAAAAGTTGTGGGTCCTGCACTAGGTAGGGCAGTACCACCCTGAAGCCTGGAGCAGATTTACCAGCAGGGCAAAGCAGGCCATGGCAGACCTTCCCCATTACCGCCAGCCAGAACGGCTTGGCTTCCAAAATCAAGTGGCACTTGCCCCATGGGGATGTGCAATCCCACGGGAGCCCTGGGTAATGCTGTGTTGAGTTACTCTGCTGAGACTTCAGCAGAAAACATGGTTTTGGGGCTGTGCAGCATGGGAGCATCCCTTCCCCTCCACCATGGACCAGTCTCTGCTGTGCCAGATATCACAAAATAAAAAGCTCTGGTTCATCTGCTCCTGGGGCCACTGAACACAACCTGCTTCCTGCACCTTCCCAGGAGGAACAAAAGGCTTTTCTTCTCCAGCCTGCAGCGGCTGAGTGCACCGAAGAGGGGGATCAATATCTATCGACCATCGCTGTTTCCTTCAAGTGTCCCCAGTCCCTGTGATTATGTATCTGCTCTCCTTTCCTGCCCTGCTTTCCACATCAAGAATTCACCTCATTCCTCCCCAAAGAAAGCTCCAGAATTGGGTTCTTTAGAGCCAATACTAATTCACAACCCAAAATAATGATATTAGGGGTAATGTTTGTCTTTTGATTAGAGCTACTATAGAAATCTTGTCTTTGCTGGTAGAAAATAACTGATAACATCCAAAATTGCCCCTCTGGTGTCTGTTCTGCATGGAAACAAAATGCACAGTACCAGTGTGTGAAAGGTCTCATTGCCCCCCTGCATGGGGTAGGGGGGATGGGGAAGGAAGGGGTTTCCGCAGATGTGGGACATTCCCTGAATCTCTATCCTACCAGGTGTGGCACTGCCAGCGATCCCCACCTCTGCCCCGTTCCTGCCTAGGCATTACCATCCTCCCTCCTGGAGGTACCTGCCCTTCTTCTGCAAGCAGCTGGTTCAGAGAGCTAAGCCAGCAGAAAAACATCCCAAACCAGCAAATAATTTCCTGCTGGTTCATCTCCCTGAACCAACTCACCCCAGGGTGAGCTGTGCATCGGACCTGCCAGGCAAGGAGTGGGAACGCAGGGCTGGGGGGGATGGGGACAAACAGGATTTTTGGGGCTGAGCTGATTTGCATCAGTTTCACCAGGACAAAATGACTTTGTAACCTGGCTGAGAGCTTAGCCGCCGTGGCAAAGTGGCATGGAGGACACATGGGCACCCTTGTAGCCAGCACCCTTGCCTGGCTGTGCACCCCAGTCCTGGTGCCTGCCTGCTTGGGGAACCTGCCTAAAAATATTGTCTACATGCAAGAAAAACTTCTTCCACCTCCAGCCCCATGATATTGACTGCAGAACATAAAGTAAATCACTGCTGGCAAAGGACAGAGGGAAAAAAGAAACCGAAAGAGCTATACTCCAAATTCAAAGCAGCCACAGAGCAGCAGAAGCAGCAGCTCATATCTGTGTCCCTCCCTTTATTTGGGATAAAACAGCTTAGGAAGCATCTGAGGGGATGCTGCCCTTGGACCAGCTACCCTGTAAGCCCCACAGCCCTCGCATCAGGAGTCCAGGACCTGCACCCCTAGGACTGGTTGTAATGCCTGGGAGCTGGTGCCTATCTAAAACCCTCTGAATTTGACCTGGTTCAGCTTCTGCCCAGGTGGGACAGCACTCTGGCACCACGCAGGCATGCAGTGGGTGCACAGCACATTGGGGTACTTGTGCAAAACAGGCAGCTTCTTGGGGTCTGGGAACCACCGGCTGAAGGCACATCTTGACTGCATCTTTTCAGATAAAAGCTTGGATCCACTCCTCGTCTCCGTCCTCCTCCCCACCCCCAGTGTTTACTGCTCTCAGACTCTGATTTAGGTGGTTTACTGTGGCTTTCATCTAAGTGCATCAGCGTTTTTAAATTAGTCACAGGTGACTCACAGGGTTACAAGAATAATGTTAAATTACCAGACATACACAGCCCATATACTTTATTACCTCATTTTTGTATCTTCTTTATGGTCTGTGATAGCAATGACCTTATAGTCTGTGGTTGAGAGCCAGTTAAACTTGTTCTCTGTCAAAATGGTAATTAAAAAATTCCTATAGGGTAGGAAGTAAACCTTTACTCTCCAGTATATTTCTTCTTCCAACAAGGCCCCTGAGTGAGGCTCAGAGAGCAACAGAAGACAATGTGCACAAAAGTCTTCGATGACCACGCTTATCATCCAGGCAGCACTCAGTCATCTGCATTAATATTTTAAATAAATATGTATTAGGCTTAATGACATACAATGTATGTCCAAATCAGAAATATACAGCAGTTCCTCTTTGGCCATCAAGCAATATTTGTTCTGACCAGGAAGAAAAAAAAGAAAAGTATAAATACATTAAATACATTTAGCAAACAGTTTGTATTGTTCTTGCTTTCAAAAGAAGGTGACAGCTTGACTATTTCCTTCCTTTTGTTAATCCCCTTCTTTATTTAATGTTTCAATGGTCAGATTGGAGGAAAAGAGAATAAAAAGGAAGGGAAAATATTTAGTATTGAGGATATTTTGGTAGGTGGGATCATGAAAGAAATAGGAACAACAATAGAAAATATAATTATTTTGTTGGGGGAGGGAGGGAGGGAGAGGGGTCAATTTTTACCTCCCCAAAAGCTGCAGCCAGACATAGTCAACAGTTTCACAAGGGCATGCATTTTGGACAGGCCTTGTCTGATTGCCCAGGACCTTCTCCTCCATTTCCTCTCCGTCAGCCCCAGGAATAACATTATCAAAAGCCATCCGGATGGTGGCAGGAACAGAGCTCAGGGCGGAGGAGGGCAGGTCCCCAGCATCCAGCTAGCGCCGTACTGCGGCTGCATCCCCAGGGCATCACAGGTCCCAGCCTTGAGGCACTGAGCGGAGGAGATGCTTCAACCCCATCTGAAGCTCCGGGACTACTGGTTTGGGACAGCACGTCCAAAAAGTGGTGGAGAAAACCCTGAAAATACTTCACCCCACTGTTGTTCCTGCTTTGATATTATAGACATACTCCTTTTTTTCACCCTCAAAAAAAACACTTTTCCCTTGGGTAAGTGGGTCACATCCAGTTTTCCAGCACTTGGCCCTCACCGGGTGCCAGGTGTTTTCATTACTGGTTAGAAACAAATTCCCAGAAGCAGTAGAAACGCTGGAAGGATCTCATCTTTTTCCTTCTCTCCTCCCTCCCCATTCAGATTCCTTTTTATTGGTGTCATTTACAGGTTACTAACCAAGTTGAAACATTCAAGCTGAAAGTCCAGCAGTTAAAAAGCAGCAAGGCATTCAAAGCCTGCTTCCCGTGCAATTTTTAAAGTGCTGCACTAAGGAAATGTTCAGGAGAGTGAAGCTTTGCCTTTTATATATCCCAGCAGACATACTCTTTCTAATAGACCCGTCTAAATCAACAAAGTATTCCCCAGCCAGGGCCAAGAGTCGGCGAAAATGGCTCGAAGGCAACTGATGCAGCCACAACTTTCCACTGGAAGTTAATGAACTTTTAAAAACATTTTGGAAAATGATGTATGTGCAAGGCTCCTTAGTGTATCACAGTTAATATAATGCGTTCCTTTCCCTGGGGGAGACCCTGTCTGAGCTGTCAGCTGTAAGGTTGTTCTTCTGGAGCTTTTTCTTTATATATACAATCCTTTCTCTCTAACTCTCCTTTTGTTTTGCGGGGGAAGCAAAAGGCAACCAGCTCCCACTTGTATAAATTGTGTTCTTCAAAGAATTTGAAGGGCAAATGAACAGGAGGGAAAAAATAATCCATCTGGCTGAGTGAATGGAGGAGTCATGGTGCTGCCCTGCACATCACCGGCAGGGCTGAGCATCCCGGGAACGCGTAGCTGCACGCTCATTTGCACGTGAGTATGTGTATCTCTGCACCCACACACAGGCAACAGGAATCTCTGGCGTAAGGGAGCATTGGCTCATCTAAGTGGCCTCCTGCATCACAGGCCAGCAAGTCATGAACTGGTTTCTCCTTATGACACCTAAAGTATCCTGTATAGGAGTCCTTCCTGGCACACTTCAGGATGACCTGAAGCTCATCAGGTTCACCTTATCATGGAGCAGCAACAGCTGCCAGACCTGAAAAGAAGCAGGAAAAATGGGGAATCACATCCATAGCCTTACTGGTCCAGGACCACCACTCCTCCAACTCCACCCTTAAATAAGGTCTCAAATCTGAGCTAAAGCATAAGCTCAGCAGCCTCTCTGGAGAGGGCCCAGTCCACTGTCTCATTCCAGGCACCTCAATGTTCAGTTGTCTCCAGACTTAGGGAGCTGAGTTCTGTTTTTACGTTGAATTTCTTTCAGCTACTGTTGTCCAGCTCTGGATGTCCCTCTGAACTCTTGGTCATGCTTGCCCTCCCAACATGCCTGGACTCAGCACAGCCCTCTTCCCCAGACTGTGTTTTCCCTGTCCCAGCTGACACTACCTACCTTTTTAACTGGTCTGAAGATTATATTTTTTTCCCCCATAGCATTGCAGTGAGAGCTCATCTTCTGAGGTATCACAGATGACCCCGAAGTCATTCCTCAAGACATTGCTTTCAAACATGGAGCTTGCTTTTCTGTAAGCACAGCCTTGCATTCTTCACTCCCAGAGGGATTCCCTTCAATTTAGCTGGACTAAAAGCATCCTGATGAACCATGACCAGTTAAGTACACAATCCATATCTCTCAGTATGAGTAACCCATATCATCCTTATTTGCCAGCCTGCAAATTTCTGTGTCATCTGTAATGCCATAAAAGGTTCCTCACCTCTATATGTTCTCTATCACTGCAAAATGACTTATATGAAACCTTAAACAGTGGTGAAGCAAGAGCAGTCTCTGGAGAAGACACTTCAAAACAGCTCTACCGATGGAGTCATGGCATGAACAACTTTCAAGATGCAGCAGTGAACTGGTGCTCCTAATTGTTGCCCCCTTGATACTGCAAAAGGTATGCTTTCAAAATTGAAATATCATGCTATCATAGGTGACATTCTTTGAAGAATTTTTATTAACCATATCAACAAGTTTGTCTTCCTGTTGTGGTTTAACGCCAGCCAGCAGCTCAGACCCACATAGCCACTCACTCCCCACCATTGGGATCGGGAATGGCAAAGGTAAGAAAATGCATGGATTGAGGTAAAGACAGTTCCATAGGTAAAGAAAAAGCAAAAGAAGGAATTCATTCACTACTTCCCACCAGCAGGCAGGTGTTCAGCCATCTGCAGGGAAGCAGAGCTTCATCACAAGACCTAGGAAGACAAACACCATAACTCTGAACATCCCCGCTTCCTCCTTCTTCCCCCAGCTCTATATGCTGAGCATGACATCATATGGGGTGGGATATCCCTTGGGTCAGTTGGGGTCAGCTGTCCCAGCCGTGCCCCCTCCCAGCTCCCTGTGCACCCCCAGCCCACTCGCTGGTGGCGTGGGGTGAGGGGCAGGAAAGGCCTTGGCTCTGTGTAAGCCCTGCTCAGCGATAACAAGAACGACCCTGTGTTATCAACGCTGTCTTCAGCACAAATCCAAAACATCGCCCCATACTACCTACTATAACAAAAGTTAACTCCACCCCAGCCAAAACCGGTACAATTCCTCAACCCCAGTCTATGATCAGAAGATAGCAGCAGGCTGCTTTCAGGCTCCCCTGACTCACCCTGTCTAAGAAGCATTCAAAAGTTTCTCCATTTCTGAAGGAAAGTTTGCTAATACTTGGCAGGCAAATAGCAGAGTGAAATCAATAGGGGGAACTGAAGAAGATTATGGCTACAGGTCATTTGTTTACACAGCTTTGCTAGTGACCTGACCAGGGGAAAGTTAATATAAGCTTGCAGTTTTGGAAACCAGAAAATGTTCACATGTTCAATGAGCGCAGGAGCCAGAGCCTGTGAAAACGGACACACCAGCAGAATGTCCAGTAGAGGGATATTTTACCTTTTCAGTGTTAACCATTTTATACTGGTTCAGAACAAACCAGATCCCGCTTGGGGTATTCAGATTTAGGGGTGTTTTCAATAAGAAAAAAAATCTTTTTTTTCTTAGAAAGCCTGCACAAATAAGAGACGTTATTTAGAGATTAGTCAAAATCTCTGTCCGTCTTCCTAGTGTGTTCACTGTACTTATATGCTCACATCATTCTCCATCTCTACCTCTCTCTAAAATGATCACATATTACCATGTTTCTCAAAAGATTACATGAAGTTTGCCATCACAAAAGTTTTGCTGAATACAGAACACCTGGAATGGACAAATATGGCACAGTTATGGAACAGCCTTTGTGTAACACACTGTACAATGATCAAATAAACTAGGACTTGTCTGTCTCTGAAAGTCATTGGGATAAGAGTAGGGATGTGATGTCTGAAAGCCCATCAGTGGCTCAAAGCAGATAAGCAAGAACCAGGTGTCCATGGTCTCTACCAGTACAGGAATTAGAGACCAATAAATAAATAAATAAATAAATAAATAAATAAATAAATAAATAAAACTAACAGGCAGATGGCTTAAACAATCAAAGGGATGTGGTTCATTAAACAATGTATAGCTGAGCTGTGGAGCTCCTTGCTCCAGGATCTTGTGGATGCTAGAAACCCACAAGGGGTCATAGAGGAATTAGGCAAGTTCCCCCAAAAAACCCATCAGGGGTTATTAAATCTAAAGACACTGCCTCAGAAAGACTCTACACAACATATTGCTGAAGACTTGAAGCATCCTATTAAAATATTGCATATCTTTTTTCTGATTTTCAGCTTTTCTCTATGCGTCTAGTCACTGCTACAGATGGGCTAATCCGTCAGTTCTTAAGCATTTTCAGCCTATTTTACTATTTGCAGTTTAATCTTCCAGCAGTATTTTGGTACTCCTAGTGAAATAAATTTTGCCATTGCCAAGAGAGTGCAAAAGGTACAAAACCTGATAGGTTAAGAGAACTCCATGGAGAGTGAGAAGGAATGATATACCTGTTGCTTTCATGAACTCATGTGCCAGGGGGTACAAACTGCTGCATACGACTGGAGAAATTTTAAAAACTAGACACATTCCTCAAAGTCTGTCAAGAAACCTGAAATGCAGAAGAGTGGACACAGCTCTGTGGATCATGAAAGTACTAATCCACCTATTTCCAAGCATTGGGCCTATAGGAAGGTGAAAGAGCCACTTAAATATTTCCATGATTTCTCCTCTCTTCCCTGGCCATCTGCAAGGAACCACTATCAAAGCTGAGATGCTGCACTGGTTGGCCCTAGTACAGCCATTTAAACCTGCCAAGTTACCCAGCCTGGAAGAAGGTGCCCTCCAAAGGGTTAAGAGACGTTACAGGAGCAGGGAGGCTGCTTTGCTGCCATATGGTCCTCATCATCTCCCTGTTACCAAGGCAGCTGCCAGCAGAGGTAGCATTACGGCACCAGGCACCTGCACATGGAGCTACTCCTGCTGCAAGTGCCCAGGGACAAACCTCAATCTATCTCCCCATCAAGAAACACAACAGCAGGGGTCCAGTGGGATAAATATTGTTCAATCATCACATCATTTTCATGTCAGGGAAACCACTGTTGCCACCAGAAAATGACCGTAACATCAGTGCCAAGAAAGCCTCCAGCTCCTCCTCTCTGTGCCATAGGCAATTGTGATACCAGTGGGATGTAGAGCCTTGGAGGGGACAGAAACTGTATTATTAACATTGCAGAACTGTTATGGCAACTGATTCATGCCTGATAATGTGAACTGGTGTCCTTGCCCCCACGCCCCAGTAAATATTAGTGACTACCAACAGGTCTATGATGCTCTGGCAGTACAATAAGGTACATTGATTTGAGCAACATCTGCTGCTTTTCAACACTGCAGCTGGTTAGTTGGAGACGGTTAGTTTGTTACCCTCCCCTTGTGTTGTCCCTCTAAGCCCCAGGTCTTGGGGGGTGGAGAATCTTGGGTAGTGTTTTCCTCAGTGCTGTAAAGGGAAGCCTATGAGCAAACAGATGCTCAAAGATGAGGCACCATGACATTTAGGTTGCTCCAGTACCTCTGTGCTGCTCTCTGAAGGATCATCACATGGGGTCCGTTCACTGGTTTTTCTCTATGTCTTCCAAGAAAGAGGCAAATCACCCTATTTAAAATGCTTGGTTTTCTCCACAGAGAACAGTATTAATATCAGATGCAGATGTCCACACTGAAAAGGACTAATTGCCATAAACCTCCTTGCAATACCCTTCTAATTGTTGATTCACTTGACGTAGAATGTCAAGATTTTGAAGCCAGGCTCACAGGGTGCCACCTCATTGTCTGTTAATCACTCGTTCTGGCCACACTTCATCCCACGAGGAGAACAACCGCATGACACAGCATATCACCCCTCCAACAAAATAACTGTGTGGGCTGGGTTGCAGGCAATTGCAGGTTAATGGCAGAAAAAAACCTAGACGCTGAGGAAATCTAGAGGTCTCAGCTTGTTCGCAGGAAATCCACAAGCAAGAGGGGGAAACAGAGGGGCAAATTCCCTGGATAACTGCCTAGACGCCTTTATTAAAGAGACATCATGTTGCATGTCTGACTTAAGTCCCAGCACAGTGTATTCTTTCAGAGGGCTTGGTTTAGATGGGAACTTCATTGGAACAATTTTGTTGGTGCTGGAGGGGCAAAGAAAGACTCGGGTGTCTGTGTTAGAGACAATACACCCTGGTCTGGCACAGCCAGCACATACAGACATGCTCTTCCTGATGGTGATTTACAGCAGGAAACTGAACGAAGCTCTGGAAAGGCTCCCTTCTTGCTGCTGACATACCTGAGCTACCACTCGCCACCCTGAGACCTTTAGACTTGCCAGGTTTATGGCTTGAGTCCTGTTCTGCAGCAGTCAGAGATAAAATTGTCCTCTGAACCTTCAGGCTGGGCAGAGACTTGAGCATTTGCAGCTCAAGAAAACGCCATATGTCACTGGGAAATATTAAAAAAGCCTTGTTCTCATTCCAATGCAGGAGCAAAGCAAGTTTGGAAAGTCTCAAAGTTGCCTGCTGTCCTGGCCCAGTGTCATTCAGGTTTTCCCTCATGCAGAGGCTGATCTTTCTCCAGGAGCCCACCATCACACTTCAGCTGTATTTGCACAGGTCCAGGTCATATCTGTCATCTCCACTTTGCCACCCATGAGAGGTGCAGCCAGGCAGCCATGCCAGGTACTGGCTAAAATGTGACAGAGGCAGCTTTGGAGAAGGAGCCTGCCTTGATAACCATTGAAAAATGGTGGTTTCTTAGGGGTGCCTAGAGCTTGTTATTGTATGAAGCCTAACTCACTGTAATTGCTTAATTAAATCACATGGGCACAGCTGACAGAGGCAGAGCATTACCTCCGTGGTGAGAGCTGACATCAGGACCTTCTCCCACTCCATACTACATTCAGGGTGAGAACAGAAGATCACACAATCAATATAATAGCGACTGCTAGGAACAGCACAGTCATTGACAGCTGCACCCATCTCAGGTTATGGCATAAAAAACCGGCAGTGTACTAAGCCGCCTTCAGAGTCTGCAGTTCAGTCTCTGTCAATCTGATTTTTGCTGTAGGGCAGACACAGTTTGCCCAGGGGGGACACAACTGAATGACTCTCAGATGGCCAGGTTGAACTTTTGCCTGAGACAGACACCAGGCTCCCAGACCCAACCAGGACTGCGTATCCCACATTCAGCTGTGGTTGTTGACAGCCTCCCTGATAACAAGCCAGTTTACATGGGAGCTGGAAGCTGCATACAGTACAGAAATTGTTTCAAAGCCACATTAGCAATGCTGTGTGGAGACCAGATCCCTGCCTCCCTTCCCACCACTGCAGGTAGCCAGATGTTGGGCTGGGTGACATCAACCCAACTCCAGCAAGCCCAAGGAGCAGTGCAGGTCACTCAGGATCTAGCCCTTGGTGTGGAGGCATGAACATAATTGGATCTCCCAGAGCAGCACATTTTCCCCCTGTTCCTCATGCTGGGCTCATCTTGGATCACAAAGGTCTCCCTTTCTCACATGGTGTCCCCAAAGAGCAGGGATAAGTCCTACAGCCTTCACTCCCACTCTGCACTGCTGAAAAGCAACGAGGGCCAGTGTCCAAAGCCAGAATAGCTCTGGATGTCCCAGCAAGGCCAGCCTACTTGTAGATGGACACTTTGCAAACCCAGCCCTGCTCTCACCCCTCTTCACTGGCCAGCCTTAAACAAACAACTACTTGCAAAAGCTGCCCTGTGCTCCTTGGAGAGCCTTATCTTTGGTGGTGGTTGCAAACCATGCATGTCCACAGCACATGCGGCAAGGCACAAGCTCACCCAACACTGTGTTTTTCTCAGTACACGCATTTCTCCCTCACTGCAGCCTCACTGTCAGGAGCAGTCGGCAGCATATGCATGTGTGTGGGGGTGTGCATGTGTTTGTGCTTGCACGCCAGTGCGGAGGGGTCTGGGAGAAAACTTTGACCTCTGTGAATACAACCGCTGTGGTGGCTGAGGGAGTGATTTGCTATCACTCACCGCCGCTTAAGCACACCGTCAGCAAACAAGCCTAGAAAATGTCACGGGCTAACAAAGCACTCCAGATCCTGCAGGGAGATCGGTTACTTTTGCAGTGCTCTACCCCACCGCCGATTCTATTAAAATACTGTGCTGAGCACTTGAGAGCAGTGGATTTTCGATGACATCAGGTGCAAGCAAGAGCAATTTGCGGGGGCAAGCTGGCAAGGCTCGCCCTGACCTTTCAAGCCTGGGTGACTGACTGTAGCTGCGACTCTGGAGCAGGATGAAGCCAGATTAGTGATTTTCAGAAATGTTCTACTGATAACAGCAGTTGCTCTAAGTTGCTGAATGAATGCAGACACTGGTGCCCCGCTTCCTAGATAAAAAGTGATTAAAGTCTCCTTAAAAGCTTCTAAATCTGCTATTCAGAAATTCCATTAAGCAATCTAATTAGCTAATTCTATTAAATTATTAGGTGTTATTAATTAGTTAATTTAGGGGCGAAATTTATAAAGCTATTGAAGGAAATACAGAAAAAGGAGGGGGACTTTCGGCCAAGAGCTTCCTTTCTTCACCCCCACAGTGCCTTAATTAGAAATTTTAATTAGCCATATGTTGGGGGTAGGGAATTGCTAATGGACCTCTGCTCTCCCCATCCTCTCTCCTGCTAGTCGTGCATCTACTGGTAATTCATGGCATCCAAAGCAACTATGGAGGCTGGAAGTTTGGCTTTTTGGTATGTTTTCTCCTGTACCTTTTTTGTCCAGGCTGCACTGCACAGTGTACCAGACTATTCATTTAGGAGATAAAAAACAAAACAACAAAAAACCTGGTACTTAGGACAGAGCACCACAGGGCCACTCTGAGCGGCTGTCTGGCAGCCGCCAAAAACATTTTTCACTTTGCAGCGATGACCCTGGGAAGCTGGCAAGGGCTCCTCATGCCAGCTTTACAGGGGGATGCCCCTATGCAGGGAGACCCCAGGCTTTGGTTCCTGCCGCTGCGCAGAGTTTCCTGCCAGAATTGCCTACCAGTGGAGAGGCAGGGTGGAGGGGAGCGTTGCAAGGGGGGGGGGGCGTGGGTGGTGTGAAACAGGGATGAGCCAGTCCCCAGGCATGTTCGCAGAGGTCCTGGGTGAGGACTCAGTCCTGGCAGCTTTCTGCAGCATCGACCAGATTGGAAACTTGGCCACCATTGCCGCTGATACCATGATTTCAGTTCCTGACAAATACTGGCAGCGGTGCAACCAAGCCTGCAAATCCACCTGACCTGGGATGATGTATGGGAGCTCCAAACATGCCAAAATGACTCCCACCATATCCCAGGTACACATGAACCCAGCATACCAGTCTGTCACCAGTTACACACAGATCTAGCAAGGGGAGGCAAGAAATCTCCCACACAGCTGCAGTGATTTCTCCTGACAGGCACCCATCGAGAAAAGGCTCTGCGTGCTCCAGGCATCTCTCTAAATGTCTGCTCTACCTCTGCTTAGAGCGTCCTTTCTCTAAACGCAATGATTCATGAAGGAGTGGGAGTGGGTACCACCACCACAGGGTCCCCAAAGTCTCTGGAAGGTGCTGAGCTAACAACATCCCAGCCACTTAAGCAAAACTGCCATGTTCACAGAATCACAGAATCACAGACTGGTGGGGGCTGGAAGGGCCCTCTGGAGCTCACCCCATCCCACCACCTGCTTGAGCAGGCACCCCCAGAGCAGGGGCACAGGGCCGCGTCCAGGCGGGGGGTGAATGTCTCCAGGGAAGGGACCCCACAGCCTCTCTGGGCAGCCTGTGCCCCTGCTCTGGCACCCGCACAGGGAAGGGGTTTGTCCTCATGTTCAGGGGGAACTTCCCGTGTTCTGACTTGTGCCCGTTGCCCCTTGGCCTGGCGTTGGGCACCGCTGAAAAGAGCCCGGCCCCATCCCCTGACACCCACCCTTCAGATATTTATAAGCACTGATAAGATCCCCCCTCAGGCTTCTCTTCTCCAGGCTGAACAAGCCCAGGTCTCTCGGCCTTTCCTCCCAAGGGAGATGCTCCAGGCCCCTGATCACCTTCGTAGCTCTCTGCTGGACTCTCTCCAGTAGTTCCCTGTCCTTAAACTGGGGGGCCTAGAACTGGCCGCAGCACTCCAGATGTGGCCTCACTAGGGCAGAGCAGAGGGGGAGAAGAACCTCCCTCGAACTGCTGGCCACACTCTTTAGCTTTGATAACATAGGTGGACAAGGGCAGAGGTTGGGGAGCTGCAAACTGAGGGACAGGGTCAGGTGGTTGTGGAGGAGGAACAACTACTGCAAGTCAGAGCCCTTGTAGCTGGACCAGGAGCTCCTTGGGGCAGAGCGATCATTTCTGCAGCACCTACAGGAGACCTTTCTCCAGGATGAACTGCTGTCACAGAGCAAATGCAAACAAAGTCCTGGACCATGGTGCTGCCATTAATATTAATGCTGACAATGTTACTGCTAAAAGCACCAGTGCCTGCCTCCTCACACACTCACCCATAGAAGGTTTCTGAAACTAAGAACTGTCAGCTTTTAGTGGAAATTTTGAGACTTTAAGCTTTCTAATTATGCCTGCACCATGCTTTCATGTCTTCTCCGGCAACCATCACGTTCACAAATTTTCGAAATATAAAGTGAGGATTTATGAAATCCCAGGAACTGAGGCAGAGCCCTGGGGATGATGTGACTCAGCTGGGAGCCCTGGTGATGCTATGCACTACTGCCTTACATCCTGATGGGAGAGGAGGTTTGTGGGTGTCCTGTCAGGGGAAGGAGCTGCCCCACAGTCTCCAAGTTCCCAGAATGACCTATTCTGCAAGGCACTCATGTCCTCCATGAGACTTTACAGCCTCAATCACAAATTATTCCTGCAAAGTGGAAAATGCATCTCTCACCTGTGGTGTAACCAAAGCGATTTCCAAGCTGTGGTCCCGCTCCATCCCAAGGCACATATCAGTTTGGACCGGAGTTTGGACTTTCTTTGAAAGGTGAAAAGCCATCCCAAGTAATAAACATTGCTTAGAGAAGGGCAGAGGCTCTCTGATGAAACCAGTCTCCCCAGAAGGTGATTCGGTGCAAACCAAAACACATAGGTTTTAATAAATGCACAGTAAACAGACTGTTTACTGCCTCTCCTGGCTGGATGCTGAGGGGATTAAGGGTTGTACTGCCTCAGAGGGAATAAGTCCACAAATACTGCTTGCTAAAAGCTCAGAGAAACTCTTGGTAGGAGAAGCAGTGTACACATCCACTGTTTCCCATAGCTTTCTTGAAACTACCAACCATGCCAAGGCAGGGCATTACATGCCCAGAATGATCCAATATGGTAATTTGCACATTCTTTTATTCCCAAGGGCCTGCATATCATGCACTTGAGTGCCCAACCACTTTGGGATACTTCTTACCACTGGGCTGGGAACAAGAAAGTGCAAAGAGTCTCAAAGTTCCCATCCTTCCAGGCTCCCTGCTTTCCTGGGGCCCAGCAAACATTATCAGCAATAATGAGCTGATCTTAAGGTTGACCTCAGACACATCCCTATCGACATGTACTATTAGGTAAACCTCTGATGGCCAACCCACCTGCCTCCTGGGATACATCCCCAGATGCTTGCACACTCAGGGAGCAACGTCCACCTTCAGCAAGCACAGAGTTCCCACCTCCCTCGCCTGCTGTCAGTGTAATGCCAACAGGTCGGGAGCAATAAGGACAAAGAATAGAAGAGCTCTTTACGTAAGCAGCAAAAAGTACATGGTAGCCAGCTCTGGGGTTGACCACACTGTAAGCTATGGACATAAAAAACACTGAGTTGTATAAGGGCAAATTTCAAGCTCAAACTGACAGAACTGGGCACCACAACTGAACTCAGCTGCATGCAGAAAGCATCAAGATAATGTTTATTGCTATTTCAGCACAAACTTGTTATTTTTTGTCCTGTTTCTTTATTCCATGCCACAAACAGTCTTCACACCCATCTAATTCTGCTGCAGGATGAATTCCTTCTTCCTCAGAGTTTGGGGGTCTGAATAAAGACAAGGAGACTCCAGATCCTTATCCTTATCGAGTCTCACACAGAAATAAGTGCAGTTTTTCCTGTGGGGTGTAATTCCAGCATCATCCCCAATGAAGGATGAGACGTGCCATCGGTTGAAAATATTTCTTATGTCTCTTTATATCCCACTAGGACCCTGGACCATACCTGTAAGACCACTGCTGGAAAGTGCCTCAAATTCTGCTCTCTGCAGAAGTAATGCAGGAGGGCAGCAAGGATGCCCAGCACTAAGTGTGGGCTACAGAAGGCTCCCATGTGAGAAGAGACTGAATGACTTTGAATTCTCCCTCTGAAAGGAAAGAATTCTCTGAGGATATACATCAGGGGTTTTAAAACCGTGAATAAGGAGGGAGATATGAATATTGAAGAGTTTTCATTATTTCCCATGCCAGAGGACTCAGGAACACGCAGAAAACTTGCAATTAAGTGATTTTAGACACAAAAGGAGGCATGTTTTCCCAGTGCACATAATTAATCTGTGGAACTCATTGCTGCAGGGTGTTGTGAAGGCCAAAAATCTGAGTGGATATTCAAAAATTTGTGGCGGATATATCATTCAGTGGCTACTGAAAACTTTGATCTGGAAGCACCCTTCAGCTTCAGGAGTCCTCGACTTCTGGCTACAGCAGAGGATGGTTTTTGGGGGATCCCAGGGAGGGGACACAGTGGGCTTCACCGCCCTACCATCCGCTTCCTTCCACCTTCCCCACTGAGCTGCACCGTGCTAATTGCAGCTCGGTGTGTACTTTTGCGAGGATCCCTGGAGCAGCAGAAGTTGGTACTAAAGTTCAGCTGTAACAGGAGCTTTGTTTAGCGTGCTGGGACCAGAAGGTCAGCGGCAGCTGCTCTGCCAGGGTTTAACGCTTTGTTCACCTCTGCGTGCTCGCCCGTGCAGAATTTCCTGTTCCCCGGGCAGTGCAAGGAAGAACCTTCTTTTATTTTGTTAGCCCTATTATTCATCAATTTTAACTCTGTGATCACACCGAAAAGCCGGCCTGCCTGCAGCTCTGTTGTGCTGTAATACAGTAGCCAGCAGCAGTTTTTCACTGCTTTTTCTCAAGCAACCCCAGGTGGCACCAGGAAATTTCGCAGCTTGTATTTTTGCAAAGCGCTGTTCAAACGATGGCAGTTCTTGAGAGCCATGGGGCTGCACCACTGTCAGGTTATTTAAATCAGGATAAAGAAGAAGTACTCGAATAAAGTCCCACATTGCAGGAGATCAGTGCAGCAATGCAGAGTGCACAACCGCTATTTCCCAGTGCAAATCCCACCTAGTATGAATTTTCCTGAGCATCTGCAGGGCTGGGGAGTGCATGTGTTAACCTGACAGAAGCCAGGGAGAGTTCTGAGGTGACTATAAACGAACAGACGAATCTCTAGGAGGCCATTATGTGAAGTGGCTTGAGCACATGATGGACAGCTAGGAGTCCCCCGACTGCCAGCCCCGATTCTGCACCCTGGTACTGTCCTGGCTCCACCAGCCAGCAGGGTGGGCACAAGCTCCTTTTCCAGCTCTGCAGACGTAGGGTGTGGCAGCACAATTTTCATCTATTTTGCTAAGATGTTCTTGTCCTTCAGAAAGGAAGGCCAGCCAGGATGATGATGCCTGGTGGGGATGTCTCCAGCCTGTGATAACCCCGAAATTGTGCCTGGGCATCGCCTGGGAAATGTCAGTAGGGCCATGTCAGGGACTGTGCTCGGCATCTAACAGCATGGACAGCCTTGTGCTGCCATGGGAGCCCATGCTCAGGACCTGCATATCTTACCAGTTGAGATGTAGCTGATGCACACACCCTCCCTGGCTGCTCTCAACCCTAAAGGTCTCCCCCCAGAATGGTAGCACACACGTTTCCTACAGCTCCTGAGCAGCCAACCCAGTGGTGCTGCAACAGACCTGCCAAAGCCTCGGCTCAGTCCCTGAGCACTGCTCCCCACAGGGCAACGACGTCTCCAACTCTGGCAGTACGCCACGTCCTGTACGTACAGCCAAGGCATATCTTGGAGGAGATAAAACTACAGCTTCCCAAGCACTCTCCCACCCTGCCAGGCCCAACGCCACATGCCTCCCCACTGTGCTGCTCTCCAGGTCAGCTCATCTCATATCACAGCTCTTCAGCAGCCCCTGCCTGCTCATTCAGCTACAGTCCCAGGAGTTACAGCTTTAAATTATACCACTGTGTAATGGTGATAGCATTTTATTCTTCAGCCTGCTAGCTGAACAGTCATGACACTTTGACCAGAAACCTCAAGGAACTCCAATTACTTAGAAATTGCCCCTCCTCTTCACTAGAGTTTGCTGGTGTGGAGCTTCTCCAAGGCTTAGTTGTTCAGTGCAAAGCGGAATCCGTGTGCTCAGACTAAAGTGTCATAATGTTGATCATGTCACGTACCAGGTTCCTCATATCACAACCTGGCAGCACTCACTGTCATCTCCTGTGTCAGCTCTGGCACCCCGGTGCTCTTTTGTCAAATGCTGGAGGACTCTGTGCCCACTCAGAATTGGCTTGGAGGACTTGGACAGTTCTGGCCCATGAAGAGATGCTGGTTGATTGTACCCCACAGGGGCTTTTGGAGTATGGGCAATGCTCATCCAACCATTGTGTGAAGGCTGCTTCCCCAGATCACCTGTCTTCCTGATTACAGTCACACGAGGAAAAGGCTTTCATCCGTGCATGCTTCAGCAGCTTCGTTTCTGTCTAGGTTCCTGTTAAGAGCATTTATCAGGCCAGACTTCATCACCACAGGTATATTAGAAGAAAGAAGTACAGTAGAGCTTTCAAGGGAGCAGACCTGGATAAACATCCCTGCCAGTCTGGAAATGCTTGAGCAACATGGTACAGCCATGGCCACATGGTCTCTGTATGTCCGTACCATGGCAAGTCTCCATCTATGCACACCCGAATGTAAGGGAAAAGCCTTTTATAGCTGTGTGGAAGCTTCTCTACGGGATCACACAACGAAGGACAGAGACTTCTCCTCCACCAGCTCCAGCACAAGCAGCTGTGGCCACAAGAATTCAAGCCCTGGCAGCTCTGACACTGCAACATGCTGGACCAAATTATCCATGGAGGTAAATAGTGCTCATCTCCAGCAGAATTACTCCAGGAGACGGTTTTGATGCATTGTCCATGGAGGGCAGCGGGAGAAGCCAGAGGTTCTTATCTGATTTCAACCAGATCACACATCTCTGGCAATCTCTGTGATAAAGTGTAATCTTGGGCCAAGCCAAGAAACCTGATCTGGTGCTGGGGCCCCCAGCTGTTACTGCGTTACACTCATAAAACCTGCTTCGTACACCTGCTTGTATAAACCAGTTCCACGGGGGAAACAGCCTGCTTGACCACCCCCAGAGACCAGTTTTGCCCTGAAGAATGAAGCTGGCTAGCCCTTGTAACTGTAGCTAACGCGGTTAGCATTTGTTGCCTTCTCCTCTAGGTTTGTTAGCATGGTTCTTGCTTGGAAAGTATAGGTTGTGAGCCTTGCAACTGTTTTCTCCTTCACTGTTCAGTGGTCGGTAAATCCACAGAAAGATGCAAGCCATGAGAAGGTGCAGACATACTTTTCTGCATGGGCACTCAAGGTAATCAAGACTGGCTCTTTTAACGCTGTGGGCTGAGATGGGAATATAGCCAGGACCTAATGCAAGGATCTTTCTCTCACCATCCTCTAGAAACAGACAAGGAGACACAACCACCATTTGTGAAAGCAAGAGTGATCTTTTAAGAAAATTCAGGAACAATAGTTATCTAGGCCCAGGTGAAGGTCCCCTATGTGGGTTATGGTGACCATGATCACCATGTAGCTCTTATTAATGACAGTCCTTATCAGGACAAAGCTTGATCTCCTTTGATCCTCAGGGCAAGCAGCAGCAGACTCAGGACCAAACAGAGGTAGATTTCTATCCCACTCTCACCTTTTGATTCTTCCCCTTCCCTGAAATCCATGGGAATGTTTCCACGATGCAGGAACATAAAAGGGAATATGATACTGCAATTTCCTGTGGAGAGGCAGCTGTAAGTCAATTACCAGCTACCTTTAAGCCAGGAAAAAGTCTCTGAATTTAAGAGGAGAGACACCAATAAAGTCCTACTGGGACAGACTCTATAAATAAAAGAATGAACGTTTTTTGCACAGTTTCTTTTGAAACCACGGAAGAGCAGTGCAGGCAGGAATAGACCTTTCTCTGTGATTCACTGGAGAACTCAAAAACTCCAGAGGAAATATACCCTCCTCCAATAAGTGACAAAAGACCAGCTTTCCTCCTTTTCCCCCTGATTGCAGCGAAGTCAAAGCAGATGCGGTGACCCACAGCGTTTGCGTTGGTTGCAGCAACCTAGCATGCGGCTGAGGGTCTGGCCACTCCATGTCCCAGCCCTTTCCAAGATCTGTAGGAAGGCTGTTCCCCAGCAGAGCTTTCAGCTGGTCCGTCCGCTACAGGTTCTTCTCCTGCCCCCTGTGGCGGGCTGTATTAAGTAATATAAGAGACATCTGCTGTCTGTGGTTCATTTTCTTTCATCCTCT
Source organism: Phalacrocorax carbo (assembly GCF_963921805.1). Taxonomy (NCBI): domain Eukaryota; kingdom Metazoa; phylum Chordata; class Aves; order Suliformes; family Phalacrocoracidae; genus Phalacrocorax; species Phalacrocorax carbo. The sequence goes on from NC_087514.1 coordinate 162,212,187, forward strand.
CCCCAGGCGGAGACCGGCCTGGCAGGAAGTCCAGCTCCCTTGCATTGTTTTGGATCTCCCCCAGGCAAAGAGGTGGAGAGAAGGCCCCCCAGGTCACACCCGGCAGTTCCTTTTAGCAGCATATTGTAAATAGTTGGGACAAAAGACTTCTGGATCCACTCAAACAGGGTTTTTGCCAGTGCAGAAAAAGACACACATGCTGGCAAGTGTTTTTGTCTACCTCTGTGTCCTGGCCTTTTCCTAACTCTAGGTACTTACAGGGATGAGAGGTGACCTCAGGCCAAACAAAGTCAGTACGTGGACTCTCCCACTGGAGGCAGGAGGTAGGATCAGGCCCAGAGCCCCACAGTATCCAAACATGGGACAAGAACTATAAATATATTTGCCCTGTTAACACCCAGTGCAACAGACTGTTTTGCTTTCCTGCCTCTGGTGCAGAGTCCAAGCCTCACACAAATTAAGAACTCCAAAATGCCTAAAGGTTTTGCAAGCAAGAGAATGACCTCACACCTCCCTGCCCCAAAACTAAACCATACCCCTTGGATTCCTGCTCACTACCTCCAAATAAGCAAAAAAATTGCTCCTTTCTGAGAAGAAAACCTGGATACAGGTCCTTACCAGATACAGATGGACTGTCATGGTGCTGGTTTGGGTAATAAAATTGGCCTCCTATAGCCTACATCTAATCTTGGCACCTCAGGATATACCATTCCTAGCAACAAGATGGGTTAAGGGAGCAGAGAGAGGGAGCAGACCACTGTATATGTACCATGCCACTTTGACAACCAGCTTCAACCGTCCCAATAACTCTTTCCAGTAACTTCTTCTCCTTGTCTTTCTTTTGGTGAGCTTGAAAACCTACTTTGTACCTTTCTGGCCCTTGTCTTATTTGTTTCCCTGTCCCTGTAGCATCAGAAGACATCCCCCATAAGTGCTGGAAATGCAATAAGAGTGCTTCTTGTTGCAGTGCAATTGATTCACTGTCACTGATGCAGACAACATCGCTGGGGACTGAAATAACTTCAAACTAGCTTAATTGATTAAGCAAAGCAGCTGAAATGGATATTAGTACCCTGTATGGGCCAGAGGTATTAAAAGCAAAAAGCACAGGAAAGCACAAGAACAGCAGCCTCCAGCTGTGCTAAGGGAGAGGAATAAGGGGAAAATGGGGAATGTTTTTTTTTTCTTCATTTTATTCAATCTCTGTCTCAGCTTCACAGAACTGGAGAATAATTTGGGTTGTCAGGGACCTCTGGAATTCTGTAGCTTGGTGCTCTGATCAAAGCAGGCCTAGGTTCAAAGTCATATCTCGTTGTTCAGGGCCTCGCTCCACTGAGTTTTGGTTATCTCAAAAGATGGAGACTTCTCACCCCCTCTGGGTTTCTCTTCTAGTGCTTCAGTGTTCTCAGGAGAAAGACACTTTCCTTATGTCCAAAAGGAATATCTCCTGCTGCAGCTTGTGCTCATTTCATCTTCTTTTGCTGTTCACTTCTCCATAACCCTCCTTTAGGTAGCTAAACACAGCAAACCCTGCCTCCTCCTTTTGCCTTCGCTTCTCCTGATGCCTTGAACAATCCCTTTGACCCAGAATGCAACACTTCGACTTCTAGTAAGAAAAGCAGCAGCAAAGAGTGCTGGATTTTGGTTGTAAGGGTTGGCGACACCTCCCTTTCCAGCCAGTCTCCACACTACTCTTTCCAGCTAAAACTGTTCAGCAATTTGCAGTTGAACGTGTAAATGTGCTTCTGACGACCAAAAGTCACACTTCTCATCAAACTGAATATTCACTAGAAAAATGCACCTAATGAAAATCACTAGAAATTGGGTACCTTTGAAAAATTTCACCCATTCTCACAATCCTCCCCCTTAGCTCTCCTGGGTGTTAAATATTAAAGTAAGGAGCTGCTGGCTTTGATACAGAAGTAGTAATTCTCTGCCTGAGGTATTTCCTTTCCTGGCTCTCCTCCCTTTCAACTCAGAGTGATTTTTTTAAAATTCTGTAATATTTGTCTATTTCCAACACCTCCCCCACGTGGCATGATGTCAAATCAGTAGCAAGCAGGCCAGCAGGAATGTATATTCCCATTACCTTCAGCACTACAGGGGAAGATTTTAAGACGTAGCCAGTAAATTCAGCCTTCTGCAGGGCGATTGCTCAGCAGAAGTCCCTCTTGCAAGAATGTCACCATGTGCTTCCCACAACAAGGCAGCCAGAAGGCTCTTGCTGTTACTGGCAGATGGCTGGAGGGTCAGCCACCACAGTGCCAGGGCTTTCTGGACGGCGTCACTGGGATGCAGGGAAGCAGAACTATTGCTACCTGTCTGGGGAGAAAATGCAAGAGCACAGCCAAGGTCTGGGAGCCCCACAATGTGTATTTGGAAGGGTTGCCTTTTGTCAGACCCAGTACAATTATCTAGACAAGGACAGACACTTTCCAATTGTTACTAGCCCTGCTCAGCTCTTGGCCTCTGTGCAATCCTGTGGGAGTGAGGTCCAGAGGCCAGTGTGAAATCTCCCCTTTGGAATTTGTTTTTCCTTTACTAATTCCTTTCTTTTATTACTTTTATCCCATATTAAAGGCTAAGAGCACAGCAGTACCTTGTCTGTCTGAGAACTGAGGCAGAGGCACACATGAAACAAATGATCCAACAACCATTTTCTATTAAGCCACTAACACATATATGGATTACTAAGAAAGCACTCTAAATTTCTTTTTTTTCCAAACCAAACCAAATCTTTGCCCTGCATGGGCTATAACTCAATCAAAGTGTTATTAGATCAGCCATCAGAAGGTGACCAGACCCAAAGAACTAGATAAGAGGTGTTTGCAGATACCCAGAGAGGTATTTTGGGACCCAACTGTTCATTGTGGTTTCAAGGAGGTAAGCATATATAGTTCAGGGTCAGCCCCAAGACTTGTGACTTGATCTTTTCCTGTCCCCTTTGACCCAAAAAGAAGGTGGTTTCTGCGCATCTCTCACCACATCAGAACAACACTTACACGCAGTAAGGCAGAACGGATACCTTTCTGCTTGAAAAAATTCAAGTGCCACATGTGAAAATTGACTTTAGGAGGGGAACTGAACCTGTGAAGATTCTGTATGTGGTCATGGGAGGCAAGGTCCAGAAAGAAGCATGAGCTCCTATGCCATGGATGTCTGGTGCCCTGTAACACTTTCCCTACTGATAGGCACAATGATGATCTTTTTATTTCATTACAGACCATTGCTGTCTGGGTATTTTAAGCTGCTGTTAATTAGCAAAGTCTGTTACAGTTGCCACTATAGCACTAACGTGGTTTCATGTAGTTTTAAGTGGACTGAAATATTTCCGTCTGTAATATTTCTCTCCTGTTCCTTCTGTAAACAAGAAAGATAAATGCTGATCAACCTGACAGATAAAGGAAACATAACTAAGGTGAATCTTTCAGATCAACTAACATTTATCAAGCCATAATTGCATATCCACATATTCCTGAGAGTGCAAGGTAACTTCCCTGGACAATAAAAAGAAAGTGTATTGCTTGATTGCAGAAACCTGAAGTATATTTCTTGCCATAGGAGTAAATGTCCAAGCTCCCATAATTGTGAGCGGACATCTGGGCCTCGGTTTGGGTTTTCAGTAGGTATCCATTGCCACTTGACATGCCCCAGGATAGCCAACATACCTGTACACCACTGGCAGATGTGTCCAAGGACCTTTGGGAGGCCCTTCTGGAACAGCAGCTGGAGCACATACAGGAGACTCAAGGCCATCTCAAAGACACAAGACATTATGTCGGGAAGGGAGTCCTGACCCTACCCAATACAGTCAAATGAACTTAGGGAGCCGTTCATGTTCTCAGCTGATACCTATCTATTCCAGTGAAAACAGAATTTCTCTCCAGACTCCACTGGCTGTATTGACCAAATCTCCACCAACTATGGTGGGAACTCAGTTGCCTATACACCATTTGGACACCCAACGTTAGATGCCAAAATTTTGTCATCTTAATTTCACACTGAAATGCCTCTTGTTGTTACTGAATCAGGTCACATCGCCCTCAAGTGGAGAAAGGCATGATCACAATGAGCTGCGCGAGACAGGGATCACCAAGGTGCTGTTTTCTTTTGAGGACACTAAAAAACCTAGGGATCTACCTAGTCCTCCAGGACGATATGTACTATGAAAAAGCTCGGTTGCAAGAAAACAAAGGTTGCAAACTGCAGACGAAAAATTCTACAGTGGAGAAGGCCAGAATTCATGCTGCCAAGCCACCACCATAACTCAGCCACCTCGTACACTTCCATTATGATACTATCTCACTAAACTCAACATCAGACAAAAGGTGGTAGCAAAGCCAAGATATAATTTACCTCTCCTGGACACCCACGCTGTGCCTTGATCACAAGAGAAAATGTTTGCTTTATGGTGCACTCTGCCTGCTTCACTGTCCAACCGGCCGCTGAATGAGGTTGGGGCCCTCTGCTGAAATATGCAGGATCTTGTAAAAAGCAGTCAGAATAGGAGACAAAACTAATCTCATGTGAACAACCTGATTTCTGGCAGCTTCTAGCACAAAGGTGCTTGACTTTGCAACCTTTGGAGTCTCACTATTGTTCTTGGTTGGAATTTCTCCAGGTCAAAAAAAAGGCCCAATAAACTAAGCAATAGCTTAAGAAGAGCGCTTTCACATGGAAACATACTGACTATTCCCACTTAGGTCTAGAGCAAAATCTGAATCTGTAGATAAAAGTGGAGATCTTACAACTTCAGGGAATGACTGATGGTAGTGACAGGTATCTCCCATTTGGAAGCATCGTCAGAGGACAATGCCCTATGTGCTCTATTTACTTCCTAAATGAAGGAAGAATGCTGGAAACAAAATTTTCTGAATCCTTCACCCAGCTCTGGGAAATAGCATTCTCCATTAGAGGCAACTAACCACACAGGACACACAGAAAACACAAACCTGGGGGCTCTCCACACCCATTCACTGACTGCTAAGTGGTTTTCCTTGTTCACACATTGTCCTCTTTCAGCTCTGTTTCTTACCCCCATATCAGTGGAGAACATCTGCGGAGGTAGTCCTGTTGCTTGGGATTATCTCTGCCCCAGTCTCTTCCTCTCTGCTCCTTCATTACATCTCCCAATTTATCCTTTAAACTTGATGTTCAGGCTCTAGACAAAAGGAGGGGCATAGATGAGATGTTCTAGGTTTATAAACAATTATTCTGACTGCCTTGGCCAGGTCAGGCAAGCAGCTGGGGTCAAGAGAAGGTGCCTTCTGCGACAAATCTTGTCCTCCTGCATTCACAGCAAGCACTTTCTACTCTAGCATAGCCTGTGCCTAACCTATTCCCAGATTCTCCTTCTAATCTCAGCCTGGAGCAGCATGTGTGCAGCCCCTTTTACAGCACAAGGACCTAATTACATTTTCCAGCTGTGCAGCAGGCTCCCGCAAAGCAAAATAAAGCCTACTAATGTGCATTTCTTAGCTACCACTTTTGGACCTCTTGGAAGCAGTCCATGGCTCCCAGGCTGACAAGTGGTCTGAAGGATGACTGCACCCTTCCCTCTTCCACCAGGAGAGCTTTTCTTCTTCTCATCCCTGCTCTTTTCATGCATCAGGCCTTCCCTTTCCACCCAAGTCCACTTAACGTCTCCTCAGACTGCTAATTGCCCGCTGGAAAGCACCACAAAAACAAACCCATACTCTACTGCACCGTATAGGCTTTGGCAACAGCTGATGTTTTTTTCCCTCCCCGTTTCAAGAAGCCTGAAAAATGCCTTTCTGCTTCTGCATCCAGCAAGCTATTCCTCTGGCTCAGAGTGGGTTTGTGTGAAGGCACCACCTCCTGCCAATGTGGAGACGAGCCCAGGCACTGAACAGGGGAACACAGCAAGGTGCAGTTGGTCTGGGAACCAAACCAGCTGCTCTGAGGGTGGTGGGTAGCAAGAGCTCCACAAAAGGTGTCATCGCAACAGCCAAAACACAGCGCAGTGGAGAAGTGCAGGAGGTATTTAAGTACAAGAGAGAAGAGGAGCAACGCTTTCCAAGAATTCCTTACTCATCAAAAACAAAAGCAATCTTAATGAGAAATGCAGGCCCCAGGCAGTCACAGGGAGCCTATTTAAAGGAGGTTCATATTCTATCCCCTACAAAGTTTCATGGAGCATTTCATGGCGCGTAAGGGATCATCTAACTTTATCTCCTCTATACAACAGGCTGTGAGCCAATCCTTTTTGGAGCCTGACAATGTAGATTTGGACTTTATTGAAAAGGAGGAAACAGTTCTGTGTGTCATGGCCAGGAGTAGGAGATACCAAGGCACCATAAGCCAGAGGTACCTCATGGCACCCTGACTGCAGGCTGCTGCGGTGAATGCTACCTCTGACGATGCAGCCTCCGGGGTTTGGGGCTATGCCCCCAGCTAATCCTGGATCTTATGGTCATTCTGCAAACCAGCTGCTTTGGCAACAAAACCTGGAGGAAGGTAGACCTGAGCTCCAGGGCTCTCTGAATGCCTGAGCCAGCCCTAGCACACTGAGCATCACTGTACTGGCCCAGCTTTGCTCAGCAGAGTAGACTGAGCACAAATTGCACCTGGCATGACCAGACCAATTTACAAATTATTACCCAGAAGGGCTTTACACCCTTTAGACACACTGTTTAAGCCTAACTCTTTCAGGAGGCCTCAATATGGCACTTAGCACTGTATCATCTAGGAAACAGTATTTGATAACCATTGGAGATAGCACACAATGTGAGTGGTAGATCAGCATATCTGAACTGTTATGGACAGCTTAGGGAGATTTAGCATGAGTCAGTCTGGCCAGTAAGTAAAGAACCTGTGAATGTCAAAGGTGTGAAGTGTTTGGGGCTTTTCCTGGGGAAAAGGCTAAGAAAACAGCTTGGGTGTCATGAAGCCAAGAAACAAGTTTTTCCTTATTCAGATTAAGATAAAATGGTGTGATTGTAGCCATCTGCTTCAGCTAGATGAGGATATTTTAAATTATTTCTTAAGAAAATAAAAGCGGGCTCTGATGCCCAAATTACCTTCCTGTCCCCAAGCTGGCATTCACCTCCACCTGCAGATACCCCAGTCTTGCATGAGATTTAGTCACAACAGTTACACCAGATTTCTGCCTTAGTAGTCCATTTCCCTATTATCCTTAATTAAAAAAAAACCAAACACAAACCAAACGTAAACAAAACAACACTTCCCTTCTGATTCTATGTATCCATGTTTCCTCATTATACATTTGGGTTTATTTCTATTCTGTATTCACATATGCATATGGTTCCTATCAGTTCTACACATAATTTTCCCATGCCATATCTGTCTTGCTTTATCCTTTGTTTGCCCATTGTAGTGACTGACTATATTGTTAAGAAAAATTTGCTTTAATCTGTCACTGTGAAAACCTAATCATTTTGGGACAGGCACCCTGAATTCTTGTGAACAGTGGTCTAACGTCTGGGAATAAACAGACCACAGTAATAGGTAAATAGAGGATATTTCTGAGCATCCTGAGGATGCTGAGACCATACGGACTCAGAACACATTTGAGCTGTGGCTGAGTTAACGTCAGCACCACAAGAAAATTCATGGTTTATGGACTCAGCACATTAAGCTTGCTTTCTGCCCTAAAAAGAGACAGTGTCTGCATGGCTTTCCCTCTGCTGCCTGCCCTCCTTCAGGTGTTAACATCTTCTTGGCTTCCAGTGACCGAGGGTTGACCATGTGAGGGCTCAGGCTCAAATCCCACATCAGATCACAGTGGCCATCCCCTCATTACACAAACCCTCTCCTTCTGCCAGTGACAACAGGAAAATCAGCTGAAGCCTTTCCTCCCCCGGTTTCCAGTAATCTCCTGAATGAGCCATCAGGGCCACCCGTGTGGGGCTCCCTGGGATTCCACAAAAGGCACTGGGATGTGCTTCCACTCCCTGTAGGTGTGAGCTGAAAAGCAAACCAGCCTTGCTGACTCACAGGCCCCAGTATGGGCCTTCACCAACTTGCTCCAGATGAGTCACCCCGCGGGTGAGTAATACATTGCATCTGCAGTGCATATTTATGGCAAATTTGCATTGACCATGTCAGCAGAGAAATTGTTTGTGTAAAGTAACCATGGAGAGAAAGGAAATGTTGAAGAGGACCGATGAGGAAAAACCAAGAAGGGAAAATATATTCCACCCCCGCAGCCCCAGAGTACCCTACATGTGTGGAATCAGTGCTTAAAAAGGGAATATTTGCCTGTGTGTTTGTTTTTTTGTTTTTTTTTTTTTTTTTTTTTCTTTTTCTTCTTCTCTCCTTTTCATGATGTCTTCCATTCGGGAGAAGCTGAAACACTGTAAGAAGAAACAGCCTTGTGGTGGTGTCATCAGGGTCTGGAGCGCCTGCAAATCTTGCAAGGAAGCATGTTGGAACAGTGGATTCAGCTCTGATGAGCTTTTCCTATGAGAATAACTCTAAGCAGATTCACTGAAAGTGCCAGGCAGGTTCCCCTCACCAGTCCTTTCACCTCACCCTACACTCTTCCCTGATCACATCTCACTGGTTTGGCTCAAAAATAATGATTAAGTGGCTGCTGAGGGTAGATCCTAAAACCTCACCACCTTGCTTTCTCTTAAGTTGTGGGAGGACAAGAGTTGAGAGGGCAGGAAAAAGGATGGCTGTGTCACTTGGGTCCTACCAGCTTCTGCTTGCAGAGAGCTCACGTTTGTCCTCTTCTCCCCTCATCAGTGTGATTTGTACCATCCAGACCACCTTTGCAAGGGAAAAGGCCAAAATTACCCCACCATCTTGTTCTTTAATGAAAGGTGAGATATCTTTTTCTAGGAATAGTTCACATCACAGGACTTCCAATAGGTGGTAAAGGGTTATGATGTTATTGTTGTGTGTTTTCATAAATAATCAGTCAATAGATATAGCCACCTCTAAACGGTCCCACTGATATGGTTTTAACCGTCTGTTAAAGATAGTACTTGTATCTACAACATCACTTTACTCTGTATCAACCCAATTAATTAGTCATAAGCGTGGTCAGTTTTCCTTTCTTATTGTTGATCTCCAGACCAGAAGCACCTTTAAGCAATGGGTTTCACAAGGCTGCACACTTGGCTCTGTTCTGAACATTATTAATTTGCCCACCTGCCTCGTAGAAACTACATCCCCCCCTGCAAACAAGGGGAAAGGGCTGCACTGCTTTGTTGGTTGCAATACAAACCATGGAGTCCCTGACTGCAAGATGTAGCAGAAAATGTTCCTGCTTCCGCACAGGTTGCACCATCAATGTTCACAAGAAATAGAAATAAGGTCTTGTCTTTCACTGCAATACAGAGCTCAACTTCTCATTTCGTATGCAGCAAAACTCAGCTGAAAATGCTCTTTTGGCAAAGATAGGTTGGGGGTTTTTTTTAATCACTTGAAGTCAAGAAAGCAGCAAAAGCAAGTGAATACATTTATAGACTGATTTGAACTGGAAAAAAAGCTGTACTTTGTACCACTGAGAACCAATGTGCATACAATGGGTAAACACACAATAAGAACAAGCAAGTTTAATTTTCTTTCCAAACTAGACAAGGGAAAGATTATCCCCTCCTTGGAGCTGAATTTGCAGTTTACTGCTGACTAAAACTGCACTACCTTTCCTTTGCGGTGTGTTTACCTTAGATTACACATAAAAATGAGGTATGCTGAGGTAAAAATAGCTACACATTATATGAGCCTGAAGATAAGGCTCTTTTCATGGCATTCTTTTTTTAAAATATACTGGCACTTTTCTAACTCCTTCTCACTGGGACCAGTTTCCAGCCAGTCTATACAGCAGCAGCTCAGTCTCTCCAGGCCAGGAGCAAGATGTGCTGGTGGTTACAGGCTGCAGAAGTAAAAGATGCATCCACGGCACAGGGACTGAGTGCTGAAAGCAATTAAAGACATTCAGCAGCTCCCTGGCTAGTGTGACCTCTTGCAATCAGAAACCGAGGCCTTTCTCATTTCCTATGTGGGAGGAATAGTGTGCTACTGCATAACACAGTTTCTTCTAACCCACAACCATTTGATGTGTTTCACAACCTCTCTGGGCAGTCAAAACCCATCGGTTAGTAAAAACTGCCCTAGACCGCTTTCTGCAACCTAGATCCTGGCATGGGAAGTATTTTTTTAAATTTACTTTCACAGAAGAAGTACCCTGATGTGACTGGCTATTAGGTAGCTCAAGGTACAGAAAAACTGGTAGAGGTTCCTTCTGAGAGCCGGAAGCCAGGAGCAAACTCTGTCTGATGAGCATTAAGAAATGCAGGGATTAACCTGATTTTTTGGCAGCACTGAATTTAGAACTTGTCTGCGTGAGGATGTTATTTCAAACAAATGGAGGATATGAATTAAAGGCATCATGGTCATGTCAGAATGGCTCTGCATGTATGCTCGTTTTTCTTTTCAAAATCCCTGCTTCTTTCTAGGGGGACTGGGACAGAATGGCTGTGCTAGGCAGGTCTCTGGGGGCAGCAAAGCCTCGGCGACCCGTGTGTGAAGCACAGGCAAGGACTTACCCTGAACCCTGGGAACATTGTTGGCAGCAGCAAAGCATGACAAGGCTGAGGGCCAAGGGCCAAGGGATGAATGGGAGAGCCAAAAGTTGTGTTAGCACTGAGCGGTGTTTGCCTGGGGTGACTGTCCTGGGTCCAGGAGAAGGTGGGATGTTTTGCCAGCCTGACCTTAGAACATGGAGATGAACTGACTAAACCATGTGGTGTTACCTTTACACTGGACAAATATAAGTACTTTTTTTCATTTGTTGATCTCAATAGAAGTCTGAAACTCTCTGGAGCAAAGAGACACATCTGAAATGTCACACAGAGGCACAAGTTTTGGGTTCTTCACATGTAGCACTCCAGGTCCTCCTCACATACCCTGTCCATCGTGAGCCCCAGCTGCCCCACTCTCACATGTGCCTATCAGATGGAGTTGTGCAGTGCTTTTCCAGCACCAAGTCATGGCATTTTCGGACCAAAGGTGAATATCTTAATGAAAACAAGTTACCCCCAGGTCACCTTAAAGGTTTCTGAGGTCCTGGTGCAGTTCTCCTTACCCAAAGTAGACATTCAAAATAGATCAGGGGAACCCTTCCTGCAAGGAGAGTTTGCTTCGTGCCATCCTGCTGCTCAGGCTGAAAAAGCGTGGATCCTCCAGACCATAAGGTGACTAGCATCAGTGTGACTGATGCCCTCAACCCCTTAACCAAACTAGTTTGGTACAGGCTCGAAAGGAGGTAAAGGCCTGAGCCATAGCTGGGCCACAGACTCTAGTTTCAATCTGTTCTCTAAAAACTGACAAAGGAGCAGAGTGACACAGCGAGCATCGGTGCATAGGAGCTTGGCACACCAATCATGCGATTAACGCTTGAATAGTAGGCGGCTTTTCCAAGACCCATTTATCAAAAAACAAAGTTAGCTGTGGGTACAAGGAGTCTCATGCACACCTTTTCTATCTCATGTAATTTGACTACAAGCCAACCACTTTATTCCATAAATATGACAGCCTAAGAGAGCCTTCTTTGAGATCTCTCTGCTAGGCAGCGTGGCTGCATGGCGACGATCTCTCCTTGAACTGGGACATCTCTCAAGGGTGCTCCCTGAGGCAGAGAGACCTTTTACCAATGGCAGATCTTTGGTAAGTGACTGATAGCATGCTGAATTAATACTAATGAAACATTACTAATCTATGTAGCTATTAAATATTAATGACTATAAACTTTGCATAGATCATTCCATTAGACTCCATAAGCCATTGTCCAAGGCTGAGACTAAGATTGGACCTAGTCGTACATTAACTCCATCAGGAGATTAGAAAGCAAGGGGTCCACTCTGAAACTCGTGACTCCACGGGAGGGTCTTCCTTACTCTTTGCATCTCCGGTCTCTGTGTGAGTCATTCTAACTCAATTTTCCTTTGTATGTTTCATCCATGCAGTAATTAATAAAGTGAGCCTTGCCATCATATTTATTGAACCCTGGTAAACCACTGTTAAACTTTGTTAAATTTCACTAAATTTATTGAACCCTGTCAAATTATTATTCTACCTCAGTAAAACATATTACTGCTTTTCTCTTTTGAGTGAGGTGCATTCCACTCATTCACAACAGTCAGAGAAAATTAATCTCAGCTAGAGGGATGCGGAGGGTCAGTAGACACCTGAAAAACAGCTATTAAAGCAGATCTTTAGGCCCTTAATCTGTGATAGAGATGTGTGTTTCATGTGTTTCAAGACCAGCTCCAGTTATCAGTTTCTGAAAATCAGATATAATTGGATTCAGGACTGGATGAAAAATGGATTTAGGTCAGGACCTGAATTCCTTAATGTGAGTAGTGTATCTCACTCTGGACTTCATCTCCCATTTCTCTAAAGGTACATGTTTCCTGCAGCTGGAGAGTGAGAAACACACATAAAATAAAGTGAAAATTTTCCTCAAAGACTAATGCTGTTGATATTTGGCAGGAAAATAGAAGGCAGGTTTTATTTTGTCAACTGTATACAAACACAGGCATTTTATAAGCAAGGAATTGATTCAATTGTTTCCAGAGGTATGAGAGTGAGCGAAAGAGCTGAGATTTAGCTATTAAAGACAGTCTCAGGAGAGGGATGGAATTAGTCTCCAGTTGAGCCAGATATTTCCCTCTCAAAAAATAAATGAATAAAAGTCATGCTCAGTCAGCCAAATTATCCAAGCAGATGCCAGCATCCCTGATTTCTGGGTTTTATGTGATTTTTGGGAAAGGGATGCAGTATAGAGCATCCTGAAGGGGTCAGGACTGTGTAGTGTCCCAGTTTGGGGTTTTTAAATAAGGCAAAGCTGGTGAGTCTTAGAGCAGCTCCATGCCCCAGGTATATGGGTTTGATGTGTATCTTGCTGTCAAGCTCCACTTGGATCCAAATCATGCCTGCACAGCACCCTGGTCACTCCCAAAGCTCCTGCAGAACCAAGCTCCCTGCCCATGCTGCGAGCAGCGCTGCATTGCCTCCCACTTTGCAGTAGGTGAGTCTCACCTTTTAGTCCCCGCTTTGAACTTATGTACTGGTTTACATAAAGCAGGACAAGATGCACTTCATAGAATCATAGAATGGTTTAGGTTGGAAAGGACCTTTATAACTGATGTAGTCCAACCCCCCTGCAGTGAGCAGGGACATCTTCAATTAGATCAGGTTGCTCAGAGCCCCGTCCAGCCTGACCTGAAACGTATCCAGGGATGGGGCACCTACCACCTCTCGGGGCAACCTGGGCCAGTGTTTCACCACCCTCATCATAAAGAACTACTTCCTTATATCTAGTCTGAATCGATCTTCTTTTAGTTTAAAACCATTACCCTTTGTCCTATCACTACAGGACCTACTAAAAATCTGTTCCCAACAATACAAAGTCACTTAATTAGCTCTGGAAAGGGTGCTGCCCCAGACAGCTATCTAGTCCTTTCCCCATTACCTAGCAGCTCCAGGAGTAAGGACACAGATAGGCATCTGCTGCAAGACCTCGACCCCAGATTCCCTCAGGATCTCCAGCCGGTCCCCTGCAGAGTAGCCAAGAGCTGATTTTTCACAACCAGGCCCAGGGAAATGAGTAAGTGGCTTGAAACGCCTCCTTCTACTTTCCAAAACTGTCATATGGAGAGCGGTTACTGAGGTGAGCCCAGGGCTTGGCAGGTCCAGCAGGTCTGTGTGTCCCCTTGGTAGGACCAGATGACGCTGGCCAGCTGATGTAAGGGCTATCTTTAGCATCCCAGGGAAGGCAGGGTGCTCCCAATCACAGTGAGGGATGGAGGTTTTCTGCAGCTCGAAGCCAAGCTCAGTCTCCCAAGTCTGTAATACAGCAGGGCCCAGCAGCAGCATTCGGTGGGGGCATTTCCACCTAAAAAAGCCACCTCCAACCACCACTCACACATGAGGAAGGCTCTGGCATACAAATCTCCCCCTGTAGCATGATTGCATCCCCTGACTTGCTTACCCTGCTCCCTGACTCATAACCTGAACTCAGCAGAGGGCAGGGGGCCAAGGACAAGTCGCATTTAACTCACAGTCCCCTGCAAACCTCTTTGATGAGGGTTTTCTACTTAAGGACTGTGTGGAATAGCTCCAGAGGCCAACCCTGTGGCCAAAGGCGGCTAGGACCTGGGGGAAGCCTGGCTGCTTACCCTCCCCTGCTCTGTTGCATCCAGCTCTGTACCACGTACCACAGCAGCTCGGGTTTCTCTCTCACATGCCCTGCAATGAGCTGACTCTTCCCCAGGCGGAGGAACACGGGCTGACATCAAGCAGCTGCCCTGGCTCCCTCCCCAAGTCCTGATCCTATTAGCGGTGAGACGGTGGCAACCAGCCCTGCCAGCCACGGGGATGCCACGGGGACCTGCCGCGGCCACCACGTGAGTCTGGGGAGGGATGGCTCAGCCAGGCATGTCCCCTTCGCTCTCTCCGAGGGACCCAGCAGGGGAATGTGCCAGCATCCGTCACTGACAGCAAGCCTGGCCTGCTCAGACAACAGCATGGCAGAGCAGCATCTCCTCCCCTGGCAGTGCCAGGGCTGGCAGCAACTGGCCGTTCGGGCTTGCTCATGGGCTGGCACAGCTCACCTGCGCTCCATTGCCAGCGGCATCGTTCAGCAGTCCGATGTGAGCAATTCCCTTCTGTCTTCTTGTAAGTGAGCGATCCTCTGGTGTGAGTGCAAGAAGATGTAGCCATGGTAGCAACTACTCCCTTACTCAGTGGGGTCCCTGAGGCTTTTATACAAAGCAGAGCTGGGCAGTCCAAATTGGCAAAAATAGCTGGGATGGATTTTTTGAGAATACATCATTTTTTGGTGAATATTCTCTTTTTTGCACGGCTGGCATTTCTGCACAAATACAGATATATGGATGCACAGACACACTTCCAGCAAAAAGGGCTCTTCTTTTGCAGCATGCCTACATCCCTGTAGAAAAAGTTTTCCTGAGAGGGAAACTCCCACTTCTGGGCAAACTGCATAGAGCATTTCATCCCAGGATTTCTGCTCTGGAAATACTTTTGAGTGCCCTGGGCTCAGTGTTTGCCTGCTGTAGGTCAGATCCCAGTGTGACCAGCTGGATCCATATTGGTGCCTTCTCAGTGCATGGAAGGTCTAGGCCTGTTCATATTGAAATGTAAAGAGGGAGAGAGTGACACCAAGAAAAAGGCAGTTTTATAAAAGGTTTTCTGAAATCTGGATTCCCACCAAAATCAAAATGGAAAATATGATCAAATCTGAGGGAGAGGGTTTTGGCCAAGAAGGGTCCTGACCTTCCTGGACAATCAAAGAGACCTATCACAAACTTGAA
The DNA here is from genome assembly GCF_963921805.1 of Phalacrocorax carbo. Classification (NCBI taxonomy): domain Eukaryota; kingdom Metazoa; phylum Chordata; class Aves; order Suliformes; family Phalacrocoracidae; genus Phalacrocorax; species Phalacrocorax carbo. Next base: position 162,227,513 of record NC_087514.1, read on the forward strand.
ACCTGGCATATGACACACATGTGGAGTGACAAATGCAGACGCTTATAAGCCATGCCTTATAAATAGGGAGCTCTCATAACATCTCAGCACAGCTCCTGATGAGATGTGAACAGACTCACAGGTTGTGGGAGAAAGCATATTGCCGTCTGCAATATCAGGGCTGCAATGAGCCAAGAAGGTTGCTTCTAGCCTGGTGGCTTTCCACCATGACAAATGGTGCCATGGAGTCCTTCAGCTGGATGCCATCTGCCCACCCCACTGGCAAAGCTGCTCTGGAGCTTTTCAGCAGAGATGCTGAGGAACCATAGTTCTGGCATTGATCCCTGGAAACGTATTCATCGACAAGGGGGTAGCATTTATTTATCTCACTCCAGGCATCTACACTGCTCTCTAATGAGATAAACAGAAAGCCACACATGGGGCTTCTGCCTCTCCCTCTGCTTGATGCAATGCACACCCTACTGATGACTGCTGACCCAGGGAAGCTGGATGATCTCGGGCCAGGCACAAAAAAATCACTATATTAGAGCAGTCCCCGGGTCAAGCACTCCACTTACAGCTGTGACCACAAGCAGGTGCTTCAGAGGAAAGTAAGAGGCTCCATCACAGCTTTTCCCTTCACCCTTGTCCTCACATCTGCTCACTGTATTCACCACTGTCTCTCAAAACGCACATGATTACTTTGGTTTCGGTTCGTGTGGTTGAATATGGTCATGGCCCCTAACTGGGCCTGCTGGGTCAGCTACAGCACTAATGCCGGTAATGCTCAATTAGGGAATAACTTGCCCCCAGCAATCCAGCTCCTGTCTGCAAGAGACGGGGTCATGAAGAATCACCGCCCATCCATTTCCTCTTGGTCTCAGGTTCCTTCAGATGTTCAGCTGCAGAAAGTACAATTTTCCAAGCTGTAACTAGCCAAGGGCACTTACCACCAACAGCCCTGACCTAGAGAGGTTTCTTCAGAGCCACCTGGTCTCCCTGGGAAGCTTGAAAACCTCTTTCTATCGCATCGCATCTGACAGCAACTCATAAATCAGCTCACAGTTGCTGGCAACCCCTTTGAGGATCCTGGTCTGCAGTTTGTGTTTGCGGTGAAGTATGCGCGCAGGTGAGGAGGGCCCCGGGGGAAGGCAGCCAGCTATGGATGCAGCAGCTGGCTCCAGGAGCATCCACGGGTCCCACGCTCACACGTGGGGCTGAAGGCAGCCTGGCAGTCACGGCACGGTGGTTTCATGAGGGCTGGATTTAGCCATGACCTGTGCAAACTGCTGCTCAGCCAACCCTTTCCCACGTCTCCTGCAGCTGCAGCCACACCAGAGAGTGCTGCAATTGCCTGCCCTTCCTCCCAGCACGGTTTCACCTGATCATGTCAACTATTTTTCCTGGCCTGCTTCTTTGTCAACAAACCCACCTCTCCATTTCAGCAGAGATTCAGTCTCCAACATTTGGAGGTGATTATGTTTGAAATTGGGATCAGCGCTGTAAAGCAGAGCTGAGTTCACCACCACCCTTCCTTTCCCAAGCCTGTGTTCAGGAATACTGCTTGATCAAAATCTCTGGATTTTCATGCTATGGAAAGAGCCATAGACTAAACTGTCCTGGGCCACATTTTATTTTTTTTTTCCTTGAATAAATGGAAAAGTTTATTTGCAGTGCCAAAATAAAATAAAATAAAATACAGCAGTTAAAAATAAAACTCTGAATCTCACCAATAACAGAGCTCAGCAAGTATTTCCATCTAATAGTAATGCATTACATACGGACTCAGGGCTGTACTTTCCCTTTGAAGATCATGGGAATTTTGCCATTTATTTCTGTATAAAAAATAAAATGCTGAATACTCAGTAAGAGCCTGGTTGGCCGCTGACTAAAACACTTTGCAAAGTGAAATCATCCCAGGATTTCTGTCCAAGAACCGCTGCCTTCGCTGAGTCTCACACCAGTAATGTTGCTTCGGAAAAGTCCAATATGTTAGGAATGGATGGTTTGAATGCAAGCTGGCAGCTTCACTGTGTCCACCCACCTGCTGCTGGTGACGTGACATGTCACACGTGTGATGTCAAAGGGGCTGTTGGGTGACTTTTTTCCCTGTGTCCCTGTTACACGGGGAAGTACCTTTGGAGCATTGCCTTGTCACTGCATGTGGGGAAACTGGAGACAAGGAGGAGAAATGACAACCCAAAGAGCCCATGGGAGACACCAGGACAATGTCTGGGTCTACTGACTTTCCAGGTTGAAGCTGTCTTGCTCTGGATCAAACTGTCCTACCACTTTGCTCATACAGGTGAAGACAACTTTGAAACACTAATGCTCAGAGTATGCAACCAGAATTCAATAAATCAGTGAGAAACTGAGACTTTCTACAACCTTGGGCCACAAGATCCTCGATCCCTTTCCAGTCAATGGAAAACAATCAGTTATTGTTGAATATTGAATTAGAGGATCTCCCCTGGCTGACAGAGGGGCGCTTGCACTAGCAGGCAGTCTGAATTGCTGTTTTGAACTGCAGTGCCATTGAAAACATTTTGAATATGGCCTTTAATCTGGCCTTCTGTCATCTCTTAACTGACTCTCAATTTCACCACATAAAGGTTCTGCTAAAACCTGAACACACATCGCTTCCCCTCCACCCATCTACAGCTAATGATTAATGTGCTGGGGAAGCAAATGGCAGAAGCTGATCTTTAATGAACAAAGAGTCTGTTGCAAAACACACCTCCAGCCGTGCAGACTGCCAGCGGTTCTGTTTGAGAATTGCGCCAACTTCACAGTCCTTACCCTCTGCAAACACCGAGCCCTTGCGCCAGGGACCAAGGGGTCTGGTTGAAACTTTCTTCTGCGTTCAGAAATGATCAATTCTTGATAATAAAAGTCTGAGCCCAGATTGTGCTACTTAGTCATATATGTTGGTATATAGCTGCAACGTAACAGTAAACAACAGATTTCCGTCCCTTCTTTCCTCATCTTGGAATTTAAGCTGAAACTGAAAATCTTTCCTCTTTTTGTTGTCCTTCTCCAAACGGAGAAGGGAAACCCATATTTTTAAACAGCCTATTTGCAGAGGAATGTTTAACAAGATGAAACAAAGTCCCTGCCAAAGCACTGGAACAAAGATTTCACATATGCTGAGCAAAAAGCTCCCTGTTCCTTGCTCAGCCCTCGTTTGTTATGGGATCAGTAGGAGACCTAGCCCAATACTAGCCATGACTGACCTCACTAGCACTGGTGTCGCATAGTGTCCTTCAGATCAGCAAATACATCTGCACCCAAAGGGATTAGCTCCAATGCACAACCTTTCTATAAACACCCTTATCTTATGCAAGTAAGCTCTGGGGATTACCCTTGGTAACCCCACCCTGCTTTGTATCCCATTTTCTGCCTTCCTATTGCCTTCAAAAATTTTCCTGTGGATGAAGTGCTATTGAAGCCATGACAGTGTCTGCCTGGATAATTCTGTTTTTCTCATAGGCACTTCAAAACCCTTTCACCAATAGACTAGTGTGATGTTCTTCATACCAGGTCGGCTGTCCTAGAAGATCTGGAGTTTATATTACCTGATTGAAATCAGAATAGGATTGAAAAGGTAGGAGGAAATTCCATCTGAGCAGAGAAAAGTTTAAAGGAATGAAAAAAAAATGAGTGAAAAAGGAGAAATAGGGAAAGAAACAGGCCACTCCTATAAGGCAGCATAATTCAACTGCTTATTTGACAAAAGTGGCAAGAACCAGAGAAAATGCAGAAGGGGTTTTGTAGTGATCAGAAGTTAAAAATAATAAGAACAATGACAAACTGGTGGCTTGCAGAAAAATAGAATGAGATGAATGAGATTGCATAGGTTAACAAGATGGGAGTGGCAGGTGCTTCTGGCAAGGCAGCTATCTGGGGTGAGCAGGCTACAGTTCAGAAAGGAAAATCCCGTTGCAGGAGACATGAAGAACAAGTTTTTCTCTTGACCCTTGCTCCCGGTAAGGAGGTAGTGGGGTATTTCTACACAGGCTGCTGAGATTGCGGGGATTTCACATCACTTACACCTTTGGACTTTCTGGTGGAGAAGGCAGGTGAGGATGAGCTCCCTTGGTCGTTCTCCATCCTCTGCCCAGTTGCTGGCAGGTCCTGCATTGCCAGTAGACCTTTCTCCAGCTTGTCTTCTCTGGCGCCTGCTGCATGATCAGTCCAACTACTAGCCCAAATGCTCATATCCCAGACCTGCCTGGACATACGTTCTGACATGAGGGCAGGTACAATTCCATCACCTGGCAAAGCCACAGTAACACCAACTGATCCCAGTCCCTACCATTTCCCAAAGGAAAACACTAGGATGCCACAAATGCCGGTAGATCTTTCTCATTTAGTGTTCAAGGTCTGAAAACAGACCAGGGCAGTGGTTTTTTTCCAATCTGAAAGGGCCCCTGGGAGGAGGAATTTTTTCTTTTTTGGCAGGGCTCCTATAGGTAGATCATGGCACCACATCCCTGTGACCCACAGACCTCATGTAGATGGGGACCATCATACTGGGCTGAGTGGCTGCCAATGCCCACGGGTTGTTGCAAGGAAAAGGGGCAAATGCATGAAATCTGGGCAGGAACTGGAGACAGCTGTGATTTGTACCCTGAGTGCTTAAGGGCTGACATATCTGGGGAATTAGTGGCTCTCACAACATCCTCACCAACGCTTCTATTTACTTGCATGTCATTTTGGTAACAAGAAAGGGCAGGAGGAACCTTCAATGAAATAATCAATGGAAACAACAATGAGGCCATCTTTATAGGCTGTAAGATCCATGGAAGCCACAAGCAATTAATTTGCAACAAAAATCACCTTTAAACAACCTTTCTTTAGTCATTCTAGAAAAGCATAACACAGCAGGAGCTCCACTTTTCATGAAGTTTTGTATGCCAATCCGAGGGAATCCATTTTGTACTTTATAGCCCTTATGTTCAATTTTTAATTATTAGCTTTTTCCCCTTGTAAATTTAAATCTGCTCCCATTATATTTAGGGAACAATAGTGAAACCCTCCTGTAGCTAATTTAATGCCTTTAAATTCCCATGGAAGGTAGCCAAAGATCTTGTATCCTAATGGATAGTAAAATGCCTACCTTACTTTAGGGGAGGCAAGTTCAGATCCTGCTATGGCTATATTTATTAAAAGAGGCTGTTGGTTAACTTTTTTCTTTCTTTGTTTTCTGTCAAGATGACTAAAGAGAAATCTTTGCACATTTTACTAAAATGACAGTGTCCAAAGTATTTCGCATCCCCTAAAGGTAAGCTAGGAAAATAATAGCTTGATCCCACGGAAATACACACACCTTCAGACAAAATGGAAGAGAGTGACCATTGCCATCATCAAATTAAGCAAGAGGGAGAAAAAATGTTGTAAGACTGACCATGCTCAAGCACCACACTGGGCAGAGGGGTGTTTCTGAATGCCAGTGGAAAATCTTCACTCTAGCTCAGAGCCTTAATCCTTTATCCTTCATTCCACTGGAAGGTGATGGCAAATCTTCTACTGACTGCTCTGGAAGAGCACAGATCTCCAAGGCCTTCCTCCCAAAAGGTGTTACAAAACCAATGGCTACTACTAGCAAACACATCACTCAGCATATCCATGGCCAGTCTAGACCCAGTTCCCTTCTTCCACAACCACTAGACTCTGATCTCAAAAACAAAGATAGGGTGGAAGGTGCAACTTCCATGACAGTTTTCCTGTTTCATAGCACTGACATTAGTTATACAAGTACTTGACATGCAAAGTATATCTTCTGAAAAGACGCTGTTAGCACACTGATGACTAACTAGTTCTGTTGTTTGTTGTTGCTGTTTTCCTCTTAATACAGGCAACTTAAACCAACTTTCCACTCTCTTGCACTGATGGAGTAGCCTTTGTGGTCCACAAGAAGCCCAAGTCTCTTATTTCATATCTATTTCAGACCCATAAACCTGCTCACATTTTCCTTGAATGCACCGTGACTTCAGTCCTTGTCCTGATCAAGTCGTCCAAAGCTTGTACACCTGTACAAGCTTGTTTTGAGTAATGTGGTCTTGCAGGAGACCCTAGAGAAGAAAATCAACAAGTGCTTCTGCTGCCACGGTTTGTGCAATAAAATGTTCATTTAAACTCAAGGATAACCCTGGGTTTCCTGTTTCTTTCCAGATTCATCACCAAGCATCCTATTCGGTTTTGGGGAGTATGATGCAAAGTACACAGGAAATGACTGAAATAGTTGGAATACCAACAGAAGTAGCATCTTTTTAATGGATGGAAAAGTTCATGGATAATTTGTGCTAATTAGCTTTTATTAAATGAGTTCAAGTGACAGTGTGCAGATGAAAGAGCATCAGAGTATCTGCAACTCAGATGCTTTTGCTAGAGGTACCAATTGCGTTGGGAATCAGCAATGGCATGAATATAAAACCCTTCATTTGTTCTTCAGTGCCACTCAACTTAGGGACGTGGAAACGAAGTTCATGTACCCACCATGCATTATGCAGGGGAACCTAGAGTTTCTTTAAGTATACAGAGATAGATCCATCTAGACCTGATCCATGTAGGTTAATCAGTATGTTGCAGTGCTTGAGCTGAGTCTGAACCCAGGACGACACTCAGCTGGCTTGACTGCTGGAAGTCTGTCCAGGTAGTACCCAGCTTGGACAAACCCACTCTTACAGCTGAGTACTTGAAGAGCTTTTGATGAGATGTTTTCCAATCTTAAGAGGCCCGGTCCTGTTTATGATTATTCTTCCTTCATCATAGTTGATACGCTGAGCCAGAAATGTGTTACTAAACCAGTAGCATAATGATGCTGTGGAGTTCCTGGAGGAGCAGCTTCTAGCAAATGAAGATGTTTGAGTTTAGGTGACAATGTGAGTGAGGTATTAAACTCAGAGGAGCTAAAGCTCAATTCAGTGAATTATGGATCTCCAAGGCAGAATAAGCAGGGTCTGCTGCAGCTGGGACAAAGAAGGCTCCTTAGAGGGGATATCAGCACAAGAAACAAAGTGAAACACAGATTAAGCAGTGTGCTGCACTGGTGGTGAACATCCTTCCACACCAGAAGGTGTCTTCTGAACTCAAACTTTACTGTCTTTGTTGAGAAGACCTCAACACCTAATACACATAGTCCTGTACATTTAATAAACATGAATAAGTTAAATTAAAGCTATGTTTGGAGTGGAATATATATACTAACTGTTTAATAGGTCACAACTCAGTTCATAAAAATGAAAATAATCACATTTTCATTTGAATTTTCATGTGCATCATCAGGTTGTGTTTGGCTTCGTGTGGGTGGTTGGGGCATGCTGAGTGCACATGCATTTCTCAACAACCAGAGACTTTCTGATAGTAAGTTATTCAACAGGTTTGGGGATTTTTTTACTGTTTTACTCTCAGTTTCTGGTTACACTCTAAGAATTTTGCACACCCAGTTTCTGGAAAAAGCCCTCTACCAAATACTTTTGGTGAGTAATTCCTACCCAAAGCTCCCTAACACTACTTCACTGTTTGGTCAATTACCAAGACTATTCAGTATGAATATTGCCTTTATTAAGATCATGTCATTTGTTAGTACTTGGGTGGTCATGTGAAAATTTATTTGGACAACTTCCTCTGCAAGTTACATTTCAGCCTGGGAGAAAAAAATAATCTTATACATATATATATGTGTGTATGTGTCTATTTATATGTACATAGAGACACAAATTTAAATGTAGACCCCTGAATCTATTGCATAGAAGCATGGACTTATCAGTTGTGCGTTTGCTGCAGGTAGACCCAGGGGAGATGCACACACCAGCATGTGACTGTATCTGTGTGCAAGATCTCTCATTAAGCCAGCCAACAATGTTGGAAGGAACAAACAAGCTGCTTCACCAAATCCTCTGAGACCGTGAGGAAGGGTTTGCTTGCTTTGTGGATTTTTCTAACTATTTTGGTCTAATAAAACAGTTTTGGTCTAATCAAAACCAACACCTTGTCCTACAAAACTCACTTCACTTGTTTCCCTTGACCATCAATGGTCCAAAACCACCAGCTGAAAAGCACCAGCTCTCCAGAAACCAGGTGTGACTCAGACTGCTGGAAAACATTCCACTTCCCAAATCCAGACTGGTTGCAATAAGAGGTTTTACCCACTGCAGAGATTACTTCTCATACTTGGTTCAGATTACCTTCATTTCTGATGATTTGGTAGTCAGAGATTTTCCACTAATTTGTGTATACACAAAGCTTGGTGAAAAACCCTTGCCCAAAAGTGATCCAAAATGTACATTTATAGTAACTTGGGTGTTATGAAGGCTGACGGTGGCTTTTATTTGATGGTAAGTACAGTATGTGGTTTTCTTTCCTGACCTTGCACACATTGTGGTAATATGCAGCCACTACAGCAGCTCATTAGCCCATTGTCAAAATCTCTGAGATAATTTAAGGGTGAATATGGGGGGGGGGGGGGGTGGGGGTGGAAGAGAAGCTTTGCATGTGAAAGAAAAAATAGGGGGAGGAGGGTAAAATCACCAGGGTGAAGTACAACATGTTCAGCAGACTCCAGTCCCTTGGCTGCCTGCCCGATGACTTTCCTGAGCAGAGCTCTCCTAGCAACCGGTCCCCAGCCATTTGAATTTTTATGTGTCGCTATGTTGGCGGTGATGTCACGGTTTCCATAGCTACAATCAGCTGGAGGAACGATGACACTTACGCTGTTCAGTAACTGAGAAAAAAATTGGCCTGGCTGAAATATTTCAGGCAACTCTTGGAGACGCGTGCGATCGAGCTCGCGCTTCGGCACGACGCGGTGCACGTGGCCGTGCTTTTTGCTGATGGAGCTGTTCTTCACGCACGCTGAGCCGCTTTCAGCTGGCCACCGGAGGCAGACGCATTGTCTGTGCTGCAGCAGCTGCTGCAATATTAATCCTCTCCTAAGTGCTTTATTGTAGAAATTAAATATTGTTACTAATTAAACTCCCCACCCCACAGGCTGCCCAGCCCTGCCTGGTTAGAGCACACTTGTGAGAAGAGAACAGGCAATCCATTTGTCATGCAGTGACAACTTCTGGCATTGGGAATGAAGTGTTTCAATAAGAGGAGGTTTTGATCCTATTCATAACAGAATATTTAAATAATTTCTAACCAGGCAGAGACTTCAAGCATTATCCCAGGGAGCGTTTCATTATTGCAAATGGTTAAACTGAGCCTTTGGTGCACAAGCCAAAAAAATAGGAGTCCTCAAGATGTTTGGTCAAGGGATTAAGTATGAAGGCATGGCTCTGCTAATGTAAAATAGACCAGACGCCAGGAGATGGTCTGGACACAATGTATCCTAAGAATGAGCATGGAACATGGCACAGAGCAAACAAACACAGCACTTGCAATCTCAAAACCAATAGTTTGGATTGCAGCAGCTTCTAGGCTCAAGCCAGAGAGCCTCTGACAGTATTCTGAATTTTACAAAAACACAAAATGCTGAATATTCCCCACAGATACAATATTGCCCTCTGGCACATTATCAAGCCATGCTCACTATACTGGGGGCTTCTCACACATTAAGCATTCAGAGTATAAATCTTGTTGCCGCAGATGTTGATAGCAAAGTTTCGAAGGACAGTGGGCTGCCTTTTTACTCAGACACAACACATCTTTCCCACTGGGGTTATTCTTAGCACAGTTTATCACAAAATCCTCAATAAATAATTGTGGAGCAAAAATTCTGAGAATAAATAATCCTCAGAAATAAGATTTTGGCTGGTGTTGGACAATATGTGGTTTTTGCATGAGATTTTGAAAGGATGGATTGAGTTCGGGACCTCTTCTGTGGTTTGTGTTTGTAACTCTCTGGCACACGCCTGCAAGGGGAGTGAGCTGTTCAGCACATACTCTTCACTAAGCCCACTGTGAAAATCCCTTCCCCCAGGTATTGTGTCCTCCCTGACACAGCATTGTCCCAGCTGTGAGCTCAGCATTTTGTGACCATCTCTGCCAGTCTGTCTCATGATTCTTCATGCTGCTGAGACCAACAGCAATTCTCTGAGATTAACATAGCCATAGATTAAATTTAAGCGCCTACATCTGTCTACATGTGATCTGGCACCTAAATTCCCCTTGTAGTGGAAGAAGAGACAGTTAATACAGCTGAGAAGCTTGAGTGTTGTTCAGGTCCCCTTTGGTCAGCTGAGCCATGCCTGGACTCCTCTGGCTTGAGGGGAGTTTCAGCTTCTGGACACAGGCATCCCATGCCATTTCATCCCATCCAGGTGGGATGCTGTCAGGCATTTTAGATGACACTAGAAACTTCTGCCCTAGTTCTCCACTTGCATGTAGACATCATGCATCTGCATGAAGTCTGTATATATAACCTCTGAGCTGATTTCTGCTTGTACCATCTGTAATAGCTGTGGCCAGATTCAGTTGCTGATGTATAGGCAGGCAGTGTCCTCTTAGGTGCTCCGCATATCCCCTCTGATCTCCAGCTGCTGCTCCAAAATGTCACAGGTCTCCAGTAAATCCTTGGCCCTCTTCTCCCATCCCTCGCGGTTTTCCCTGTGATGTTCCCATAGTCTAGAACTTTCCAAATGGCATAACTTATTTTAAACAGCTTCTTTCCACCATTTACTACACAGTTTCCAAGATTACATTCTGCCCTGCAGGCTTATCAGTTCAAAGAGCCCACAATGTGCTGGAATGTGTGCTGGATACCTCATATTCATTTCAGCAGTGGCCTACGTCCAGCCAGTCTCCTTTCAGCTTCTCCAGAGCTGACCCACTCATTAACCCTGCTGAAACGGAAATTCATGCAAATGATTGCATTTTTTGCGTACATTTATTATACAATGACACATCACAGTATACATGCCCATGGGCGTGAATATTCATGCACTGCTCAGGTTTTCTACATGAATAGGTACATCTGAACATGAAGGACTGGCTCTGCCCGTCTAAATTTGAGTTTCTGTTACCTGACTTGTTGAGATCACCCTGGTTCCAGCTTGAGCCAACATCCATCCCCAGAAGAGCGTGCAAATCTTAGCTGGACTCAATCTCCTTCTGGAAACTGTTCTGGAAATCCTGTGTTTGTGCTTTCTGCACAATTAACCACTGATGCTCCCAAGCACAGTCACATTTGTGCTGGTTCACCTGGTGCCCTTCCCTCTCCAGACAGATTCTTGGGGCAGCCGTGCAGCTCTGGGGAGATCCGCATAGGAGAACCCAGGTTCAGAACAGGCCAGAGGTCTTCCTGCAATGGGTAGTCCAGCGGCGGTATTCCTTGCCACAGGAAGGCGTAGATGTTAAAAACATACATAAGCATCCAGGTAGGTCCAGGAGACACTAGTCAAATTCATGGAAGAAGAATCCCATAACGGTTAGTAAATATAAAGAAACCACATCCTTCTCAGAGAAGTGGCTGGAGCTTTAGCAAGCACTCAGAGAAATACATGTGTTAATCCTGTTTTAAACCTTTCTCTAGGCAAGCCATGCACGGCCACAGTGGGGAAGAGGATATGGGACTTTGTCTGACTCAGCATGGTTCTTCTCATGTTCTTACCATCAAAGAGACATACTTTCATCATGTTATTTGTGTGTGCCTGTGAGCATCCCCTGCCTGCTGAGCCCTGGCCGAACGCTCTCAAGTTCTGCCTCACAAACTATGAGATCTGTAAGGTGGGTCAGATGGATGGAATAATACCTTCTTACCCCTGTTAGACAGCCTCTGGGCTCTCCCTGAGTATTACTTATTGCAGCAGATTTTAAAGCAGAAGTTACCCTGTTGGTTTGCACAGAGAAGACTCTTTCAGAGGCTGAAGCCCCCTACCTCTAAGTAATGTGGTTCCCAGCAGACCAGAATAGCAGTCTCACCTGGTCCTTCCCCTCTGCAGAACAGCTCAGAGAGGTTTCCAGTATAGAGGCTATGCCTTTGGCCCCTAATTCAATGCTTGCCACCCAGACTTTGCTGTGCTGCCTGGGCAGCCACAGTGATTCTGCTCCAACTAGCTGACCTAGCAGGCTATCCCCATGTGTCCTACAGCCCTCTCTCCTACCCTCCACCCAGCCTGCCTTGGCCATCCTGGAGACTGACAGACATCTCCTGGGGACAATTCAGAGGACAGGATAGATGCAGGTTTCACCTACTGGTATCGAAGGTGCTGAAACAACCATGATAAACCAGGTAAATTGTGTAAAGTGAGGTCAAACCTAGCCTTGAGTCACTTCACACTCATAACACTGTCCTTCCCTGAGTAGTGACCTGGGAAATCAAGACATGAATTCTCACACTGCTGCCCTTGCTTGCTTTATTTCAGATCCCTCAAAGGCCAAGCCGGCATTAGGTGTGTGATCTTTACACGATCAGGCAACTGCACACTTGGCAAGGGCATTGTGATTTCACGACCTACAGAAATCACAAATCCACATATTATTCCCCCAAATGCCGGGACAATGTCTGTACTCATCCCTGAGCCTTTCACACAGGCACTGGTGGTTTATTTTCCAGGATATAATTAGATTTTCTAGGGACCATGTGTCTGCTTCCAAGTAACATTGGATATGCTATTTTCAGGCATAAGTTAGAGTAACCTACAGCAGCAGCTCAGGTTTGTGGGGTTTTTTTATTTTGGCAAGTGCTTTGCAGCAGCGCTGTAAAGTTTTTAATGTGCCATCATTTCATTTCAGTTGTTAACACAGATGTCTGTTGAAAGATAATGCTGCACATTACAATCTTTCAGGCACCAGCGCAAGACCACTTTCTCAGAGAGCCAAGTCCTTGGCAGAATTAGTCCCTGAAATGACACCCTCTGAAAATGTGTGGGAACGTTTCTCTCAGGCCTGATGCCTGCCTAGAAAAGACCGGGCTTGTTAAAAGTGTGAACGTACACATCTGTACATACACGGGCAATTTGCTCAAGGAATCTCCGTAATTGCACACTTCATGCTAGTATCTGCACATGGGAATGACTTGCTGCATATTCGCTTTGGTCATTTGCAGAGGTCCTTATGAGGAACATATGTAGAACTGTGATTGCTTTTGTGATCTAGGTACGTGACAAGCAAACGCAATCACCAGATAGTCCAAGGCCCATTCAGAAGGAATTAACTATTGATGGAGAACGTGAATGAAAAAAAAACCAACCTAAGTGAGCATATGTACCTTCATGCTTCAACGCTCAGCCCAGCCTGGCTTCGGGAGGGGGAATAAAGCCTTCTTCTGGCCTGGTTCCCCATAGAGGGCCATCAGATGGTCCCTGCACCTTCCTCTGAAGCCTGGTATAGTGTTTTTCTTCTGCCACCAGCCATCTCCTCTGTCCTCATGCAGAACAGCAGCAACAGCGACAGCTGTGGACAGAAGAAATAGCTGGAGAAAACTCATCCTGGAGCTGGTGAGTGACACAGAGAAGCCACCAAAGTTAGCTAGACAGTTACTAGTGTTCATGTTACCGTCTGTTTGCAGATGCCTACCCCTCTGGAAATGGCACAGCATGGCCGGCTAGGCTTCATGCCTAGCTGCCCACCACTGTTCATACCTGTCTCCTTGCCTCTCCATCATCTTTCACCACCAGTGAAACTGCTTCCCAGTTCTTGGTCTCCTCCACCAGTGCACTGAGAATGCCTGTATCTCAGGCGTCTTTTTCCATCTAGGACAGCACTGTCCCTTGACTCAGCCCAGAGTGAAGAGACACCTCTTGCAAAGTGGGACACTTCTTCTCAGCAAGCCAGTGGCCTGGACCTCTTCATCCCTCGCACCCCCTGGCTCTCCCTGGGTAGCTCTGGCTGTACCAACCTGCAGCTAAACCCAGCCGCGTGCTGTGAAACAGGATTCCCCCGCAGTGCCATGGCATCCTGAGGCCTCCCAGGGGTTTCACTCAGACGAATGCAGAAGCGTACCCGCAGGGCAGCACAGAGCTGGTACCAGCGGCGCTGCAATGAGCGTTTCAGAGCAATTCAGTCCTCCCCTGAATGAAACGCTGTTTGCTCACGGGCCCTGGCTCCCATTGTCACCCGGTGATGAATGGGGCATCAGCGCGCCGCAATACTCTATTTGTTTTAGAGGTCAGTGTCAGACTGAAGGGTATTCTTCATAAACCAAATCAGGGAGTTTGTGCTTACGTGACCAGATTGGCAAGAACATGTGAAGCCCCCAGTAGCTCCCATTGTCCTGAATGGGAACAGAGCTCTTTTGAAGACCTTACCCATAAATTATCTGCCACTCCCCACTCCTCCCTGCTCTCTGCCAGCTCCCCACTCATGCTTTAAACCAAATACCAAATCAGAAGCAATGGGCTTGTGCCATCACTGAAGGTTTGTTCCTATCTAGGACCATAGTTTGGTTTTTGCAGGAATGGCACAGTATCTGTCGCTGACCCCTAGCCTTGGCGCAAGGATAGCCTATGCTGGGTGGTGAAATTCTTTGTTTCTCTTTTCTTTCACTTCTGCCTCTAAACATCATCTAGTCTGATCTGACAGCCTAAAGGGGGATGCACGGTGTAGGGGCAGGGAGCAGTTGCTCAGAAGTCAGTATCAAACAAGAAAGGAGATCATCGTTTTGCCTCACTTTTTGTTTCTTTTGTTTCTTTATTGTTTCTGTTGCTGGTGATTTTGAGATTCCCACACATTGGGTTGGTATCTCCAGCCAGGACACATGAGACTGGCTGCCTGAGACTCAGCCATGCTCAGGTGTGCTCAAATCCTCATCCTTCTTCCTCCACAGACACAGGGACCTAGACCTACATGTTGAGGATCTCCTGCCTAGCCAATCTTTGAAGAACCCAGATGCTGAAGTTGTTGTCCTTTCCTTGAGCTTTGTCTGCTTCTGGCTGCTAGGGGAGATAAACCGGAGACCTCAGAAAGTGGACGGGAGGATGTTTCAGAAATAGGCCCAGCTTTCCTCTCTGTTAGGCCTTAATGTAACAAACCAGCCACACAAAATGGAGGCAGACATTAATATTTTTTAGAAAAGAATTGAGGTACAGAGTTTTCCAGTTGCCAGCCCCGCATTTCTTTGTTTCATATTAGGATGCTGCAATGCCAGCTCTATTCCCAAATGCCCACGATGCCTGGGCAGGAAAGTCTACAGATGCAGGAGACTCCAGTAGGCTTAAATCAGATTGCAGCACTTATTTCTTAGCATTGACCATACCAGTCACTTGCCGTGACTCTGTCGTACAGAGAGTCACAAGTCCTTGCAGTCATCCAGGTTAGAGCAGATGAATTTCTCTTGATCAGTCTGCATGTTCCATCTTTGGAGAGGAAATGACCTTGGACGCCAGCAGGACATCCACTGTCTCAGAGCAGGTCTCAGTGCAGCTCCCCCATTTGTCGCAGTGTGACAAAGACACTTTAGTTTTCTGCTCTATTTACACGGTAACATTTGCAGCCGTGTTTCTTATGAAGAAGTCAGGAATTCATGACCTTTTGCAGTGCAGAGATCTGGAGATTACTTACCAAAATAAAGTAGTCTATAAACTCCACAACTGCTGCATGCGCATCGCTGATAGACGAGAACAGCAAGACACCTCTCAGTGGAAACAGTCCGGCCTGATAAGATCTGTGGTTTAAAGAGTGTGTGTGTGTCACACAGCAGATACTCAGCGCAGGAACCATGAAAAGCACTTTTTTCTCTTTTCTCACTGCATGGCTTTTGCTGCTTGCTTCATACAAGTCTTTCTGTCAAAACAACCTGGCCTGGTGAAAGTGTGATTAGATAATACACCCA
Organism: Phalacrocorax carbo; assembly: GCF_963921805.1. Taxonomy (NCBI): domain Eukaryota; kingdom Metazoa; phylum Chordata; class Aves; order Suliformes; family Phalacrocoracidae; genus Phalacrocorax; species Phalacrocorax carbo. Next base: position 162,243,207 of record NC_087514.1, read on the forward strand.
CTCAAGGGGAAATGTCCACATGAGGCGAAGAAGGTTGTGGTGGGCAGGGGAGGGTGTATACTAATCCTTCCACTGCTGGTCACCTCTCTGAGGCCTCCAAGGCTAGAAGGTGGTGTAGAGCTATCAAATCCGTTTCACAATCAAGTCCTTTTTCCTCTGCCTCTCTTTCAAACCTTGTCCAGTAAAATGTACATGAAAGGGAGAAGGGAAGTAGGAACTGATCGTGTTTTTTTCCAATACAAAAATTAGGGCGTGTCAAATGGAAGAAGCAGGAGATATGTTCAAAACAAGCAGGAGAAAGTTCTTCACCCTCTGCAGAGCTGGGCTGCAGATCTCCTTGTCACAGGGCACTGTGGATGCTAGACCTTTTTAGGGGTGCAAGAAGAGATTTGAGAAGTTCATTGGAAAGAAATTTATAAACTTAAAAATATTACACATTGTCACTATGATCCTAGAAAGCAATCCAGCTCAGAAAGCCTCTGAGCTGCATGTGAGGGTTACGGGAAGACAGTGCAGAGAACTGCCATTCACGATTGCTCTGTTTTCACATTCTTTCTTAGAATTACACCTTTGGCCACTGCTAGAGACACAGGACTAGATGGACCTGCAATTGCTCTTATGTTCTTTTCTCAACAAAAAGACACTCTAAAGCTTGTATGCTGACAGTTTACTTTCGGTCTCTGAAAATACATCTCAAATATAAATATAGAGAAATTTTTTTTCTGTCCAGGGAAGAAGAGTGCAGCCCAGCCCTAGACATCTACCATTGGAGACATCTAAAGATGTGCAAGATGAATCCTGCCATTCCTGAACACACTCAGTCCTGTACTGAATGAAATCCGCTGCAGAGTACCAGGATTTAAATGTTCCCTTGGCTTATGCCCTTTGCTGAACAGGGCTCTGTTCTTTGCCCCAGGGGCTGCGTGTTTGTTCATAATGAATGGTATGAGGGGGCCTAGCAAACCTTAGCCTTCTGCAGCTCCTGTGAGTGACCCTGCAGTAGCTCTAGGTTGATTAGCCTGACACTGGACCCAAACAACATCATGGAAGCAGCAGTGTTGAGAGCACCCAGAAAAGACGCCAAAGTTGGGGGCATAAATAACATCAAGGCGTCAGATTAAAAGAATCTTGAAAGTGTCATCTGTCAGTTGAAGAGTGAAGTCACGAAGCTGGAAGGCATGAGTAGCTGAAGCCATGAAATGCTTAGGCTCCAGGATCTGTATGGTTCAGTCACCAGTGACAGCGCCCAAATCCATGCAGTCAGCATAACCCACATTAAACTAGGGAAGTAGTTTATGACACATCACAGCAATTTATTTAAACTGGGGAATACTTATACCCCAGGAATACCTCCAGAAGATGGGACATGTCCTTGGGTCTGTGTTTTTGGTGACTTCAGCAAGACGGCAAGAAAGAATGAACACCAAATCATTCCAGATAGCAGGTGCTGACAACATTGAATAAACAGGTGAAAAAGGGATAGAGTACTAGGTAATTACACGGATCAACAAAGACCACGTGGTCGACTGTGGCTCACATGAACAATCCAGTTCAGTACGGGGTCAGTATACACTGTGCTGACAGATCAGGCATGTTCTTCTGAAAGGGACGTAGGTGACCACAACCTCCCCAGATGATGTGGAGGCAGTATGAATTCCCAGTGCAGTGTGATGCTCAGAAGGCAAACGTTAACGCTGGGTGTGTAAATAGAGGGAAAGATCCAGACAGCACATTTGACAGTGAGCATTGTCCTACCTTTCAGTTTATCCAAGACAGTAAAAAGTGTCTTAAATCTCAGCTGTTCCTTTGGTGTGGGAGCTGAGACTTCTGAAGGTGAACAGTAGAGAAAGGGCTAACAGCAGCCAGATGTTAGTTACATGTGTCAAGCAGCATTTGTCTAAGTATAGAAAACCGTATCTCAGTTTAGTTATTCTAGGCCCTTATATTGCCGGTAGATATCCAGCCAACACAATCGATGGACTGTCGGGTGAGAGTCCTCTTGTCCTAAAGCAAACAACTGAAACAGGGCAGAAGGATCCCACCGCCAAGTGCCTTTTTCTCTTCTTTACATCTGAAAGGACTCCTAAAACGATCAGCTCAGCTATGGAGACCAACATTGTAAACACCTAAATTTAGGTAAGATGAATCCAACCAGTTCAGGCTAGAAGTGATGTACATATCTTCTGATGGCAAAGGTAATGAACCATTGGAACAACATATCTATATATACAGGGGATTCTCCATCACACAGGGACTTCAAATGAAGACTGAGAATGTTCTAAGAGAAAATGCTGTAGTACAATCAGATGTTAAAAAACTGGTACAAAGCAGCCCTGGACCAGAGGCCTCTGCTCTGTGTTGTGTGTGGGTCTGGTAATAATCACTTTTTCTGGCCTTAAAAAGATTTTGAACCAATGTCACAAAGGATTACTAAATATTTCATCAGTTTAAGATCTACAGATCATGATGTCTGGTATTCAAATACATCTTGCACAGGGCCACTTGAAAAATTAGTATTTTCAGCCTCTCACATACTCTTTTTTCCTTTTCTAAATAAGAAGGCAAGGCAAGGAAGAGAGAGGACTACTTTGCATAACTATAGCTTGGACCTTTGCTATAGTCGAAATTATTTGTGTCTTCTTGTCAAAGGTGCAGCAAAGAGAGAAGTGGTGGTCTTGGAAAAGCCCCTGTGAAAATAGCATTTGGTTTTGCCAACTTTTTCCTGTTGTGCTTTGTTTTCAAATGTTGTCTCGTTTGAAAGAGGGAAGTTGTTTGGCCACAAAATACAACTGTCACCTATCGCAGCCTGAAGACTTCAAGCTAAAAATGTCAGTGGGAAGAGGGGGAGGGGGAAGGAGAGTACAGCCCTTTCTTTCTTGAAAAATAGTCTATTTAAATTCTCCTCCAAAACCACAGGGGAAGGTGGGGGCCATGTAGACTAAAATCATCTTCATCCCGCCAGCCAGCATTGTGCAGAAGTGGTCCTTGCATAGACAAAGTACATTTCCCATTTCTGGAGTAGTCCTGTTGTGGCTATCGCGTCCACACTGTACGTGCATGGGAATTATCTGATAGCTCTTTTTATTTGGAAACAGTCAATTAATCACAGCTCAGACTTTCAAGGAAGCATCTGAACAAACATGTCCTCTCTGCCAGAATGGCTTGTCCTACACGTGGCCCTTCTGGATCTCCTGTTGCAACTGCTCCTCTTTGCTTGGTGCCCACTGGAGATGGGACTGGGATCTGCCACATGCTCTGTGCGAAGAGAGGGACTGATGCACACTCCAGCTTTGACAACAAAACTGTCCTTTCCTTCCAAATTTATTCGTATTTTTCTGACGTCAAAACCCCAACATATTCAGATATAGCAAACTTAGAGGACCCTTTGCTATAGCATCAACTCCTGGCTCCCAGATAATACGATAGCATGTAAGAAACACGCTTGGCTCACCACATTTTTTGCTGTAAACATAACAACACGATGGTAAGGAGTGACCACAGTAGGAGCCAAAGCAGTAATACTGCGGTGAACAGTCCTGGATACAGTTATCTTTTGAGTCACCCTTCCTGTCAATATTTATAGCAAAATAAAAGGCTCTGGCTGGAAATGAAGAAGGTTATTTTACTGGAACGATGGGCACATTTTGGCTGCTAAAATCGTCCACAAAGCATTTAAAAAACAATCACATGCTATGAATCTATCATTGGACATGGTGACTTAGAAAGAAGTCCTCAACAGCCTGAAACACTGGAAGATAGATGGAAGGGTTTTTTCACATTAGTGGAAAAAGCTCACTCAAGAGAAACATCCAGTCCTGCACCAGCTTTGCTCTCAGTTTCCAGCACATGCAGTGTCTTAGTTTCCAGCATATGCATTTCCATGGGCCAGGGATGGAGGTTTCAGAGAAGAGTAATGGATCATAGCCTCAAAGCTGGCTAAAAGCTTGAATATATCTGTTTTCCTTGTGTCAAGGGATTCAAGTAGCAGTGAACAAAGAAGAGCTAGCAATTAAGATACCTGGCTGTGGCCTTGCACCTTTTCTGCACTGACTACCTGCTTTCGTTGGCAGGTTCTTCTAAGGTGGTTTTTCAAAATCTTCTTTTGGAATAGTTTCACTTTGTCTGACTACACAATTTGCACTTAAGAGCTATACCCAGAAACAAGGATATAAGAAAATGAAAGATGAATATTCTACCACATCATGTGAGAGAGAGAAAAGAAGTGAACCAGAATACAAATAGCTCCTCCAAAGTTATTAAAGGGAGAGCATACCTCTCTTACCAATTAAGCAAAAGGGGAGGAAAATACAGGGTTCTTGTATTTCTGGCTTTATCTGCGCTAGTGTCACTAGTGTCAGGAAATGTGCCTTGCTTGTGGAACTCAATAGGCCATACTTTTAGATCATTAGCACAGTCCCTGGCTGTTTATGCTCATGCCAAACAGCGCTTTCCCAAACAATTCCTGGAAAGACCCATTACCAACAGGCAGATTGCAACTCCCTTTGCTCCAAATACTAACCAAGTTTAGTACAATAGAAATGGGATGTTCTATGCTAGTAGACTTTACTAGGCACATTTGATTTAACAGTATAGATAAAATATCCTTTTGTGTCAGGAGCAACAGCAAATGGCAAGATCCAGGTGATTCTGCATTCTCCAGCACCAAGGGAATCCCCTCCAGAAGATGCATGTGAGTTATGCCCTCAACACCATCATCAGCAAGAAAAAGAGCAGGATGGAGTATTGGCCCCCAGGCACTGATGGGGGACACCGGTGAATAGTTCAACTTCCAGGTTAAAACAATCAAATTTGGGTCCCTACATGTATGTATCCATCTGGAAGCAAGATTTACAAGGTAGTCAAAGCAGATCCAGTCAATAGTGACATTGAAGCCTGGGAGCTGTTCAGCTCATCAAACATGGACACCTATGAGCCCGATGAAATTGCCCACATATAGACATCCAGGGGCACAGACACCCCGCTGGCTCCAGAGGTGCATGGGGAAGCTGCTTGGTGTTGGATCATGAACAGAGTGAATGCACTGGAAGGCTCTTAGTACTCATCTGCTTGGGAAGTTGTATCTCTAAAAGTACAGGCATGAATTTAAACTCTTCCAGTTACCTACTTGATTCCTTTTGTACATAAATATCCTTATTTAAAAACAAAACAAAACAAAACAAAACCACCCACCACATAATTTGGTAGTATGCTCATTCCTGTATAAATCTATAGCGGTGTAACCAGTATTGCATAAGTGAATGTTACTGGCAAAACAAGAGCATTGTACTTACACCAGCATATCAGAAAAAAACAAAACAAAACAAAACAAACCCCACACCATGTTCATCAGCTTTGGAAGCAAGGGACAGCAGCTGCTCTCTGCTCTCACGACCAGAGAGGGAATGAATCACAGCAGTCGACCTGGATTCACAGTTCTGTGTAATGGCATCTAATTCGACTCTTCTTCTCTCCTCTCTCAGTGACTGGGTTAAAGCTCATCCTGTTCCTACATAGTGAGAGTGTTTTAGCTTCATCCAGCAATTCTTCGAGCCACCCAGAAACTTCCTGCTACTACAGTGGGCTTTAATATGGTTTTTAAATGAGGAACAAAGCTCTCTGCAGAGCAGCAGGAGCATGGCATCTGCGAGCAACCACTGTCTTATCCCCCCAGCTCATTTTTCAGCCGTAGTATGTTTCTTGGCAAAATCAATTCAGCAAATGTCCAGATTTATAGAGTTCAGCCACATGGCAACCTTTTTCAGGGCCACATGAACAGCTATTATTTAAAGCCTTTTACTGTGTTCGTAGAGAGGAACAAAGTGCACTTTCCCATTAAAGATTTAAAGCCTTTTTGTGGCAAAGCACATGTCAACCTGAAGGACACATTGAGTCTTGCATATAGATGCATCTTGTGCAATTTCCACTGCAGGATCAAAGGGCTGATGCTTGGGAACACTTGTGATCCTACCATTACGTTGGAGGATAAGATCTTTCTCAGGGGATTATGAAGTGCCTCCCACATTGGCATCTAAAGGCATTTTACTCTGCACAGTGCAGAGCTAAGCAAAGACACCAGAAATATCTTGGGGACAAGAAACAACTCACCTATGTTAATGCAGTGCTCTTCCCGAGGACTTAGAGTGCAGAAGCAAGGTAGATCAGGCAGAGGCAGATATTTTTGTGCACATACAGTTTGTTACACCCTCTGCGGAAGGGCACTGCTCCCCACACCGGAGGCATAGACTACATTGCATGTGCATCTTTAACAACGTCCCCTGGGTTGCCCTGGCTGGATGACCTTCACCTCAATCAGCCCAAGGCAAATGGGAAGAAATGCAGCCAGACTGACCCTGCTCAGGAAGGGAGGACAAGGGCATTACCTCCTACTCTTTGCTTTGCTGGGACTATACGCAGAGCTTGAGCCTTGTGGGACAACTTACCTGCAAACCTGGCCTCAGGCAGCCTTTCAGTTCACCTGGGCTTAAAGAGGCAGAAAAGGTGAGGTCTGGGAGAGGATCCAGGGCTATGCCTGGCAGTGACAGCATCCCCCTTAGGAGCAGGGCTGACTTAACCTGGGAAAGAAGAAGGGGCTAGAAAAGGATTTGGGCAAGAACAGGTCCTGCTCATTCTTGCTTTGTTTTTCTGCCTCAACTCTCTGTGCACAAGCATCCCTGTGGCTCTCTTCATTTCAGGGAAGGTTGTCGGCAAAGGGGAAATCTCCTCTGCAGTTTGCTTCCTTCCAAGACATTGTTAGAAGTAATCCCCACACACACACTCCACTTTTTATGCTTTCCACCTCCCATTTCATAACATACCCTATGACAACTTGATGGCGGGGTGTGGGGGGGGGAGTGTTTCTTGGAGGCAGCTCAATCTCTGTTTAGCTGCATCCCCTGGGCTTTACTGCACAAAGTGCTAATGGCATGCATTCCACGAGGAGCTTATTCCCAGCTCTGCATGGTAAGCACAGTGGGGCAGCAGGAGGAGGAACATAGCAGGCACCAGGACAGCACCTTGACTGAGCATCCCTCTCCCTACCCCACACTGGGGTGGGAGGGTGGAGGGGACTGCTCTGCTCCGCTATAAACAGACTCCCTGCCATGAAAATAGGCCGCCACCAAGTGATGCCAGTAGGAGCACTTCAGTGATTTAAATGATGTACACGGCAGAGAACAGCTTGATTAATTCATATGAATTGTAACTACTTAGGACTCCATTCATCTGGAATGATCTGTAGTCCTATCTGCCGCAGAAGTTACAAAAGGTCCGCGGCTTCAGTTGCAGGTGATGTATTAGTCACCCGCTCCCGAAGCCAGCCCATGCACAGGGAGCTGCTTTGTTGCCACAGGCATCGGAATGACTGAGAGCAAGACAAGGGCAAGGGATCTGCTCCCCGGCAGGCAGCGGTGTAGAATGGTGAGCCCCACCAGGCATTCCCCAAGGGAAGGGGGTACAGGCTGGGGATGGATAACCCCAGGGCAGGAAGCAGCTGACTCCTTCCAGGGTGAAGGGATTTTTGGAAACACTGCTGTCTTTATCTCAAAAATCAGCCAGTGGCACGTACATAATATGTGAGGACATCTGGCTGAGGCTGAACACAGGGGCCAGCCACTGCTTTGTCACAGTGGCTCATGGGGTCACTGGGCTTCATCTTGTTGCTTCTGCATGTGATTGAAGAGTTTGGTCACAGATTCCAAGTTGGACACAGGATGGGGCTGTTTGGTGGCAGCTGCTCTGGTTGAAGGAGCCAGGGTCACCCATAGACCCTCACCTCTATCCAGAAACTGCTTGGCCATTTAGTTAAGTGGAGGAGACAGGGCCCTCATCCTCATTAAACCAACTCCATGTCTTAGCTGCAGCAAAAGGAGCAATGGCCACATCCTGATCAGCTGCTGAACCCAGCATGTGTCTTGTGTCACCTGCAGCTTGAGGAAGAAATGACTCTCTTGCTGGCAGCACTGGTGGAGACAAAGCAAAGCCCTGGAAAAGGCTGGTGCCATGGTGCAACACAGAGGTGGGAGTCCTGCTCCCTGCCACACTGTCCAGCATGGCTCAAGGCTAACGCAGACAGGGCAAAGCTGTCCCACATTAGGCTTGCTGCCAGATTTGTACCATCAAGCACCCAGCAGCTACAGGTCACAACCTGTCCCTACAGAGAGCAATAATGGCAATCCAGGGTCGCAGTGCCACCGTGTGGGCTCTGCCGGCTCCCAGAGCACGGAAAGAGGGACATGGAGTGCTCTGAACTGGAGCTGGGCCCCTCCACCTGGCAACTGATGGACCAGGGAAATAAAAATATCAGACTGGAAGAAGACATCCTGGCTTCCCTGAAGATGCAGTGCCCATTGACTGGCACCACGTTTCTCGTGCAAGTCCTGGGTATTACGGTCAAACATCTGCTTTCCTGGTAGAATCCTTCGAGGTTCCTTGAGGTAGGACCTTCATCAGACTCTCCCCACAGGCTGCCACCCTCTGCACCCAATAGGCTCAGCCTCCAAGGGTCAAGGACCCTTCACCATCTTCCATCAGCCATAGGTCAGAATGGAGCCATGCTAAAATGAAGCATGAACCTTCTTCATCCCCTTTGATGCAAATACAGAGGCTTGACTCAAACCAACTTGATTTGAATGAGGCTGGATGACTGGAGCAGATGAAGAGTGCTTACACAGCTCATGAATGTCATGGAGGTGAGAGACAACAGAAAGGTGGTTTTTAAAGGCTGGTATTTAAATGCTCCCCAAATATATAAACCACGAGTGTTGTACTTGATCTAGGACTTTGCCTAGCTCATAGCACCCAGAGAGTCAGTTGTGTCTCAGTCATAAGCACAGATAGCCAGGAGCAGAAAACAACTTCTGAAGGTGCATAAGGATATCCAGGTCATGCTAATAGAGTCAAGTGTCTCTAAAAATGCCCTGCTGAGTTAGCTCATCCAGGACCTAGCAGCAGGACAATGCTCCTCAGGAAGCATCTGCCTTTGTGTCATACTCCCCCCAGATCACACAGTGCCATGCTGCTGCATCAGACCTCTGCCCATGCCCACGGTGGTCAGTAAACTGTAAGCCTGACTGCCTCCCTGTTATGCTGCAGCTAGTCTGGAGGAGACCCACCCCTCAGTTTTAGATGTCTACATGTCAGCTCCTACCACTGAGCCAGTCAGCCATTGGAGAAAAAGCTCACGCTTGGGAGGACATGACTCAGCCACCATATTTCAGACGTCCGTGTCAGGATGAATGAGCAGTGCTCTGACTGTGTTAGAGGATGCACTCCTCTGCAACCAGAGTAACTAGACATTTAATAATGTCATCCAGCCCCTCCTAGCCCCACTCTCCTGTTGCCACACCAGCTGCATAAAAACCGTGCATGTTCTCAGGCAAAAAAAAAACCCTTTCCTGGTGTATTTTAATACCAGCAAAGTAAAGCCATGTGGTAATGTCTTCAAGCTGTTGTGCTTGCTACCTAAGGAACACGCACGAGAGACTGGAAGCTGTTTTCCTCCCAGGCCTTCCAACCCCATGCACACATGTGGTCAAATCCTGCTGCAAAGCTCAGCACCTCTGGATGTGCCTGAAATATCCTTCCAGGTTGTTACCCATGTCCAAAGCCACCATGAGACCTGGGTCTGCAACAGCCATAGATGTAATTGATCAGAACCAAGCAAAAGAGCTAAAGTTCTTTCAGGTCTTTTTTTGGTGACAAAGACTTGTTTTCCACTGATCACTGCCTTCCTGACTGATGGCCCTTCCCTTCTCCTTAGCCTCCCAAATACACAGCTACTTCCCTCACTGTCAAGGCCGGCCTGCAGCTTATCAAAGACCTGTGCTCCTTCTTTGGGGCCATCACAGTGCCAAATTATTTGACCTGCTGCCTGTGACAATATTAGGAAGCCTTCAGCCCAGGTCATGGTGGCCTTGATGGAGGGAAATGAGAGAAGATGTCTGGCCCTGGGCAGGAGGATCTGCTGTCAGATCTCTTGCCACCTTACATGTCCTTGCTGCAGCAGCACTCTCCTGAGCCTGTCATCACCAGGTTTTTGCAGGAGGGAGCCGCTGGAGACTGGAGCAGCATTCGCCATCCCACAGTGCTGAGTCACCAGCAGAATTCCCAGCTAGGGCCATCCAGGGGGCACGAGGCTTTCCTCCCCCAGGGCTGCCAAACATCTGTCGGCTTCTTGGAGACTCTCAGGCCTGGAGCTTTCCTGGGAATTTCCCAAGGAGCCTGGCTGGGCTGGGTGACCCAGCTCCTCCAGACAATTCTGAGAGCAGAAGAGGCTCTGCAGCTCCATCTGTGCAGCAGTGAACATCAGGGTGCTCCCTAGCCAAATACCACTTGCCCTCATTGTCACAGACACCTGAACAGCATCAGTGCAGCTATCAATAAGGAAGGAAGAAAAGCAAAGGAAGCTTTTACCTCCAATCCATCTCACCCCCAAAAGAATTAAACAAAAGCCTTGTGCTCCATGGCTGACACAGCTTGCGTCTGAGCTACACCTCTGAGACACGCTACCTGGATGGACTCCAGGGCACGGCTCCAGGCTTGTGGTGTCTCTGGCTAGGTGCCACAAGGAAGATGCTCTGGCTCTTCAGTGTTGCAAAGACCTGCCTGATGCTGAAACTCTGCTCTCATGGACAAGTTGGTTGGTCACCAGGGACCCTGTGGAGTAATGAGGAAGTTGTGCTGGAGATATATCAGCAATTACCTTGCTTTCTCACTGCAAAACAGTGGGTAAGCTGAATGAGCACTTCTTGGAGGTTTGGACCTAGATGGGTAGAGGTGGAGGGTAGCAGGGGACAAAAAGAGGGTAAATGGAGGACTTATGCTAATAGTGACTGTCTGGAGTGCCCAGACCAGTGACCCTGGGAAATCAGGGCTGAGAGGTTTCTCTCCTGGCTGACTGTCCAGCATGCCCAGGGCTACCAGCACCAAGCATAACACTTGGAATAGCTCCCCTGTGCCTATTTTCTTGTATTTTGGCATCCACCAGAAAATTCCCCACCAGGGAACATAGTAGGGTTTTTTTAAAGCATGAAAACATATATTGTGGTTCTAACAGTCATGAGTTAAGACCTCAACCCTTCCCCTGAGGGCCCTGTGGTGAGCTGCTCTCATGGCTGCCTTGCACTCTACAAAGTTTTGTCATATAAAGTGAGCTCTCATGAGCAAAGAGGTGGCCTTGATGATCTTGTGGCCAAGGTAAATGCAGCAGCTGCCAAAGCCCTTGGCATGCACAGCTGGCTCCACTGCAGGTGAGCTTGCTCTCCAGCAAGCCCAGCAGGCTCTTCTGGGAAATAAGCAACCAAAGTGAGCGATTTAGCAGAAGAACCAGCACAGAAGCAAACTGCACCAGTCCATTAGGAATGAGAGAGGACATTCATCTGACAATGCAGTTCCTACTGCATTGATGAGCTCCTCTAACAAGGTACTGCTTCAGCACACCAAACCACAGCAGAGGCATAAAAGGAATAACAGCCTACAGATTCAGAACTCTTTTCCAGTAACTGCCCCTGTAAAGCATCATGCATAGACAAGAGCACTATGGCTTTTTTCCCCTTGTCCTCTCTGCTCTGGTATTACCTGTCATCTCCTTATCTGCTCACAGCTTGGGGGATCAGGCACTCCTCCCTTGCTGGAAGATGGTCACAACCTTAACAACAGGTCTGCAACCTCCCCACACCTCCTAGCAACAGCTATCACAATTTATCACTTAAGCCTGCCTCTTTCCACAGTCCTTGTTAATTAGCTCTTAATAAGGCTAACCATCAGTTCCCATCCACACCCCAAGATTCTACCTCCCTGCTTCTCCTGCTCATTTCCCTACCTTGTGTCCACCTTGTCTGTTCAAGCCGGGAGTTTTGCAGGGGTTACTGACAGCTGTACCTGTGTAGCACTCACGAGCATAGGGTTCAGGTGCTTTTTCTGCAAAAATATGAGTGAGTAATTATTTCCAAGCTACTGTCTTGTTATTATGTTTACAGCAGGAAAATAAACTTAAAAGCAAAGAACAAACAGGCTTTAAAGTGTTTATAAGCTTCTCTGAGCCTCTACCACTCTGGCTTCTGTTTGTCATCTCCTCCAGCTCAGGGCAGGACTGTAGGGAGGCTTTTCACCAGCTCAGGTAACATTTCCCTAAAGAACAGAGCAGTCGCACTAAATTAGGGCTGTGCAAGAAAGTACTACTGCAATAAGACCTTTCAAATCCCCCTTCCCTTGGACCTCCTGAGAGAATCTTCCTTGTTTCTTGGAGACTTGCAGGCCAGGGCTGAGGAGATGTCACACATGGCTGATCCCACTGGCCCTGCCTCCAGCTGGGACTCATGGCCTCCTTCCCTCCCCATCAGCATTCTGATCAAGAGACAGAGTCCTGACTTTGTTAGCAGAAAGGAAATACACCTCCAGAAAACTTCCAAAAAGCTTAAGGATTTAAGATGCTAGAAAAACCATAATTCATAGGCAACAAATGCTGGCAGATTGTGTGCCAGAAGTGCCATCTAACAAGAGAGTGATGGAGCGACTGCTCCCATCCCTCATCACCAGCATGCAAGGGCTGTGTGTAGTCTAATTGAAAATTTAAGTGTAGAGGAGTCTGGTTCTCTGCCCTTATTATCTGAGGGTCTGTACAACCTTCTCAAGAGCAGGCTTATTAAATTTAATAGATCTCAAGTGCTCCCAAAATCTATAAATTATGAATTTAGGGATCCTTTAAATGTGTTACTCACCAGAGCTGTAAACTAAAAAACACAAATTGTGACTGGGTTATTTAATCTCATTCAGCTGTTTGGTAGAAGGAGACATCACCAAAAGACTCGTGCCCACTAACTTGCCTATTTTTCCCAACTGTATCAGATGGTGTGAGAAAAACATATATATAATTTCTGACTCCCAACCTCATGTGCTTTATCAGGAACAGCACAAACCAGTGCTGAGCTCCCCTTATCTGTGTCTCAGCATCCTTGTGTCATATTCTGAGAGTTAAATCCTCCATGAGATGGTCCTTTGCACTCCCTGTGGATGCTGCAAACCTGGGAGTCTCCCAGGAGCTCAGCAGCCCTTGTTAAAAGCTCAGGCTCGCATAAAGTGCTAACTTTTGCCAAGGTTAGGAGTGACACCGTGAATAGCAGTGGTGAGAGCTGAGCAGGTAGAAAATGCTGAGCTACCCACGACCTGGTATCTAGACCAGCATGTGATATACGCGACCCTGATGAAACCAGGGGTTTTACTTTCCTCTGGTGGTTACATCATAAATGAGGTTGTTACAGGCTGTGAGCTTTGCTCTAGCTTTAGCTTCCTTCAAGGACAACCAAGGAGTGCTTCAGGTCACATGGTGGAAGCGTGAATGTAGGCTGCTCAGTAGAGTTGGCTCAAAAGAATCCTTTTCCCTGCTTCATATGGGAAAATGAGTAGTTCTTCTACTTTAAATTTCCCATTATTTGGGGGCAAAAAATACCCCCTTATTTAACCTACAGAAAAATATTTACAGGTCTGCATTGGGGGAGTAGAAAATATACACAGAAAATTGATAAAAAATAGTTAGGCTGTGTTGAATGTGTTATCACTTGGACTTTGATCCCTCTTCTCCACATCTCTGTCAGCACAAGGGACCTGAGTACCTTTCAATCAGCTTGGGGTGAGGGGGGGTGCTCACACCTTGGGCAAAGGTGCTTTTCCCATTGCCTGACACAGGTGCAAAGGAGCTTATGCAACTGGAACCAGGGGTGGGTGAACAAACAGAAAGAGCAGGAACACCTTGATTTGGAAGAAGACAGCTGTTCCCAGCCTCTTGCTGGGACACTATTCACTGGCACATACAGTCCTGGCTTTTACTGACTGGAAATTGAGAACTCAAGGTGTCCTTGAGAGTCTCTCCTGTGTTACTATAACATTGCAACTTACTGTTTGAAGCAGGAGAATGCTGCAAAAGCTAAATTCAAGAGATGGGAAAAGGAAGAAGAGGGGAAAGTTGCTTTATTCAGAGACCTTTAAAAGAAGTAGATGCTAAAATAGGAAGTGATGTAAGGGAGATGACAGTGTCACCTCGGCAGGGCAGGCTGGGCAAGGAGATCTCTGCCTTTGGGAAGTCAGGCACCAGCTGTGGTGACTCTTTTTGCTCTTCACAGCACCAGGAACCACAGGAGGCTGCTGCCTACAGCCCTGGTGCCACAGTGCTGGGCACGGCATGGATGGAAAACAAATGGAAGGATCATTTTTTTTCTGCAGAAACCTCCCAGTCTAAATGCTCAGAGACACAACAGGGGAAAAATTCCTTGGGTGAGCTGTAACCCTGTGTATAGGATCTGGCCACACAAATACATTCCATGCGAAAATCCTGTTTATGAAAATGATGGATGTCACATCCTCTTCTTTGCAACACACCAGAAACAAAGCTCAGGTGGTTTTCCATACTGGGAAACCTGTGCCTGCTGCCCTAGCAAGGGCTGTACCTGAGCAGATGGGTTCCTGCTATCTCTCACAGTCAGTTAGATGCGAAGGAGCAACATTATGGCTGAAGTGCATTTCCAGGAGGACTTTGCAGCTTGTCCCCAAAGACGTCTGCCATGTCTTTGTGGCTTTTTCAGGGTGGGACATCATTGTTTCTTACAGAAGGGCATTTCATGTCTCTAAGCTTACATATGTACTATATACTTTCTTGGTGAGCACTGACTTCATCTTCCCAAACCCACAAGTGCGTTGAACCTAGGGAGGTAGCAGAGAGAAGCAGTTAACTATGCAAAATCCTGCCATGGTGGGAAGTAGCCTCCACTTTACCAAAGCGACACAGAAAGGCTTCTCAGGCACCCAGACACTGCTGTGCACTTTCAGGGCCTGGGGACCCCACTGCTAACCCCAACTCTGAGGCCACAGCACTGACAGCTTCCACAGAAGGAGGAAAAACCTCTCGGGCTTTCACCCTCTTGCTTTCAGTTCCTTTAAAATTCTACAGAAAGGTGATTTCCAAAGAATTGTTCATTCTCATGTGTTATAACATATTGTGTCCAACATGCAGCACTACCTCTTTTTGGCCTGTGTTGAATCCTGTGGTTCTTTTTCTTGTGTTTCTTCCAAATCTGCATGCTAACCTCCCTTCACTGAAGAGAGCTGAGTCTGTTAGGCAAGGATATGTATAACCAGCAATCCCCTCTTTAATAAACATCCTTACCCTGGTGCAGCTGCTTGGACTGTTACCAGTAATATGTCCCTGTCTATTTGGATCACAAGGGAACGTGATCTTTCATGTTGTAGGAGATTTACATATGGCACTTTCACTGGAGCAGCATAATAAAAATCCACCTAAAGTCTCAGAGCTTCCAGGAAGTTCAGATACAAATTTTGCAACTTGGGACCTATTTCTTATTTGGCTTTGTTTTTAAACCCCTTTTTTCTTCTCCCTTTGCTGATTTTCTCTGCTGTTGTGGACAAACGAAAAGCAATCATCAGAGGCGGTGCCGCACAGCCTGGGATTGTTCCCTTGTGCCCTGTTCCAGCTGTGCAGGCTGAACACACCCCAGCCGTGTGCTGGGAGGGGACAGGAGGTGACATGTCCCCTTCCCCAGGCCGCAATGGTGAGGTGCAACGTGTCTTCCTGTCTGAATGATCAGGGGACCGCAACTGCCCTTACCCTGCACTCTAGACACCACCACTGTGAAGGAAACCCCTGTTGTGTGGAGGACCCCACTCCACACAGGAAGGCAGAAGAGAAATTATGGCACTTGGAGGAGAAAAGCACCCTTTACCCTGGCAGGCAAGCACAGGTCTGAGCTCATTTCCAAAATATGCAAGACACATTACAAACCCTCACACCCAGTCTATGACAACAGCTTCACCTCCAGAGCTCTCCTGAGAAGAAGAGCCTCGGTGTGCTGATAGTGTGACAGTGCACTTCACAAAGGTTGGGCCAAGATCAGGCCACATGAGCTAAAGCCCTTCCCACCTGCAGTTATCCCTGGCTCAGCATCACCTGGGGCTTTGAAAGAGCCTTCAGACTCAGATGCAGGTGTGTGGACAACCAGCAGGAGACCTGGGCTCCTCACCCACTTTGCACCTCCTTCCTCAACCTGCTTCCTCACCCACATTGTACCTCCTGGCACAGAACCATCCATCATCAGGAAAGCAGCTAATCTGCCACAGATTAAAGCAAACACAGCACTGTCCTCTCCCATCTCCTCCCTAGTCCAAAGACCAGGACTGTCCACAGAGGTGCTAAGAAAGGGAGCTGGTCCCTCACTGTCTGCAAGATAACAAGCCCAGGAGAAAGAGAGGTGGAGACTAGGTGTCCAACCTTTGGTTGGGCTTGGCCATTTCCCTATAGCCTGAAGACTGCATGACCCATGGAGATGGTGTCCACAGGTGTCTGTTCTAAAGTGACAGGGTGGTAAAAATTATTCACAGGGATTTGTCAACAGTCTGTGAAATCTCAAACAAGCCCAAACCTTGGAAGCCTGATGGCTTCATGCAATCTCCCACCATTCACAGAACCACTAGGAATAGCTCAATAATGAGGCTGAACCAGTCTAGAGGTCTGCCTGGGCTGTATGTCTGCATAGCTGTAGAGCAAGTATCATAAATACACCCAAAAAATAAAACCATCTATTTAAATGCATGCACATACAACCACAAAAGATTTTTTTCCCCTTAATATTGCATCTGAACATCATCAGCATTTGGCTTACACCATGATTCCTATTATCAGAATCTCACTTGTAAAGTAATTTGACCACCATGTTTATGTGGAAAATAAAAATGTGACTCTGGGAAATGAGAGGGAGGCAGCAAAGTGTTTTTCAAGTGATCTCAGTGGTTGATTTTTTCCCAGCCTTGGAAATGGGTACTGCTAGGGAGAAACTTTAAAGAGCACATGAAAACATTAATGAAGGTTGGAATGATGTCTAGTATCCAGCCCAATAATTCACCTCCCAGTAATTTCTTTAAGCCTCATACTTGGAGTTCAGTAGGTCATAAATTTTGCCGTCTCTGAACTTAACTGGATCCACAAGATGTAAATGTATTACTCATCCACTGGTTAATTTGTATGCTCATTGCTTTCCAACTTCTCCACAAATTGATTTTTAGATTCGTTATTTAGCCAGGAAGATATTTCCTGGCTCGTCCCTCGGAAGGTCACAGAACAACGTGATGCTGCTGACTGCCACAGGGAAGCAGAAAGTCAAGCAGAGGGCTGGAGAACACATTTCCCCATCTCAAGCTCAGTCAAAAGTCAATCAAGGTGCAAGCCGCACTGGGCAGATGCTTGTTCAGAGCTATGCTCCAGGCAGGGAAGCAGAAGGGTCGGGTGATGGGCCATGGAGAAGGGAAGTAGGGCAGCAAAACAGCTGAGCAGCGTGGGCCTGGCCAAGAGGGTATAAGCTCACATCTCCAGATGGTCTCTTTCTTCTCACTTTCATCCCTCCGTACTCTCTGGATTCAACAGCCAGCTTGAACCCCACAGGCTGGTGGCCTCTGTCCTCTTAGTATGGCTCTGCTGGCTTTTTAGCTGTCCAGGGCTGTCAATGTCCTTGCCAGCATCCTGTTATCTCCACAAGTTGTCCAAGGTCAAAGACTACTTCCCATCTGAAAAGAGTGGTGAAAAGTCCAGAAGGAATTAAGCCATCTTGGTCTGAGCCCTCTGACTGTTTGACTCATCATGATGTCGGGGTGGTGTGTAGCTCTCCATGCACATTAGGAAGCTGGCTTGGGTTACCGCTTGGCACTGAGGTGTGATGTCTGCATGTCAGTGGATATCTCCGCCAGGCCTGGGACCATGGTGTGCCTGCTCAGTGGGCCCTAGGGCCAGCTCCAGGGCTGCCAGCTTGCCGTGCCCTTCCATAAAAAGCTGTCAGCAATTGGAAATGTACACGTCCACCAACCTGGAAGCAAGGCTAGAATATGTCTTCATTTGAGGTCCAACATCCCTGGATCTTAATGGTGCTTCAGGAAGGTTAACCTTCACCTGCAAGAAGGAGTTCTTAAAAAACCAAAACATAAAGACTTGGCCCAGAGCATCATCAGACTCAGTAAACCGAGTCATTAGGAGACATACCTCTGACTTTCATCAGACTCAAAGCTGCATGATAGACCTCTGGAAAGCTCTCCTCTCTGTCCCTGCATGCGACATTGTATGCTCCTATTACAGAAGCTCCTCATCTCCTTTAAGGGGCAAGTTTCACTTTCCCACAGGTGCTCATTATTTTCATCCCTCAACCCTTCTTTAGGGTGTTACATCTGTGGTGGCACAGCCGTGGCTTGGTCTCTGCTTTTGCCTTTTTTTTCAGCTGATTACATTTTGACAGTGATTTTGCAGCCTTTATGTACTGGCTCCCACTGTTTGTATTCTAGGAAACATTTACTGCCTGTCTGGCTTGCCAGCACTAGGATTGCTCACTATCCCTTGGGAACAATGAGAAATGATGTGTCAGAATTTACCCACTTCCCAGCACTCCCTGTTTACTACAAGGACCCCATGGGCAAGAGAACAAATAGATTACTGCAATTTATATCTCTCTGGGTAATGTCCTGTAGTTCCTTATCTTCCTAACAGGGATATTGTTCACTCTGTTGGGCCTCTTTCAGCTTAGGAATTGTGTCATAGCGGCATCCACAGTAGTGAAAAATTGCCTGACAGCAACAGCGTTATGGGAAAATCAAGATTTTCCCTACTCCTTCTCTTCTCAGATGTACTTATTATAAGGTGGTGGAAATTCGAGCTTGGCGGGAAAAGGTTTCTGAGTCCCATTAAAACTTTTTTTGATTTCCAAAAGTACCCCATTCCTCAGTGAGCTAACGCTCACAGCTTCCATCTTGTAAGATGGAAGTGAAAGGATTACCAAGGCCAAGTCCTAGCATGGTGGCAGGGCACTTCTGCCCCACTCTGGGAGGCTGGGGCTCAAATCTCCATTGCTGGTGTGTCCAGGCCATTAATTAATAGACTTGGGGGAGGGCTTTTGGCTGTCCTGAAGTGGTTCTGCCTCTTAAAATCTCTACCAGAGGTGCTCTATTTTGTATTCAAATGTCCATTTGAAACCGTGACTTGATCCTGGGATTTCCACATCCCTTGGCACTGACCTTTTGGAAAATTATAACCTGGCCAGGGGTATGTAAACCTGAGGATCCTCCTGCCTTTCCCTAAAATAAGTTCCAAGACTGACTGATTTTATGTTTGGACTTGATGATCTTAAAGGTCTTTTCCAACCTCAATGATTTTATGAATCTATGATTCTAAACCCCAGGAAAAGTGTTATTTCTTTGACACATCAACATTTTCTGCTGAAAATACATTTGTGTGAAAAATACCCAACCAGCTCTAGCATCAGTTGAGCACATAAGCACAGCATGTATTGGCTTATTAGCACAGAAGTCCCCCTCTCCTTCATCTTTTACCTGCTGTCATAATTTTCCAAAATCTTCCTTAAACTAAATCAACAATCACTGTCAGGGTCCCCTTCACCTCTCAAGACACCTTCAAGATCACCCAGAAACCATGTCATCATGTTCTACCCTGGCCTCCATGGTGGTGGTTTCAGGAGCCAGGTGGTCTCAGCTGACCTCAGGGCTTTGCATCTCAAACCCCAGTTGGGTCTTTGACTTTTGCCACCCTCAGGGTAACTGGAGTTGGGAATCCCTTCATCAAGGACTTTTAATTAACTCATTGTGCTCTGCCTCCTCACGGCTCTGCCCTGCCAAGGCAGGCGGTTCAAAGGAATTGTTGAGGAGAGAAGGGGCTCTTCATGCTTGCAGAAACCTCTGCTGCATGTTTAGCCTGTGAAGCTCATAAAGAAATTTCACTGGGACGGCTCAGATTTCCATTCATGCTGAGCCTGACCTCAGTGAATTGTGCTTACCATGCAGTACCAACACCCTCCACACCTCCCAGTCTGCACAACACATCTGTTTCATCCCCACATTCACCTGAAAAAGCATGAGCATCCTTGCCTGAAGTCTCCCAATGCAATCAGTTGGCTTAAAATCCTCATTTAACATTTCGCTTTAACCTCCCCTGCTCATGTAGGAAAGCCTGACAGACCGACTGTGCTGGAGGGGGGATGCCTGTATCTCACTGAAGGACAGCAATGCCACAAGAAAGCGGCATGAAAGGCTTCCAACCCACTTGCTCTCCTCTCTCCCAGAAGAGCCAGGTCCTCTGGCAAGATTATTCGCTTTGCCCAATCAATCCCAATCCTCTTCCCAGCAATGAGGTCTTATTAATACTGGCTGAATGGAGCAGGAGGTTTGTGGTCTAGAAGATTTTCCCACAGGAACAGGAGCTAGACCACCAACCTTTTCACATTGACCACCCAGATGGCAATAACCTTTGGCCAGCGTTGGCACGGACTGGGCTTGACGCCGGACATAGTGCTGCTGAATAGATGGGTTGAAGCCATCTGGGGGTGAGGATGGGGAGGATGCAAGGAGACTGTGGGGAATTGTTTGAGAGCTCTGAGAAATATTGGTCGAGTGCTTCCATTTAATTATTCACTCTGCTTAATTTGCTCTTGGACAAGATGAATCATTCATTGACTGCACAGTCTGGAAGCAAGTCCTTCCTGACTAAACAGACTCAGCATTAAATGGTAAAATAAATGGAAGCGAAGCAAAGAAAATTCCTCCTCTCAGATTGATCATGTCAGGGCAGGATTCTTGTAGGGAAGCCAGAGCTGATAGAAATATAAACACAAATTCTCCCACTTGCCAGAATAAGTTTCTACAGCTTTTCCTTTTTTCAAACTATGATTTTTTTCAGGCAATTTAGTGTTTACAGAAAATACTGCACTGACAGTGTTGTCCATGTCACTGCAGTCGGTATCGACTGGAGGTCTCTGTGGATAAGTAGCACAGGCAGAGCTGGTCTAACAATGCAGCCATTGCCCAGGGTGTCAGGAGACACGGTGGGATTCATCTCTAGCCCCCACAAACACCTGGAAGGTAGGTTTCAGCCTTCAACCCCTCCTGTATTCGTTGTAATCTCTCTTCACAGGGAGGTAGGCATGGCTATGGGGTGACTCATCTGATGCATCCATCCCAGGTGTCTGTCAGAGGGCAGGAGGAATCACCTTCCCCAGGGAGCATGGCTCATCTCGGTGACCCCAGCTGCAACCATACAGCTGCAAACATCTGGTCTGGTCAGCCCCATTTTGGAGTTCTGCTCCCAGATCAGGCACTGGCCACCCACTGGTGGGACATGGGCAAGTTGATTCCACTTTCTACTCTGTCCTATGCAGGTATGAAATGTTTCAGGGCATTTACTAAATACCTAAAGATATTTATGGGCTATCCAGCCCAGCACAATCCCCATCTGCATTTGGCTTCAAAGCAGTAATTATATAAATAACGGATGGGTGGATTACACAGGAGTAAAACAACAACATCTTCAGCTCTTGATTTTTAACCACTGATTACCAACAAAGACTTCTAGGCAAACTAGAATTATTCATTTACTAACCTCAACCCTTGAACTGAATGACTGGCAACTGTAACTCCAGTCTGAAATCGTTCAACCCTCATTTTCGGGTTTTTAAAATAAACAGGACCAAGCTTCACACAATAAAGATGTGAAAATTCTTCCAACACAAATGTCTGAGCCTAGCACATGCTACATTAATTTTATTTTCCCTCTTTCATCCTGATTAAACTGTCCACTAGTAATTCTTTGCCTCCGGCCAAATGCAAACACAACTCTGCCACTAATAGGAATTGAGTACGTCTGCATAAAAATACAATTAAAGTAACAGTACACTTCACATTTCATGCCAGTCAAATTCTCAAGTAGGTCTGTTATTACAGGATTTCTCATGCATTGTTAGAATTTTTTTGCATTACACTCTAAGCAACTGATTTTCCTCTCTGGTCAATAAGCATTAAATGTAATGCCATGCATTATCTTGGCTTGAAATAATAATAATAAAAAAAATCCAGTCCCAGATGTTTGAGATGTTTTTTCCTTTTCTGAGAAAGGTTCAGAGATCTGAAAGATTTTCCCATCCGGCATTAGAAGGAACCCACAGGCTTTTAAATTTTTTGGCAAAACTCAGAATCACACAGACGCTTACTTGCTAAGGAAACTCTCCTGAGGTGAGTGAAGTCTGATATTCAAGTCACTGCTCTGAGCGAGACAGAGAGGCCGTTTGACCCCAGCATCTATAGCTGGAGAGGAGACTGCTTTCAGCAGTGACCCATTTACTGCATCCCAAGAAGGGAAAGGTATGAGCCTTTTCCTCCAGCTGTAATTCCTACCCTGCTCCCAAAGTCAGTTGGACTTGGGTGCCAAAGTTTTGGCTTTGAAAATGGTTATTTCCTAATGAAAAAAGTCTCTTCAGAAAACTCCCACCCAGCACTGCTGGAGACATCTAAATCAAGGCAGGCAACCCCAGCTCACCCAACCCAAGGGTCAACTCCGTCCTTCAAAGAAACCTTCATCATTCAACAGGGAGGAGAGTTAGTCCTTCAGAGCTCTTCTTCCTGAGCCACTCAGAACAATTCAGTAATCCCCAGTGCCTTTCCATCACGTAACAATTTACACCCTACTAAAGTGCTGCCACCTTTACTGGGGACACCCATGCACTCACATCTGCAGCAGGGACAAGTCAATGTCCCTGTCCACAATGTATTGTGGACAATATTCTCTCTCCTGTGCTTCAGCCCAGAAGAAGTCGCATTTATTGAGGTTTGGGAAGGTCTCACTTCTAAGAGCCTTTCAAAAGTGACACTGAATAACTGCAAAGTACAGAGTCAGAGCTGGAAAACCAAGAAAGCACCGGTTGGATGAGTTAAGTTGTATGAAATCCTTGGCTTGCATACATGAGGTTAAAGGCCAGAACCTCTGCAAAACGTACCATCAATCTGATGTGGGAAACATTTAAACAGTTGTGGAAAATTGCAGGGTTATCTGTATTTGCGGCATTTAAAAAAAAAAAAAAAAAAAAAAGCCCTAACACAGCAACCCATCTCACAACTCACTCTAAACAACCTCTGAACCTCTTTCTATAGCCAATTAATTCAATCACTTCTTTTATATCTGCTGGAATCCAACTTGAAAAAAAAAAAAAGCTCAACAACCCTTTTTATCGCCTGCCAGCGCTCCAGCAGTCATCAGAGAAGGTTCCAATAGGTCATAATTTAGTCAATATTTTACTTTGCAGAACACATGAAAACCCTTTGATATCAAAAGCAGTAGATTTACAGATGCTGGGCATTTACAGATATCGTCGTTCTGCCAAAGTATGAGCATGCTTGCTAGTTCAGATTAAACTTCTATTATTTCCTCGGAATGGAAATTGGCACTCGTCCATTGGCTCCCCAAATTAATTTCAATAGCTCCTACAGATTGCAACCATCTTTTCCCTCTGGCTTGCCTATACCTGAGCTGCGGTGGTCAGATGCATGCTAGCTCTAAGCATCACCCACAGTCATCTCTTGTGTATAGCAGCTTCACAAATGCATTTATCTGTGAGTTGATATCTCATAGAGTAATCAGGCAGGAGATGTAACTGTTTAATAGGGGGAAAAAAAGGAAAGGTTTTTCGTTTGGGACTCTTTCACCTCTTGTCAATACTCAAGACAATCACTTGGAAAACCTCAGGAAAACTCAAGTTCCCAGAAGGTACATGGCTGTGTTTGCAAAGCAGAAAGACCTTGTAGCTCACAGATCTGTAGATATGTGAGTGAGGAAGCCTTGACACCAGTGTGGTGAGCAGCTTGAGCTGGGCAGGACGAATCCTACCCACATGCATGCCTGATATGCCCCATGAGCACCACAGAGCCCTTAGGATGCCCCTCCAAAGCTTGTCATCGCTGCGGTCGCAGCAAGGCGATACCTTCATGGCTCACCGTGGCTCCATGTGTTGTGTAGATGTTCCCATACTTGCTCTGCATGCTGAGCCACATCAGCTTGGCACCAGCACGGCACATGGTTTCACCATGCCTGGACCCAGCGCTGCTCCCACAAGTTCTGGTCTGCCAAGGGACCAGTTCTGGAGGTCTACACAACTGGTAGAGTCACACCCGCCCAGTTTAGCCTCTCTGGCGGGGCAGGAATGCAAAATTCACCTGAGGAGCTGAGGCACATCCTGGGTGGCCAATTCAAATGCTGGGCTGCCTTAGCTGGAAGCCAGTATGCATGTATCTGTCCTCACATCCCTGAGGATGGATCGAGTATCTTGGCACTCGCAGCACTGACGCAGTGGTGGGGAAGACTCAGGGGAGCAGGACAATGGAGCTATATTTTTCACAGCAGGAGCTTTTGCTCAGTGCATTTTTCAGAATGACAGTAAATAGGGTTGGGAGGGATATGGATGGCCCACCTAGCACACCCCTTTAGTTACTGCCGGTTTCCATTCAGGCGTGCAATCGAAAAGGTTTAATTTTATGATGGCTATGTGGGGGACAGAAAATCTTTCCATTTCCCCGTCTTCATTGATATTTTGTCCATGAACCAAGCAGTTTCCTTAACAAGTAGGTTCTGCTGAAGATGCATCCACCAGTAGATTGCTGTGCCACAATATGGGACTAGCGTGGAAGGGTTTGAATTTGCAGGACTCCTGGATTCTCTTTCAAAACCTGCATTAACTCCCAAGTTGACCATTTGCCCATCACAAGCTAAAATCTTCTTATCTTACTGAAGTGGACAGGAAGAGATCGTCAGTCTTATAAGACCCTTTCTGAAGTCATTGACTTTCTTCTGCCTGTAATATTTCTCTTTAGTCTTTAGTTTTATTACACTAAATTTGTCTTGGGATGGAAAAGTTCCTTTTATTCCTCTCTCAGCCCAGTGTCACTGGCTTCCTCCCTGCAAGGAGGACAGGTCCCTGACCTGCTCTTCAGCAGTCTCACCTACCGTCTTTGTTTGGGAAATGATCTCAGCAGACGCAGCACGGGCCATGGCAGCCCAGCACTACTCCTTGTGCACATGGGTGTTTAGTGATGCTTCTTTGAGTGCATCTTCTTATCTGCATGGAAGCAGTGTAGGTGAGCCCCCACCAACCCACCAGCAGCACCCCAAAGTACCCTTTTTGGTGCCTGCTCCTGGCATTGAAGAAGACAGAATGTTTCCCCTCTAAACACTCAAAAGGTACAGAAAGTCTTGCCCCACCAACCCCAGCAATGCTAAAAACATCAAGTTTCACCAGCAGGTGCTATCCCCAATCAAATCCCCTCCACCATCACTGCAGCAAGAGCAGAGGACATGCTGCTTTCCAGAAGCAGGCTGCACCATGAGGTGCAGATCTGCCCTTGAAGAGACATTTCCCTTGGCTTTGCCTTGTGTTCAGCGGTTTACAATAGTGTGTGCAATGTCACTGTCATATGCTGCTGCAGGATTTATTCTGCTCCTAGCACGCTCTTAAAGTCCTTCAGCCTCACTAAGCATGATGTCTCCAACCTGTCCTAGACTCCACATGTCCATTTTTTGCGCATCCTGACTGTATCAGTTGCAGCCCAGGCCCTACCCGGCCCACCAGAATGGCCCCTGCATCCCTTGAAAAACTCCCAGTCCTTTAACAAGCAGTTCAAAGCATGAGGACTCTTTAAAATCCGTGATGGGAGCACATCAGAAGTGCCAGCACAAGCAGTGGAGCAGATGTGCTGCGGGGAACAGGAGGGAGGCAGCAGGACGGGGGGCCCTGGCAGCGGAGCGGCACGGAGGAGATGGCAGCTGCAAGACAGACGGCCTCTCCACAGCCCTGCACCGGGGAGAGGGGAGCCCCTTCCAGCTTGTCCGTGCTGCTGCTGCACGCACACATCCTCATTAATAACAGCCAGCGGATGTGATGGATAGCGCTCGGGGATGAATTACGGCCAACTGCCTGACGCTGCCCTGCAAAAGCATATTTAGCCAAAAGCCAGGCAGGTTTTTTCCTCTGTCCTGCCAGGTTTTAGAAATCTGAGGGACATCTTTGATTTGTTTGCTAAGATGAAGTTACTTGCACTGTCTCCTGTTTCCTGTGGGGTGATGGTGTACCGAGGGCAGAAAAGAGAGATGCAGCTGGTGCTCGGGGGGCACCATTTGTGCTACAGAACAGGGAGCGGCTTCTCCCAGATGGATGTGTTGCTGTTACTCTTGTCTTTCAGTATGCAATAACGCTGCTTAACTGGGAAAATGAAAGGATTCAAACCAAATTCAGGTATTGCGGTTTCAAGATATTTGCACCTCTGATTGTTGAGCTTCGGCTGGGCGGGTGGAGACCAGAAAAAAAAGCAAAAACCAAAACCAATCAAACAAAAAAACCCCAAACCCAAAACCAGCCAAACAGACAAGCAGACAAAAAAGCCCACACAAACCAGAAGATGCTGGAGTGAAAAAATAAAATAAAAACGCCGTTAAAGGCTGCCTTAGTCTCACCCAGGATTGCTATATCATGGGTTAGCAAAAGCCTGAGATTAATTTTCTAGACAGGGCTTTTTTTAAGCTCAAAGAGTTTCACACAGGAACTGGATATGACGCCAACATCACATCAAATTGAAAAGATTAATTGAAAAGATTAATTGAAACAGCTTTAAAATTTTTTTTTTTTTCCTGAAACAACACTGAGAATATGCAGAGTTATTTCTGACATAAGATTATCCTGGATTCAAGTAAATATGATCATACTATAAATAAATAAATAAATACTATCAGTGCATCAAAGCTCCACTACAATAGAAACCTTTACAGGAAACGGGCCAGATCTTCCAGTGGCGTAAATGAATTTCTCCCCATTGAAGCAAGCCAGCTTATGCCGTTTTACCTTAGCTGAGCACCTGGCTTTAATTTGAATATATTTTATACATCTGAACGGCAAACGTTGAAAATAGCTTCCTGCCTTTAACGAGTGGTTGTCGTTGACCTGAGCAGATGAGAACAAGCTGACCGGTGCTGCAGAACTCGTTGGTACTGTCTGATGGGACAGGTACAGTCAGATCAGCCTTACAGCCAGACACGGCTCTCAGCATCTGCTGGGGTACCCTGGCACGCTGGGGCTTGGGTGGGAGCCCTGGAGGGTTTATAATAGCAAATGTATGTGAGTGGCATTAGAAATTACATTATATAAATCACCTTCCTAACAAAACTGATTTAATTGCTGCTGAGTCTCCGTGCTTCCTCTGTGTTTATATTTCTACAGCCCCTCACTAAGACACTATGGCAACCTTAGCACCTCCGAGCACCTCCTTACTTGTGGAGTAAGAAATGGCAAAGATCAGGACATGAAAGCCAGAGCTGGAAATGCTTCTCTCATGTCAGGGCATTTACAGCACATTTGGAGCTTCAGTGAGAACCTTTGGGGAAGGAAATAGTCCATCCACTCTGCAGGTAGGGAAACTGAGGCGGGACTGTGCTATGTCTTGCAGGTTAACCCATCAGAAACCATTTCTGCCAAGTCCCAGTGACTTTTTGCTACTGTTGGGCCAAGTTATTTCTTATGATGCTGTTCCTGCTATGAGCCAAACCTTGAGGGAGAGGCCAGGGGGTCATGATCACATGGGGTTTGATTTCATGGGAACATAGGATAAAAACATACTGAGATTTGTATTTGATTCCTTCACTTGCCTCTGATTTCTAAACCTTCAGAGTCGTATTTCCAAGCTTTTCCCACACATAGCAAGGCTGTGAATTTTCTTAAAATATGTATTACACAAAGCAAGCAAGCTGACAGTCCTCCAAAATCTCAAGACTCCAGGAGCTGGGGATCAGAAAAAGGGAGGAACACTTCCTTCTCTCTGCTGTCTGAAAGCTCACACTATAACCACCCCATCAAACCAAACAAGGACCCCTGCACCATGCAACGCACACTTCCCCCCACCCCAACTAGGAGATGGGGACGATGCTGGGTTTTGAATGCCATCCCTAGGGCCAAATGGCAGCTTTGGGACACTTTGTCAGGCAGAGGCTGCCAAAGGTGACAGGTTTAGTGACAGCACCCACTGGATCATCCCCTTCTTCCTCCAAAGAGGTACCTTTGTGGACCCACACATTTACATCTACCTCTCTGCTGGCAGCGTTGTGTAGAAAGTGATCTAAAATTAGCTGGGTGGATTTAACGTCACACAGCTTCCCTCTGCTTTCGAGTGCTCAGCCTCCTGCTATATTTAAACCAAAGGCAACTAGTAAACAAAGGTTTGGTGCGCTCTGCTCTGACAGAAATAGGCACTGCAGCTATTTTTATCCTGCAGACTACACAATGTGTATCCAAGTTACAACCAGCAGCAATAAATATATCCCAAAGAGGGTCAAAAAGCCACTGTAAGCAGTAAGCAGTAATGAAACTGCTGTGCTCTTTGAATGCCAGTGAGGCAGCCTTATCTAGTCCCTAATTCCTCCCTTTGAGGCTCATCACACAAAAGCCTTATAGAAAGCAGATGAGGTCGTATGTCATGCTTTGCACTATGTTTTTTTTTCTTCCAGCTTTTGTATTTTAGCTTAAGCTAAGTAGTGCACTGGAAATATCAAGGCATCTTTACCATAAACTGGATGCATGAGGGCTAATTCAGCTCTGCCCAGAGCTGATAATCCTGGGTGAGATGCTAGATATGAAGAAAGAGGTTTTACCTTTCAGGTGACTTTCAGGAGAGGCTATGAGGCTCAGAGGCTATGAGGTTGAGGTAGGGAGTGGATTTGTAGCACATGTTTAGGGTTGATATTGTTTGTTCTGCTAACCTTGGGGTCATTGCCCTCGTGGGACAGCATCAAAGACACTGCTGAGCAGGATGATGTGCAAGGAGTGTACTTGCCTGGTGAGTCACACGTGGTCACCCGGGCAGCTGTGGCAGGGACAGGCGCTGAATTCAGACCTTCTGTGAGAGGGTGCAGAGCACTGATTACCTGGCCAGGACTTCGCACCCTCAAAGCCTGCCCTTCTTTCTCAATCCCTGCAAGGTGCTAGTGTCATGCCAGGGTCAGGCTCATCCCTGGCCTTCAGCAGGGCTTTGCGGAGCGTTGCAAAGGTGTCAGGCCAGACAGTGCCATGAATGGAGGGGTCTCAACCACTCCAGTGCCTAACCCTTTTCCATCTCACAGGGGATTTGGTGTGAGAGGCCAGGCAGCAAGGAAATCTTCTCCTCCAGACCACGGTCTGTCTCCCGTTGCTCCCAAGAACTGCTTCCTAGAAAACACCGGTACCCCCCCATCCTTAAAGCCAGGCACTTCAGGCTTCATTTTTGCTCAGGGACCTAACAGAGAAGGAAAGACAAGAGCCACCATGGTTGCCATCCTTGGTACCCTCCTCCTTCAGGGTACCAGCCCTTTTGGCTTTTATCTCCCAGTCTGTGAAACCCCAAAAGCTGGGCAATGTACACCTGAGAGTTGGATGATTTCACATGGGGCAAGCCTCATCTCCTCCTTCTGCTGGGTCTTGCTTCTTCCTTCTGTGCTGGAGCTGCAAATCTCTGTTCCACTCCAGTTGCCTTGCTGCAGGTTCCGGGGACAAGCACTGGCAACCAGGCTTGCACTCCCTACCTGTGGAGGAGTTCGGGCAGTGCTGCCCTCCCCCAGTGTCTGCTGCTATAGAGTTGTCTCAAAATACCCTGCCTGGCCTCCACCACCTGCTGCAGGCAGCTCAGGGTCTCCTTGCAGACAGCATGGTCTCTCTGGGACATCTCAAATGCATTGTGGGCCTGCATGAGTGAATCGCTCACTGGAGGTGGGAACTCAGACACCCACCCACAAGTGAGCTTTGGAAAATACTGATTCCTTGAAGGAAAATCTTTCAGAGGGTCATGTTGTTTTTCAGCTGGATGGGGTTGCTCATGGCTTGTATCCCTACTTGGCTCTGCAGGTTATATTACACCCAAGAACTGGCACAACTGCTAGCATTTGGATCCCAAAGGCTTTGGACTCCCTCTTTTCACTCCTAAGAGACATTTGCACTCCTAACTTGGCTGAAATGAGGGATCTTCAGAGTTAAGGTACTGAAACCCTACAATGCAATGCAGATAGTGGGAGGAGTGAACAGATACACGACCAGAATCCAGAGGCGTACGCCCTAGTGACAAGCAAGCTGCCTTCAGACAGCAGTGACAGCCAGCCATGGTGGAGAAGATATTCGGGGGAATATCCAGATCTCTCCTATAAACAAAATTTGAAGAACAGTTGTGGGTCCTAAAAGCTCTCCCAAGCTTAGCAGCCACATCTTGTGACACCTGGAGTAGCTCTACTCCCAACACCATGATGCCACACCACTGTACCCAGCACAGCTGGGGATGCCTGCCTTGGCTTGGACCTGGCTCTGGAGCCAGCCTACGTGTCTGCTGTCCCTACCCAGCAAGCTCACAATACAGCAGAGGTGGCTTCTCCCTTTCCCAGCCCTTCCTTCCTACTCTGGGGAGCAAACCTGCGACTGTCACAGCTGAGCAAGCAGTGACAAAGGGGTTGTCACATCTGGCAGCAGCTGAGAGAGCGGCGCCCCACAGCTGGCACACCAGGCACAGCTCAGAACTTGGGAAAGGAGAGACCTGGGTTCACGGACCAGCCCTGGCTTCTCCCTTGGCTCTCATTTATTACTCATACAGGCACAATGGGACCCTTTTTTATGCAACTAATCGTTAAAAAGAAAGGAAAGGGAAGAAAAAACCTTTAGTAACAACTGTAAAAAAAGGGAGCGGGGTGGAGGCAAGCATGCAACCAACAGACAGACAAATGGGGTCCAGATTCAAAATGCTGACAGTTCAGCTGGGAAAGGGGACTGCAGAGAGGGTGAGGCTTTGCAAAAATAACCTGGCACAGGGCCGGTCTAAAGCCGGCTGACTGAGCAAAGAGGGTCACCTTGTGGGGCCCAGCATCAGTGACCACGGACACAGGTGAACAATTCACCTAAGCTTGCGTGGCCTTTCACAAGGAGGTACAGAGCCTTGCTGAAGGTGCGTACGGGGCAGGCAGCATGGCCTACCCAGGGTAGTTGTGTTAGCATCGCTGCGTGGCATTTCAGGTGGCTTGGCTTGCTCCAGCAGGCTCAAGGTATGGGTGCAGGAGCCTGTGTGTGCCTATGGGATACCAAAGAAATAAATCCAGTGCTATCTGCAAGAGAAGATGCTCACCCATCTGCAGCAGGTTCCTTGCACACAGCTACACATCTTGTTCACCCTCCCAGAGATTTAGCAAAGTCAATGCCGTGAGAAGGGCTTGCTGAGTTGGCTTTTACAACATCCACCTCCTTGGGACTGAGGGTCGGGGTCCACAACTGCCAGCAACAGTCATTACCCTCTTTCCTGCTCTTTGCCAGCTTTATTTTATATTTTTTATTCCTCAGTGTAAAAGCTTCCCTAACTAGTCATTAACCTCAGCCACAGGACACAACCATTAAACATTATTGTGGCTGTAACATGGTACATTACTTGCCTCGCAGTAGAAAGTGTTTCCTCCAGCAAGGGAGAAAAGAGACCTGCATTAAGGTCAGGATTCTCCTGTACATGTATCTAAATCAGTATCTGGCACCGCAGACCTGTTGCAAGAAGTGTGTTTGCACAAAGCGGACACGTTATGTGAAGAGTGCATCTTTCTTGATTAAACACACAAGCAGAAACCCTATCTTTGGTTTCGTCTCAGAGAACAACCGGGGCATTCAGACCACACACCCAGCTGTCCCCATGCCAGCACAGCCTGCTGCCAAGCGGGCAATACGTCCCTGCAGAAAGACTGTTCTTAAACTGCTCAAGACTTTCTCCATGCTCACAGCCAGTGCTGACCACCCCTGCCATGGTCCTGGAAATAGCATCTTTTACAGGAATCGACCCTGTGAATAGGACCTGGAGAGGTCCACCATGCCATATGCTGTTTGTAGACACCAGCTAAATGAGAGAAAACTGCTGTGGAGCTTTCATTAGACATGGCTTTTGCTGCCCACCAGTGTTGCAAATACCCTAGTCTGGATCTTCACGGTGCCTCCAGCAGCTCCAGGAAAGGTTTTCAGTCCTTGACTACCTATCTTCCTGCATACACAAACACGCAGAGAGCAAAGCTCCACGTTAGCACCTACAACAGTGTTTGCAGTACAGTCACCGTAGCAGTGGTCCTGAAACACAGACAAGGGGAGGGAGGGACGGTCACTGCCACCCTTCCTTCATGCAGTGCCCTGCAGCAATGAGCTGCCTGGGAAATGTCCTACATTATTTGCAGAGCTTTCCTGAGAGTAAGACAAATATCCAGCATCTCAGTGTGGAAGAGAGCTCAGCACGTGACCTCCTGAAACAAAATCTCTGTAGATGCACCCCCGGGCTGATGGGGAGCTGTTGCGATGGGTCATGCCCATTTCCATCCATCAGAGGACCCAATGAGACATGACTGATCTAAGTGGAGTTGACAAAGGCTGAGGACCACTTCCCCATCTGGGGACGTGCCACCAGGCTAGGGGGGAAATGCTGCCTTTTCGCACATGGGGCTGTTTCATTCAGCAGCTCCCTTTTGCCAGCGCAGGGGTCGTACAGCTGCAGCACCCACCTCACAGGCTTGGTACGAGCCCCCCTTCCACCTCACTGACTCCAAGACCACATCTTAAATTGAAAGCGGCATGACACGAATAGTTCCCCCCTGCAACCAGGCTAACCTCCCACCTCAGGCTGGGGGTCTCCCAGTGTTCGTTGTTACACATCGACGCCCGACGGGGAAGCGCAGCCCTGCGGTTGACAGGTTTTAATGAAGACCTTTGATGTTCAAAGGAAGCGATGGCTGTTTGGTAAGGTCAGTTGAGTTAGAAGAAAGGGGCAGGCTGAAGCTGGCCAAGCTAAGCCCGTTACACTAGCAGGGCCCCATCTGGAGCACTTAACTGCTGTCTGGTTTGAGCCAGGCAGGTTGGAGGAAGGCAGATGCAGGGCGGTTGGTTTTATGCCAAATGCCGTCTGCCTCTCCGAGTTACCATCCCCATTACTCACCTGGTGCCAGCACTGCCTGCAGGTCAAAGCCTGAAGTCCACTCTCATTCCTTGTACCCTGGGGCTGGACTCACACTTGTTTTACAACAGAAATGGAAATGTCAGTATTTAATCGGGGTGGCTCTTAAAAAATAAGAGCCACCCCGATGTCTTAAATCTCTTTAAGACATACCTGGGAACTGCTGTTAGTGACCCCAAGGCTTCAACCTCTCAGCTGGGATCATTGTCACAGTGAGGGAAGCACTTACCCTTTTGTAGCCCCAAAATGTGCCTCTGGCCAGTGAAATGGAGCCCAGTGGTTGAGCACCCTTCATATGGGTGTCCGGACCAGGGTCCATGCTCCCACAGGTATTTAAGTCTCATACGCAAACTGGAGCAGCTTCAGTGGGAAAGTAGAGAAACAACCCTGTTTTGCCCAGCTGTCCAGGAGCTTTCCTGGAGGTGAGAGAGAAGAGGACAAACTCCCTTAAACAACAGGGAATTTAACCTTTGCTTCCTTAGAGTGTGAAGAGCAAGTCCTTTCAGAAGTTTAAATTAGGAGATGTAGAAACAGCCAGCTGGATATTTAAAAAATTTGTCATTTTGTCTGCCATAGATATATTTTGAACAACAACAAAGGAAAGTTAACAAAAGACACAACAGCATTTTTTTACCAGTGCTGGTGGTGACATATTTCAAATTTCCTCTGTGACAGACTGTGTCTTTGCTACCAATTGCATCCCCGTGTCCTGCCTAGGTGTTTTTTTCCCTCTGATATAAAGGCAGCTGATCAAGGCTGTGAGGGGTGTCTTGGTAGAAGACCAGATCAGTTTTAACATGATGGCCCAAGCTGCAGGCACTGCACACCAGAAGAATAGGTTCTTCTCAGAAACAGCAACATTTGCAAACAGAGAAATCTTTTCAGCAAGAGGAGCTGAGACAAGATTGAACAGGACTCCAAGAGTGACCTGGTCAAGCCAATGATTGCAAGTTTGCACTTCCATAGCAAGAAGGAGGGAGGGAAGATGAAGGTTTCTAAGGCAACTGACCTTTGCCATTTTCTAAAAGGTGATGCTAAGATTTTCTGCCCAACTGTACCACATGAGCAGGGTCGCTCCCCACCTACCTGTGCTTACCAGATTCCTGGTTTGAAACAGTACAAGCGAGAGTCAGTCCCAGCAGACAGCAAAGGACCATGAGTTTCCCTTTTAAACTGTATCCTCCTCCAGTGAGCAATTAATTTGTTCACTCAGAAGGAGATTAAAATATCCCCATTTCACCTGGCGTGATTCATGCAGGGTCAGAGCACCCATTTCCATGCAGAGGTGTTTTGCCTGTTGGTGGTCACTGCTTACCCTGACCGTGGGAAGGAAGCAGGCTGGGTTTTTTAATCAAAACCCGTGGTCCGGACTGTCTGCATCTGGGGGAATGACCTGGACATCATATCCACCTCTCCTGTCTGATCACACACACACAGCTCCAGGAAAAGGGCTGAATGCTGCAAAGAGCCCAGGGCGCCCCTCAGCTCTTACCACCAGCCTTACAGGGTGGACGCACCAAAGACAATTTGGCTTTTAATTTCTGCCTTGGGAAGTCACATCAAAGTAATCTTGCATTAAAGCCGTCTCCAAGACTTTTGTGGAGGTTTCATTACAGCATTAGGAACTGTTTTAGCCTGGTGCCCTGGGGGAATGAAGCTTTTGTTACAGTAATGTCTGTCTATGCATATCTTAGTCCTGACTTTTCCAAGAACTTCAAAACCAGTAGGGCAGTTTCGGCCATTTGACTACAAGTACTCAAAGCTATTTAATTGCTACCAGCCTTGTGAACACAGGTGGGCAGGGAGAGGAGTTAGGCTCCATCTCTGCACCTGCAGCATAAGCCCGGAGGTACCTGCGACCAACAGAGAAGCCTCCCAGGTGAGAGACACAAAATGCTCCGGAGACATTTCCATCAGAGCTGATACCTCATGAAATGTGTGATACTCCCTCCACAAGGCAAAAAGCCATGGGAAGCCTCCATGAGAGCTGAAGCTCGTATGAACAGCTTGCTAAAGGAGAGTGAACCTTGCTGGTTGCTCATGGTGCTTTGGGTCCGAGTCCTGCAAACCAGTCCCATAGTTCGTGGAAGAGCTCTGCCCTCCTCCCTGCACGTGCTGGTGGCCAAATGATTCATGTCACGAGAGGGAAAATGCAAGAGCAAAGCTTAAATGAATCACCCTTCACCACAGGTCATTTAATTCACTCTCCCTTCAGGAGGCAAGCGGTTTTGCACAGTCTAATTAGATAGTTCATCCTAAAGGCAGATATATTGGTTTTTTACCCTTCTTTACATCTTTCAGCAAAA
This sequence comes from Phalacrocorax carbo, assembly GCF_963921805.1. Classification (NCBI taxonomy): domain Eukaryota; kingdom Metazoa; phylum Chordata; class Aves; order Suliformes; family Phalacrocoracidae; genus Phalacrocorax; species Phalacrocorax carbo. The sequence goes on from NC_087514.1 coordinate 162,278,348, forward strand.
TAGCAGAATATCTGATGGATGTTTAAAAGAAAAAAAAAAAAAAAAGAACCAGTGCTACCCTGGAACAAGCCCCATGTACCATATGGCTGAGACAGGACGGTTGCAAAAGCCTGCAACGCGCTTGTTACATGCGTCGTCTACACTGTAATACTCTCTCTGCTTGCTGCCTCCTCTGCCCTGGTTCCCAGACTTTGGGGTATAATTATAGAATAAAAGCAACTGAAGCTAGTTTAAGAAAGATGGTCTTTTTCCATGGAAAAATATCTGAACAAATAACAACAAAAATAATTTTACTTGGCAATGTGTTAATTTTTTCTCTTTTTTTTTTTGGGAGGGGGAGAAAATGAGAACAGAAAATGTTCCATCTTCCTCCCCCTCCTGCCCACCTGTTTTTGGAAGAAAGCAGGGAGGAAAGAGAAGGGAAAAACCCTATGTTTTTAAGCTTGTTGTTTTCAAAAGTACTAAAACATTTCTACCAAAGCTGACATTTTCTAAGGAAATTCTCATTTTACTTGTAAAGCCCCTTCAACTTCAGGAAAGTACAACTGCTTGTCAGAAGAAAGAAAGAAAAGAAAGAAAAGAAAGAAAAGAAAGAAAAGAAAGAAAAAAGAAAAGAAAGAAAAGAAAGAAAAGAAAGCCTCTCTATTAACTTTTGTCCCCAAAGCTATTGCAAGTTGGCAATGAAAACATCGCCATTTCTGGGTGAGGAGCCTGGGAGCCTTTGGATGCAGATCGTGCAACCTGGGAGATGAGCAGTACTTTCCCTGTGGATAAGATCTGCTCAGACATTAACATCATGGTGAGACTTCTGTATCACAGCTGGCAAGGCTCAGTCTTTATGGTTTCAACCACAAGAATTTTGCTGGATAAAGCAGATGGGGATTTTGGGCAGAGCCAGGGTCCTCTTGGCTTCTTGCATCTCAGTCTGGGAGGCTGCAGAGCCAGCAGGGTCCATCCAGAAGCACACATGGGCTGCAAAGGCTTGAAGGCCTCCCTCCTGCTGAAGACAACAAGCAATACCAAGGTGCAGAGCTGGTGGGAGGAAGGCAGGTATGGCCCCACGGGTATGAGAAACCACCTCAGTTTTCCTCAGTAAAGGGTGTCTGAGTAGCGCTGTACAATGCACACAAGGTCTTGACACCCCTTCACGAAGGGTTCAATGTTGCAAAAGAGATCAGGTTTGTTCACCGCTAATGGTGGAAGCCATCCCACCACACACAGCTTCCAAGGAAAGCCACGGGCTGCAGTGCGTGGCTCTTCCTCTGTCACCTCCACCCTTCCCTTCCCAGCTGAAGACTGAGGCCACTTGCTGGCGTCATCTCTCATGTAGGAGATCTCGGCACACCCCTGGGCTACATTTGCATTTCCACCAAAGTGACCAATTTGTTGCGTGGGGGAATGAACCGGAGGCCAAATCTTCCAGCCGTGAGCCATGCCCTTGTGTAAGGATGCAGCCTTTCCCCAGACCTTCAGCTGGGAAACAGCAGAGTGTCCCTGCCTAAACCCATCACCACCAAACACTACTGCTGGGAAGCCCCATTACCTCCATCCAGGTTTGGTCTGCAAGGACAAGAGCCTTGCAGTGAAATTAAGGCTTCTTGCAAATGTTTCACCCAGCAGCTCCCACACTTGGAAGCGCTAGCTCACTCACATCTCAGTGCCCTCATCTATCTGCCTCGAGTCCTGCCCTGCCTATGATAGATTATTTTCATTAACATTTCCCTGCTGTGGTTACCAGTGTGTCTGCTGTGCTAGTGACGCAGCATGAGCGCTCGCGCAGGGGTAGATGACAAGTGATGAAATGTTGGTGGTCAGGCCATATAAAAGCTTGGTTTGGGCTGCCCAGCACTGTCCTGTGCATGATTGCGTTGGACTAATGTCAGCCTGTCTGCAGAGGAGTCTCGGATGGAAGAGGGAAGTATTATTCTGCTCTGTCTCTGTCCTGCCTCCTTCCGTCCCTGGTAGACATGATGACTCTTTTTCACCATGGGGATGTGTTTGCCAAATCCCCCGTGCAAGATTAATGCTCTGCTATCTATACATGACTTGCATTTCTAATGTCATTCTGCCCTGCACAGACAGAAGATGCACTGCTGTCTGTGGGTCACTTGGAGGGATTGTCATTCTCTGAGGCATGAAGCATTTTGCAGCATTTGTGTGGGCTTATTCTCAAAGCACCTCAGTCCAAATTATGCTCTTAGAAAACCCAGTAAGTCAAAACATCGTATCAAAATATACTTTTTATTTTTTTCTCAAGGGTCTGCCAAGGAAGGCCTATATTTACTCAGGAAAAGTTTTTGGCTGAAACATTTGGAAGTCAAAACAACCTTATCAAGAAGGCTCAGAGAATGTAGTTAAGGGTTTAGGAGATAAGGCAGAGCCTGGGAGGCCACAAAAGCCCCCTGAGCCACACCGTTACATCAGAAGACACGTAAAGGAAATGCAACAGCAAAAAACCAGCCTGTTTTACAACATCTTAAATTGCTTAGCACCCATGTCTGACATTTCACACCTGAGCTTTTAGCCCTCCAGTCAAACGGAAGGTAAAACCCTTTCAGCGGTATTACAGCTCCTAAACGGTCGATTATCTCGAGCAGGTATCAAAGGGCTCTGCTGAGACAGGAGCTGGCACTGGGCCCAGAGGGATGACATACCACCACTTTGATCAAGACCTCTGCAAAAGCCCCAGCCTCCCAGTAGAGAAGGTCCCAAAAGAGCCATCGCTTCACCGCAGGGCGTCTTGCAGGTGACACGTCCTGTGTCACCGATACGTGCTGCTTGCTCCCCAGCCATGAGGTCCAGAAATCCCAACACAACAGCAGGAATCCCATAGCTTGAAGCAAAGCTGTATGGGAAGGTGCAATGTCTGTCTGAAGGTGCCTGCCGGAGCTGGATGCAACAAGAGCTGTGCTGATTGCAGGAGCGATCCGTGCTCCAGCCACGGTAAATACCCTCTGCTGACGACATTGGCCTTGCGGCTTCCTGACAGAAAGCCATCCCAAAACTTGAAAGGCTGAAGTTCTTCCCTGGGAAACTTTGGGGCCCATTTTGTTTCTGGAATTGCAAAAAGTGGCATCAGTTCATGTGAACACCCAGACTTTTTCCATTTCTCTGCTACATCAGTGTCTTGGCAGCATAACAAAGAACTCCTGAATCCCCTGGAAAATCAAGAGAGGAGAGGAGAGTAGAGAAAAGGATGGCAGTAGGACAGGAGGGTCTGATATTTTTCCATGATCCAGAAAACTATATATTCCCCATGACCTTGTTAGGAGGCTGGAAGCTGCTGTTTAGTCAGAGCTGTCAGGCAGCGGTGCTGGCAGGAGATGGATGAGCCGTGGTGCGGCTCTGCAGAACGCGTCATGGAGACAGGCTGTTTTAAGGAGCAGGAACGGTGGGAAAAGGCAGCAGGAGAAGCCTGAGGCAGGACTAAAATGCCAGTGAGCACCAGGCTGTGAGGAAGAGGACTGTCTGGCATAGCTATATACCGCGTTTATATGCAGAGGTTCCTCAAATAGCCATCAAGACAGCAAGGCTTTGGGGTATCTTGAGGCTGGGCTGACAGAGAAGGGTTGTGAGGGTCACGGGACCTGTCCTTGATGCCTTAGGAGCTTCATTCTGTCTCCTGCAAGGCATTGATGGGCCCTTGGTTGCAGTCCCCAGTCATTTGTTTGGTCTGTCTGAAGGGAAGCCAGATGTCTCCTCCACAGCATCTCCCAGCATGACCCCGCACACTGCCTGCTTCCAGACCTTTACCCCAAACACAGGCATTACCATGTTCCATCCCCACAAGAAAAGGATGCTGAAAGTTTTGCTTTTATTTTTACTGTGCAACATTAATTATGCATTTGCTTTGACATTCCATGCCCTCATAATGCCAAGGATGCAATTTCCCCCTGCCCTGTAACGGAGAGTGGATTTGGGTACAATCCTGCAACATGCTCCAATGTAAAGCAACGCTGCCCTGTTGTCACTCTCAGGACATCTGATCCTGCTGTTATTAGCTCTGCAGTAACGTTCTTGCCACACTCCTGGTCTTTGCAGGACATCTGCTCCACTATGCATGTCCTGATGCAAGCCCAAAGGAGTTAGTGGTGAGGGTCAGTGTTACCATGCTACATTAATCGTCACTGAAATGGCTGGTCTGTTTTGTGTAGCTGTTTTTAAACACAACCATGGCTTTGTTTATATCAGATGTTCAGTTTGGGTACAAGCTGAACGATGTTTTGCCACATCAGTATTCCCAGTCTGTTCTGGACAGGAGAAGCCTTAACTCCAGCATGGACACTTCCTAGCAGTAAAAGGCAGTGCTAACAGAAGTGTGCTTTGGGAAATAAGAAAAATATTAATCTCTTTTGTATTCAGGGCACATGTGACTCCTTCCCACCCCAAGGACCTCCTGCAGCAGGGAGAACCCTTGGCCCACATCTGTGTCCGCCTGTAAAGCTGAAGCTATCGTCCTGCATCTGTTCATGTACAGGCACATCAGTGGTGCAGAATCCCAGCTGAGAAGTAAGAGAAGTCTCTGGCTAACCCCAGCCCTGGTATTTGGGACAGCTTGGCTTTCTTTTGTGCTGTGACAAAGGTTTCCAGTCATTTAATCCCTCAGCTCCTGGTCTGTAATGTAAGGGTATTGGTGTGTCATTCCTTCTCTCCCTGGAGAGCTGTGAGATGCTCAGGCAGCAGCACCATGGGCGCCACGCAGGCACCCTGAGCAGTTTGGTATAAAGAGAAAACACATGTCCAAGACCCTGGTCCTGCAATGGGCTTGCAGGGTAAAACTGAGCCCCAAACAGCTCTGATGCAATCCAGCCTTGGCTTGAGATCATTTGATCCCCACAGCATGGTTTATTCGCATTTTCTTTTTGGTTTCTCGCTAACCCAAATGCAGGGCTCCTACCAGATGTCCCTTTAGCTGGGGAGCTGTATTTCTAAGAGGGTGGGATATGTAACTCCTTTGGTTTTACAATCAGGAGGGGAACAAGCTAGATTTTACTGAAAAAGGAGGATATGTCTATACCAGTAAACAAGAGACCAAGAGCAGTTGCGTGGCCAGATGGCACAACACAGGCCTATAAACCAAACTCCCTTCTCCTCCCCTCCAAACCCTAACCAGGGTGGCCTCAGCCATGCTGACAGCTGGGACTGGTCCCTGCCCTCACCAGCCCTTGAAGAGCCCCCAGGTTCTATCTGAGAGGATGAAGCCGTGCCAAGGAGCGTGATGACAATTTAACAGTACGGACCATTGTGAATCTCTGCACGGCTGGTGCCTCGGTTAGTGCAGTATTATAATTGTTGCCTTAGAGATTTTGGGCTCCCCGTCGATGCCTGTCCTCTCATGACATACATGTCTTGAAGTGGGCACACCTGAGCCAGAGCCAAGCATCGGAGTCCCAGCTGATGCCCAGGACTCTGCAGGTCTGCATGCAGTTCCCATGTCACAGGGCAGCAGGATGCAAACCTTTTATCCTGACATTCTGCTGTGCAAAGGGACAGCATATCGCCACTGGCAACACATCCCACTCCCAGCAGGCACCTCCCACCACGCCAAGCCTACTACGAGGGTCTGCCACACTCAATGAGGAGCTGGACCAAGACTGGCAGCTGCTTCCATAAACTACTCAGCAGCTTCCCTGCCTCCTGGCTCAGGCTACAGAGCTCTGCACTGCAGCTCCAGGTCTCTGCTGCTTTATGTCTTGTCTGCTCTCCTTTGTGCTTCTGAGGGGTTCCTTTTGCCTGTTCAGGATATCCAGCACAGGGTTTGGAGGGTTTATCCAGGACACCCCAGCTGCACAGTCCATCTACAAATCACATGAATGCATGCAAACTTCTCCAAAACACACCCCCTCTCTCAGGGTCATAGTGCAGGTACTTTGCTGTTGATCTCCACTCACTCCTCAGCCATTTTCTCCAGATGAACCCTGGGCTGATGTGGCCAGGAAAATCTGGATGGAGGGAAATCCAGAGACAGACGTCTCTTGGAGTGCTTTGCAACCTATTTGCACAATTTGGAGGAGCACGCGCTGCAGCATAGCAAAGAATCAGGGACCTTGATGTCTTTCTTCGATCAGATGCAGACAGTAGCCTGTCTGGTTACAGAGAGCACTTTCTTTGATTAAAAGCTAATAAATATTCATCCCTCTCCTCCCCTGCTGTCCCTCCCAAATCCCCAGAGACAAAACTTAGACAAGCAAAACTGGTTCATCTGGGATGTATTCCAGTGTGTTCTTCCAAAACTCTTGGAAACATTCCAGGTAGCAAAGCATGGAAGCAAGGGCTATGGATCATCAAGAAAAGAGCCAATACTTTGCATTCACTTAAAACAAGAATTAGGTCATAAAGGACATGCTCATTATTAATGGTGGGTGTTGGGAAGTAAAGTATAAAGTGTACACAGATCCTTATCCCTAGCTAATTCTTCAATAAATTGGCAAAGATACATCACTGCCTGCAGAGCAGCAGACAGAGAGAAATTAGATGTTAAGGACAGCTTAGTTTCCTAGGAATACAGATGTACCATCAGTTGATGAAAACTGCAGCGAGGAGCAAGGGAAGAAGATATATCAGTGGTGAAGGTTGTCTCCTTTTAAGGCAAGGAAAACTAAACTCTCTCTGGGAAAGAACAGGTTCAAACAGCTGTAGAGATCACAGCCAGTATAACAGTGCAGGGACCACTGAGCTGATCCAGGTGAAACACGGACTACAAAACCAAGCCACTGTTACCCAGAAGATCAGAGGAGCCAAGGACCTATTCAGCAGAGAAATGTTGCTGGAGAAAACCAGTCCCGGTGTTTGGGAGTTTGGAGAAATATGGAATAGATGCAATGATGTGCTGTCTCAACACAGAGTTAATCCACAGCCCTGAAGGGAAAGTCTCTCTAAGACACTAGACTGTAGGTGATGAAGAGCCTCCCACCTCTGGATGGAAGCCTATCCCATAGCTATCTCTGCAGCTACTGTAACCCTGTGTTTTCCCAACTCTTGGCTTACAGTCTGAGTAGAGAGAAATTATTTCTTGAGGAAGAACTGCCTTCAGCCTGTATTGGTAGGGGGTTCAGAGGTGATCTCACAATCCCAACAGTAATAGCAATAGCAATAGCAATAGTAATAGTAATTGTAATTGTAATTGTAACAAACAGTAAAATAGTAAGACTAAGATAATAATTCGTAATAATTATTATTATATATTATTATTACTGGAGCGATATCCAAGCATGTGCATCCTCCTGCATCATGGGAACATAATGCTGGAACATTGTCGAGGCTGGGTCTCTGCTCTGGACGAGCAGTAGCATGCTATCCATGTGCATCTACAACCCACCGGCCCCACTGCCCTGCACAAGAGTGAGCTGGCTCTATCACCACCAGTGGGACCCACAGTCCTCAGCAGCCCACAGAGGGAATCTCCATCCTGTGATCTCCACACCGTTTCAGCACAAGGGAGCCTGTGTTTGCTGCCCAGCCCCACAGAAGCCAAGCACTCCTATCTTTCCTTGGATACTACGGGCTCAGGTTAGAGGATGACAGCAGAAGTGGGTAGAAGATGAAGCATTGCAATTTTTCAGCCTTTCTAATGGCATCCTCCAGCTTTGCAGGGCCTGTTGGGCAAACAAGAAGCAAGCAGCTTAATGGCTGTATTTCAGCTGGCATGAGCACTGTGAAGCCTGTGTTGCGGGCCAGTTTCTCTGCTGAGCTGAGATTTGCTTGGCAGAGAGGCGTGGTGGGTCCTGAGGGAGCCCATGGCTGCCCTCTGATCCTCCAGCTGGGTCCCAGCCAGACCCTGCAGAGCCGACGGCCACCCCTGCAGCAGGCAGGGAGCACAGCTGAACAGGGCACCCCAGCCAAGCTTCTTAACACTGGCTCAGCTGATCAAGGCAACAGAGCAGGAAGAAAAGCAGTGGGACACTGAGGATCAACATCACTGAGGGCAAAATTCCCTTCCCAAGGAAAGTATCCAGACATCTGGGTGGCACCAGAGAGCACAAAGGCATCATGCACATCACAAAGGGACCCTGGCCCTTGGTTTGCGGAGGTCCAGGCTCTGGGGTAGGAGCAGGAAATTTTTGTTTAAAGGAAAGACAAACCCTGCCCTTTTAGGCAGCTTTCCATGGAAATGCAATGCTTGCAGTGATACCTGCGTGACACCCTTTCTCCAGTGCTTTCATGTCCCCTTTGCCCGTGTGAGCTGAAAGAGGTCTCAAGCACAGCGTCAGCCTTGTACTTTTCATGAAAGCAGGCAGCTGAGTGGAGGAAAAAACCTGTCTGTGCCTCTTATGTTTCCCATAAAGGTGAAGGTTGCAGCTGAATCTCAAAGCTCAGGGGATGCGCACAGGAGAGAGACCCATCCCACAGGTAAATCACCCCGCAGTGCCTGCTGGGAGCTACAGGCAGCAGGGACCGAGTCTTGCCTCGTTCTTGCATTCACAGGAAACGCCGTTGGTGTGAAAATGTCAAAGTGTTCAGTGCTCTGTGGAATAGATTGCACCGACCCCTGAACAAACACACACAGGGTGATCCATCCTCCACAAAAATGCATGGCCACACCATCATTTTGGGATTTAAAAAGGGGGGAGAAAAAACCCCAAACTTTTCAATTTTTGCTACTCTCAGTGTTCACTTTTTTAAACCCTTTTTAGCATTTACTTTCCCTTCCTATGTGGGCTCAGAGTCAGTTCTCCACACTTTTAGACCTCTGGTAGCTTCAGCCTATGTCTCTTTATAGGTATGGCCTACAGCGTGGACCTCAGGTGGCTTGGAGATGCTGTGCATGTTCCAGGCACTATTTAGTGCTGGGCCAGATTTTCTGCACCAGACAAACAGTCAGGTACACTGGGAAATTTGTGTTTTCCATTTCCTCTGTGTACCCCAGGTTAACAGGTTTGCAAACTCCTTTACTCCTTTGCAGGGCCCTCCTTACTGAGGCAGAAGAAAACCTAGTAACAGCTTCAAGAAAACCATTAAAAAGATCCCTATAGGACTGCTGAGATGGATATAGTTAAACATCATGCTTGACTTCATCTTCAAGGTCCACTTGCCTGGCTGGGAAAAAGTTGAGTTGGGAAAAAAACCAGCTGTATCATCTCCCAACTAACATCTTTTTTGTGGAGTCTTTATGTATACATATGTAGGTGTGTATCTATATGTATATATATGTCATGTCATGTTCCAGGCTGTTAGGCAGGTCAGATTTCTCCAAATGAGTAATTTGTACAGTTTTTCTTAACAGAACATATTGTGCTCAAGCACAGGAAACAAAAATGTACATTTTCATAGGGAAAAAATAATCTTGGATGTGGACAATTTGCCGAAATATTCCGTAACACTCCCAGATGAATTTTTGTATTTGTTTGTTGTTTTGCAAGACCCTAGCAATGGCCCTTTTGTGCTCTGTTTTCAGAAGTGTTAGGCTTCACAAAAAGCCTGGTTTAATACATGATCAAAATGAACTTGTTCAGGAATTCTACCTGCATCAGAATCCAATCCACAGCAACTACATGCAAATATATTCTTGAAAATGCTGTGCAAAAAGTAACCTGCTTCCTCTAATGCCCAGGTAATGAAGAAATAAGGACTTATGCTACCAAAGACCTGCCTTGGAGAACATCTTCGGAGACATTCAGTCAAGGAACTGCTCCAGCACAACCTCTAACGGGAAGTCCAATCATTAAAATATGACATTTCTGTGCCATGTGATGAATGATCATTGAGCTGGCAACTCTCATCTGGACAGAGGACTCATCCCACCAGAGCACCGATCTTAAGGGAAACGATCCCTTTGATTTAGAGTATGGACCAGATCTCAAACACAGGAACCAAGAGCAAGTGCTTGGTTTCCATGGAGTCCTAGGCTCTGTCTCAGTATGTTTTGAAAATCTTTTCACAAAGGCATATTGTGGCTTAACTCCTTTGGCTTAACTTCCTGCCTCAGAAGCAGGTATGTTCCAGTCAATCACAAGTCCTACAGATCTGGCAGCATCAAATTCAAAGTCTGAGAACTACAAACACTGTCACTTTGCACCAGAACCAAAACTCTTCTTGAAGGTGGGCATTGTGGGACAGAGCCTCCTGCTCAAAATCTGTATGAGCCTCACACTAGGCCTGACGTATCCAGAAGGGTAGCGGTTCGATATAGATCCCAGCTAGGAAACACAATCCTTCCCCAAGCCCAGATTGCCTGGGAGATGAGGACAAATTTATCCTTCACAAAGGAAGAAGATGAGGCACTGTTATGTTAATGTTTCCCTTCAATGGCAGAACTGGGTGTCCTACAACTGATGGGTAGGAAACCAGGGGTGGGGACAGGTTTCACATAGTTAAAGACATCCGTGATGATGTTGTCTTTCTGAACACCTCACATGGAACTCCCACTAGAGACAATGGGGGAAGTGGGTGCCTCTAAAGAGCATTTCACTTTCTTCTGCTTTGAGGTCTACTTTAGCTAAGAATAGTCATGCTCTGGGCCAGACCTCCACATAAAGAGATCTGAGGAGACCAACCCCAATGCAGAGCTTGCACCTACCTTATAGGTGACGATGTCCGGACATCTCACTCCAAGCCCAGGCTGTGCAGGCTCAGGCTCTGAGCTCTGGAGATCCTTGTCCTATTTTGGACGCCTGTCAAGATTCACCACCAAAACCAAGAACTAGTTGATTCTATTCTTATGTTTCACCACAGCTAGGGCCCCCCAAACTTGCTTTCATCCCAGCAATTCTTCTTCATGAGCCTGCATACTGCACAGTGCCAGCAAGCAACCAGCCCATCAAACAGTGCTGAACTGCCACGAGACACTCTAGATGCTGACATGCTATAACCAGCCCTTGTCTCATGTCCTACACAGGACTGTTCCATCCACCCAAAGAGGAAGACACATAAAAGCTCTTATAAGAGGGAAGCAAGCTCAAATAATTCTGGAGTGCCCAAAAAAAAACCCCTGAAACTAATGCAACCAGATTATTTAAGGCACTGTTAACTTGTTATTTGACTTCTGCTTCCCTTCCATTGCAGCTGGAGGTGCTGGATCCCATCACATTTGACGGCATGCAGAGCAGGTCTGCACTGTCAAGGAAATCTCTTTATTGTCAATATATTGCAGACCGCCTTGGAGATTCCTGGGGTGCTTAACTCAGCCAAAGAGTGATATATTTAAGAGCTCTGCATTTTCTAAATTACAGGGCAGCAGAAAAAATAATGCCCATAGCCACCAAGGCTCTTGGTTACTCTGAAATGGAAAGCTTTCCCCCTTTGCACAATCTCACAAGCGTGGCATGTGGCCTAATTATATAATTACACAATAGATCTGAATTGCTTCAAAGGAGCTGTTGTGTTCCAGCAGGTACATAATAAGTTTATAGTATCAACTAATTACATAGTTATATAATGGCCCAGGATGACTTTTAAAGCCAACAGACAGATCTTCTAAGCTATCAAGCACATATTGTTTTGTTTGGGGATTTTTTTTTAATACCTTATTATAAGGGTAACCTGTGCTTTCTCCAGCCTTTCTAGAGGGCATATAAATGTTAATACTACGCAGAAAGTGCTGGGCTTAATACTGAGTTGGTGTACATCATCTCTACTGACCTCAATGGAGCATTTTAGACGCCAGCAAAATCCAAATAATGCACATAAGTCAATGGCTCAGAGTCCATGTTAACTAAGGCTGTGGGGACACAACCAAACGGGAATTACCATGGTTTAAGCAGCTACTGCCGACTATTGTGCATCTTGTGTCTTGCTGGTTTGAGCTCACATATTCAGCCTCACTGCTGGGAACGATGTAGGAGCACACTAAGATGGACTCCACTGAAGGGGACAGCTGGTCTGTCACACCAGCTCAGTCATACCCAGCTGTGCCTTTACCCCCTCTGCCTACAAAAGACATGGAAATAAAGGTGGGCTTTACCGCAGTGAGCTTCACCAAGCACTGACCCTTGCTGCTAACCTCTCCGATGGGTTAGTCTCTTGAGGGGTCTGGGTCTCACAGCCAAGAAAAAAATCAGTTTCCATTTACAAACCAGCATCAGGGCCAGGGTCCCTCAAAACATGGGCACCACTTCATCATGTTGCCTCAAGGATGGATGGCCAGGGTGAAGCAGAGAGTCACGCAGAAGGCCCTGGGAAGAGGCATAGTACTAGAGGGGATGAGGGACAGCGTCCCTAACAAATTCTTGCCTGGCTATCTGCATCTAGAAAGTGCCCTATCTGGCAGGTACCTAGGCATTATACTCAAAGGACCCCACTAGAAGTCCTTCCTAAGCCTGTGCTCCTTTCCCTTCCTGTGATCTGACCCACTAAATGTACAACCATCATATAACCCCAGACAACCTCCCATTAGCCCGTACCCTCAACACCTGATGGGGGACTTGCCCGCTAGAGCAGGGGAAAGTTGAGCTCTGTCTTGGCAATAAAGGAAGGTGTAATTGGGAATCGTCCCACCAACCTCCTCAAAGTTGCTGTGATGTGAAGCCAGCATGATGGGGAGGCCCCTCTAACCCAAAGCATGCAACACGTGCACATTTTTTTATCATCTATTCACCCTTCACAGAGCAGCTTGGATTCCCCAGCTGCGACAGGACATCCGTGGAGCTATAACTTTGTAAACTCAGCTCAGCCTTTCAGGAAGAGATTTCTAATTTTATCCAGGCCATTCATCCACCCTTAATTTGCAATGAAAAAAAGAAGCTGTTGCAGGGTTATTATTAACTATTGGCCAAGACAGAATGAACTCCAGGCTTGGCTGGCTCCCTCCTCGGTAGAGAGCAAGTGCACAGACACATTGCTGTTTCACTTCCCAAGCATTTCTGCTCCTGAGTGAGGATGTTTGATAGCCAAAGTAGCAAGAGAACCTTTATTTCACAGGTATAACTGCATTGTTCAGGCTCCACCTCAGCCAACTGGGCTTGAATGCCTTTGGCCAGCCTGTAGGGCTTAGCTTTGCTCCCCCTCCACCTGTTCATAACTGCAGCACCTCTGTGTCAAGCTCTTGCTCTGCTAAAATGAGTGGGAAGAGTTGTCATTGACCTTACTCAGCCTCTGAGGTCAGATTTCAGACACAGGGCAGAGTGTTTCATCATCAGCTGGAGAAGTTCATGCGTTTCCACTCCCTTCAGCAGAGCGGTCCCTCTGAACACTTGCGGAGGACACAATTTCTTGCAGCACCGAAGGCTGTATTCAAACCACCCCATCTAGCACATGAGATGATCCTGGGCCTCGGCACAAGGCCAAGGAAGCAATGTGTGGTCTGCTCCAGCACCGGTTCCCAGGGCAGACGTGTAAAACGCCCTAAGCTGGAGACCTAGAGCCAGCCAGGAGAAGAGGGCCTCCAGCTATACCCTTGCATCCAGCTATGCCGTGCCCATGAATGTCTGACTATGATGTGTTTGCAAGTGATTAATGACAAGTCTTCAGCTATAAGAACTCTTTTTAATGCAACAGGTAAAGTATCAAACAATAGAAGACAGAAACAGCAAGAAGCAGCCCAGCAAGTTGGGTTGGTAGCCCAAGGATTCAACCAACCACACTTAACCAGAAATGTTGCAAAGATTGTTACGTTTTCCCTAAAGTCTCCTAAAAAACCATTTATTCTTATGCCAGTCACTGCAGGATTTGCCACTTGCTTCATAATACTTTCCCCATATTCACCCCAGGAAAAATGTTCTTACCAACCCAGTAGGTATCCCATTGCTCCACCTGCTTTTGCTTGCATCAAGACAGGATCCGCACAGCACCAAGCAGCACTTCACTGTAGACATAAATCAGCTTGCACCCAACATCTACCAAAGAACCTCATCCCAGAATTTCCTACCAATCCCCTGCCAGATGAGAGGGGAGAGGGGAGACAAACCAGGTCCCAGAAACATATACCCTGGACATGTGAGTGTGAAAAGCTGTAAGGCATGGGGACTTCCATGGTAACTCTGTGTATAAACAGGACCAAACAGCTTGAAGTAGCTGCTTTCCTTGCAAGGCTGATGAACAAAGTATCTCTGTAGCTTGGCCAGCACAGCAAGCTCCAGCCAAATGTAAATAGCCTGCAGGGCTTTTTGGCACTTTGCACTCTATTTTGCATACAGCTGGTAATGTTTTAAAGGCCAGGCCCAGCCAAGGGTAATGCTTCCAAGAACAGAGCAGGAAACACTTTGTGTACAGAAAAGGGTCTCAGGAGAAATCAGTGAAATCTTAAGACCTTTTGTGTTTCTTTCTCCCTCTCCAAATCAGTGTGTTTCATTTTTACACTAAAAATTTCCAGAGCTCCAGGTAGGCTGCCTAGATGTGACCACTGCATTTCATGCTCTGAGTGCTTAGTGAGGAAGGTATTAGCTTGGATCCCGTAAATACATAAACACTTGCTGTGTGTAGGCAAGTCCTGCTGAGCACATCTGCAACATCTTTCAGGGAGAACTTGCTGAAGCTGGCTGGTGTGAGTGCAAAGCGTGAGAGATGGCATCAAGGGAAGGTCAAGCTTGTATCAAGGCTGATAGTGACACCCTTTAAGTCTTCCACAGTACCAACACCAATGAAACACCATAATATTTCCAATTGTCTGGGTATCATTCAACCTTTTGGAAGATATTAGCGGGACTCAGGACTTGGATGGGTTGTTGTGACGGAGGGAGGGAGCCTCTATCTTGAATGCTACTAAACCTTGCTCTCCTTACTGGTGGGATGGGATTTCCTTCTTGATAGGAGGCTGAGGAACTGGGACTCCACTATTTTGTTCAGCTTACCACCTTAGCACCACCACGTTGGGTATGAAAAGGACAAATTTGGCTCTTTTGCAGCCTCTCCCACTCCTGACTGCTGGAGTAGAGTCCTGGGGAGGAAAGGCAGATGGATCAGGCAGAGCAGAGCTGCACTGAGCATGCAAGACTGAAACAGGCAGTCACATAGGATTAATACTGTGGTAGAAATTTTGTTGTCCTTCACTATCATGTGTTTAAAATCACAGTGTACCAGCACGGGCATTCTGCCCACCTGGCCCTCTCCTTTTAACCTCATTGTGTTTGAATGTGTTTGTACATCAGGACCATCTTCTCCTAGAGGGAGACTGTCCTTCTGTTAGCTGTCCCAGTCACTTGATTTCTCAGGGCCGAAAGACGGGTGCTGGCTGAGTTAGCAGCAGCTGTCGAAGCTGGCAGCAAAAAGGAATAGATGTCAATAACTTGGAAAAGGGAAGCAGAGACAACTTGGAGAAGAGTTATCACTACACCCTCATGAAGTGAAATAGAAAGCACCGTTTATCATAGTTTAGTGTCCTTTACTTTGTATCTTACAGATGTCTGTCCTTCCACAGGTAATTCATGAGAGCAAAGCCAAATCACTGCCCTCCAGACAGGGCTGGAGCACAATGGCAGGGTCATGCTGCAGAGCAGCCCCTGGGGACAGATGGGGGACTGTGTGCTGCTGTCAAATGTTACAAAGGACTACAATTTCATGTCTTTGTATTGTCACTGCACACCATGGACTGGCCAGGGAACAGAAAATTGGGGAAAAAGCAGAGTGGGGGTCTATAATGAAAACCATGCATTTGACCCCTCTGGCTGGGGATGCAGTCTAAATCTCACTGTTGGCTTTAAAGAAGACAGAATCAGGTCCTCTCCACTCAGGGCTTAATCCCCTTCCCTCTGTCCAGCTTTGACATGGGATGGACCTTCCATGGAATGGAGAAACTCTGGTGTTGTCAGATACCAAGGAACCAAACTGTCCTTGGCCACAGGGACATGATGATATCCAAACATGCAGTTGTCCAGTCTGCAAGTTGCAACACAACTGGCTGTTTCTTTCCAGCCTTGTTTCCAGCCCCTTTTCTCCTCACCTGATAACTGCTCCTTTCTTTTCCAGGCCAGAACAAATTCCCACTCCTCCTCTTGTTTTCTGCAGGGGTTGTGCAGCCTAAATTGAGTTTAGCACTCACAGGAAGAGCCCCATCTCTAAAATGCTCCTACCCCTTTCCTTGATAAAGAGGGACTGAGAGAGAGAGAGACGGCAGCACAGATCTGAAGACAACATCCTGGAAGAAGGAAAAGAAAACATCTTCTTACTCCAAATATCAACATTACGTTCTCCAGTCCCAACAAGTGATTGGCACACATGCAGATATGTCTACATATGTTCTTGTACTGTGTAACTTGAACCTGTTAACCAGATGCTGGGGAGGATATCTCATAGACAGTTACAGTACATGAACAAAGGCAGGAGAATTGAATTTCCTGGAATCAATTTGTCCTTAATAATTTTGCAACCAAAGGGGCTGATTTCTACAGCCAAACATGGTTGCTGGCAAGCCCAATGAGTGTGAGAAGAGGTGACGGGTTTATTCGAGGAAAATGGGTGCTTTTAATACAAGCAATTAAAAAAATAAATCAGGAGATATTAATCTGCAGGGAAACTGGAGACAGTGGTGCTCATAAAACTGCCACCTGTCAACACTTACCTTCTTGGCATACATGAAAAGTCAAATTGTAGCATTGCAAATGCAAGGGGTGAAGTGGAATCTCTCAGACATGCAAGCTTGAATTAAGGAGCAAAAGTCTTGCTTACCAGAGCAGATACCTATGGGCTGCACCAGCTATGGTTCAAGATCTCAGCAGTCTTCTGAGCAGGTCGCATCCCAAACTGCTGAGAGGTTGGGCTCAACACAACCGAGAGCCTGCAGAGACTCTTGGCTTGAACCTGGAGGAAGCCAACATATAGGTAGGGTTGGCCCTCACTGATGCCAAAAAGGACTTTAGCCTGGATGTCTCCAGGGAGCTGGAGTGGAGTCACTGCTGCCCAGCATAAGATGCAATATCGGAATCCAACCCTTTGCTAGTCTGGGGGAATGGAGGCAGGATGGCCTTGCAAGACAAGCAAGCACAAACAGCTAACAAAGCAAGATAAATACGGACATAAATATGTGATGGTGCAGGAAGCAGTACCATAAACTTATTTTATTGCCACTTGTCTGCAAAGGCCAACATAACTCACTCCCTTCGCCTCGCTCTGTCATTCATGAATAATGAGATTGCCCAAACGCATGCCAATAAAAACCTCCTCACACCCTACACCAAGATGTGTGAACACTATCCTGGGTAAGGAAATAAAGGAATGGAGATTTTTAATAATGATCAATCCCTTGCTCTCCATATCCTGAATATCTGAGGTAGTGTTTACTGATTACCAAGACAATCTGATCTTTCAGATCTTTCATGTTAGTTCCTACACAGCTGCTCTCTGACTTAGCCCCTATCTTAGAAGGTCTTCAGGAGCTCCTTCAGGAGTGATATGAGTACAGATTAACCCAGCTCCTGCAGGCAAAGGTCCATGGCGTTTTGTAAGCAGCTCACAGCAAGTGCAGCCCATGCTGGGCTAAGCAGGTCTCTGCAAACGCAGTCAGCACAATGCCGTTACCCAAGCAAGCTTGGGGCAGAGTGGTTGGAGAGCTGCCCGGCGGAGAACGCCCTGGGGGTGCTGGCTGAAAGCTGGCTGGGCATGAGCCAGCAGTGCCCAGGTGGCCAAGGAGGCCACCAGCCCCCGGGCTTGTGTCAGCACTGGTGTGGCCAGCAGGAGCAGAGCAGGGATGGGGCCCCTGTGCTCGGCCCTGGGGAGGCCCCACCTCGAATGCTGGGCTCAGGTTTGGGCCTCTCAGGACAAAAAGAACATTGAGGTGCTGGAGCGTGTCCAGAGAAGGGCAACGGAGCTGGGGAAGGGTCTGGAGAACAAGTCTGGTGGGGAGAGGTTGAAGGAACTAGGTTGTTTCATCTGGAAAGAGGAGGCTGAGGGGAGACCTTATTGCTCTCTACAACTGCCTGAAAGGAGGTTGTAGTGAGGTGGGGGTTGGTCTCTTCTGCCAAGTTACTAGTGATAGAAAGAGACGAAATGGCCTCAAGCTGCATCAGGGGAGGCTTAGATTGAATATTAGGAAAAATGTCTTCACTGCAAGAGTGGTCAGGCCCTGGCACAGGCTGCCCAGAGAGGTGGGGGTGTCACCGTTCCCGGAGGTGTTCAAAAAAATGTGCAGACGTGGCACTTCAGGGCATGGTTTAGGAAGCTTGGTAGCGTTGGGTTGACAGCTGGACTGGATGATCCTAGAAGTCTTTTCCAACTTTAATGATTCTATGATTCTAAGCATCCTAAAGGCTGAATTAGCCTATCCTGCCTTTCTGCAGGGTTAATGTGGCTCTTGACTTGTTTTGGCTTGCAGCAAGCCATGCAGGCATACTTGCAGAGCCAGGCTGTGCCCAGAGGCACTAACAAGGGCTTGACACTTGCCTCGTGGTTTTAGAGATGCATATTGAATAGCTAGCACCTAGTGCCTCAGGTGCTGGCAGATGAGAGGTTAATACTTACTATCCTTCTGCTGAACATCAGCTTCTTCTCACCTGCTCCAGAGGACTGTGGATTTGGGTGGCGTTGACCTCCCTCCCTGCCCTGGCCAGCCACAACTGCACAGTTTATTCCAGCCCCTGCACGAGCCAACATCCACCAGGAAATATGACGAGGGAGGGATGTGTAGGACTGACTGTGCCAGAGCCGGAGGGGAGGGAGCTGGATCAGCCTTGTGGATGTGCAAAGCCACTGAGAGAGGTTTCTGCTGCCTGCGGCAGGGCTGCACTCCCCAGCCCGTCACTCTGGCACACGGATGTGCAGGCATGCCAGAGCCCACATCAGCACAGCCTCTGCCTCCCGAGGAGAAAGCCACTTCAGAGATGAGATGTCTCTTCCCAGGGTCACATACTCCCTGCCTCCCACTCTCTACCAAAGGGCAGAGTGAGGAAAAGACAGTGAAACGGAGAATATGGGTCAACAGAAAGCCAGACCCTTTTTTCCAGAGCCCATGAGTACATTTTGCTGAAGCCCATGTACAGGATATTGATGGGCAGTAGGGTGCATGCTGGGTGATGCGCAGGCAGAGAGCTGGTCCCAGAGCTAATCCTCTTTCCTCCTGTTACAAACTGGCACTTCTGTGTCACTGTGGTCACAGGTAAAAAGGACAGCAGATGGTTCATGTTGTCTTCACATTGCTGGGTGACACAGCAGCATTTCCCCAGCTTGCACAGGCTGCATCGCCCAATACCGTCGCTGTGCTGCTCCATCTGGGCTGAGAGCTGGAAGCTGTAAATCAAGGTGTCCAATGGAAGTTGTAAGGGGATAAAGCATCCACACTAAAATTTCTCTGACAAGTTGTCACAGCTGAGATATCACTTGATGAATGGCAGCAAAATCCCCAGTGCAAGGTGATGGATTCTCCTTAGCTGCAAGCAGACTGAACTCTGTCATGGCTGTCAGGGCTTTAGGACATCTGCCACTTCAGCAGGTATGTGTGAGGACATACCCAGCCCAAACCCTACACGACTCTCAGCAGGAGCAGCACAGATAGCTTTCTCTTCCAGTTGCCTCTAGCTAAGGAGAGCTGACTTTGTCATTAAGCCATCAAGCACAGAGGCATCAGTTTTAGTCCCACCTTGGGCACTTTGATCTTGTCTGCCTCCCAGCCCACACAGGTAAAAAAGAGGCAGGTAATTGCCTCATCCATCTAGGGTGATTTCTCCAAGGCAGCCCCTACAAGCAATGCCAATCACAATGGAGCCTCAAAATGGTTTAATGTCTCTAGATGGGTATATAACAAATTACAGTAGAGTGTTAAAAAAGTGGAGATAGAGAAACCATGACATTTACACAGGGTGCCAGGACATGGGGCACTCACCTTATCAGATTATGTGCCCTAGAACTGGCACCAACACCAACGCTGAGCTCTGCCACTTTCTTATCCCTCAGGATGGGCTGGTTCCCAGGGACAAGCTCAAGAGATACAGGAGAAAGATCATGTCCTAATTAAAGACAACCACCCCAAGGGTTATTTTCAGGATGGTGGGAACGTCCTCCATCTCCTGGGACAACTACCAGCCAAATCAGTATGTACAGTCACCCTGTAATAAATTTATGACATGATCATAAATCTTGCAGCAGGAGCTGTAACAGAGAAGATAGTACCAGATATGGCTTGGAAAAAAATGTTACCAGGGCAGGGCTTTCCATTTCTCTTTGGTTTCCTGGAGGTACCAGGAATTTCAAGAGATGAGGTACATCTGTAGTATATCCTGGTAGTCTGCATGCTGAGCATCAGCCCTAAGAATTATCTGGGCCGTAAGAATTGAGCTTGTCATGGGTAGCTTCCCAGAACTGAAGATTTTTTTTAACATCTCATGTCCAAAACCACTTATAATGTCTCAAAAATAAAATATAGGTGCCTAAATCCTGGCTAAATACTCAGCTGGACTAGATACAGGGTTAGTTTTATTTTGTTTGGTAGTTTCTTACCTTTAAATTTTTCAAATAGAATAAAAACTGTAGTTTTAGTCAAAGATTTCTAGGGGAATTGGGATTTTGGCAAGGGTTCCTGCTTTTGAGATTTTGTCAGCTCTGTACTTAGTAAGACTTACAGGTGGTTATCACTGGCGAAAGGAAACAACACATCACAGAGTCCATTGTTCATGGCACATAGTCTGGTTGGGTGTCTCAGCCCACAGAAGGGGAGAGGGAACAAAATACAACACTCCAGAAGCTACCACAGCTCCGGGTCTGTCCAGACCTGTGCACTGAATGTGAGATTTTGGATAAGCGAGTCTTGTCACATGCTTACAGGTAGACCTGTGTTTGCAGTGCTGCGTTACGGTCCATTTCTCCCCCTTCAGCTTCATGTGCCGCACAGAGCTCAATGGCCTGACCCTTAACCCTCCACCTGAGGGACACTGGTATCTGGCACAGCCTGGACAGAGAGGTCCCGCTATCAGCATGTTCTCATCTAGGTACAGTACCATGACCCTGAACTAGTCACGTCACCAATGTGTCCATGTTGTCCATCAGACCCAACGCAGAATTGTCTCTTATGCTGGGAAGGAAGATTCCTGAGAGGTAAGTGGGTCCTGTTTTTCATCTCAAGACTTCAGTGCTTAGCAGATGTGTTTGATGAAAGATGGGAATTTATATAAAAAACAGTTGCTTCTCACTTTTAAAAAAAATGTTTAAATCTCATTTCTGCTTGGGAAAGGCTTAGTGTCATTTTGTGACTGGCTATGGATGATGTATAACTCAAGCATGCTGGAAAACCAGTCTGGTCTGCACCAAGGGAGAAAAATGTACATTACAATTGAGGGCTTTTCACCCATATCTCCCTTTCTGCAAGGGCCAGCCACAAAATAGGAGAATAACACTGTGTTATACAATGCAACTATACAGCACTCAGAGTTTACATGCTATGGTGGTACTCTAGAGACAGCCTGCACATAGCAAAAGACTATAATAAAAACTACTGCAAGAGAACCCCATTCATTTTAGCGAGACCCTTCTCACAGAAAGTTAAAAAAATCAGAGATGAAGAAAGAAATACCCAGACTAAGATAACATTTAGATCAGGTCCTATTTAAGGTTCTGTTTGCAGTAGCTCTTGGCTGCATTTAGATTCACCTATAGATGCACGACCCAACATGGCACACATCTCTGAATGTGCAGCCATTCCGGTGGGGGTGTGTTGAAGAAAGTCTCAGCTGCCCACATAGAGGGTCCCATTGTCAGAGCAGCCAAAGCACACTGCAATGAAGGGAACAGAGCATGCATTTGCTGCACAGGGTGTCTGTGTCCCTGCAAGGGACCCGGCCCATTCACCCCAAAAGATTCCCTTTGATAGCATTTGGATGAGGTCTTGTTTTAGGTTCTGTTTGCTGGAGCAGAGATCTAGGCTACATTGTGTGGCACCCAGACACCCATATGAGGGACTTTTGAAGAGCATGGAAGTCACTATTTGAGTCCCATGAGCTGCTAAGCAGTATCTAGGAGCTACAATAAGTTATTAAGTCTCCTTAGCTCTCTTCTTTCCCTCTTTTCCCAGATCAGGACAAACATTGTGGAGGAATGAACCGACCTTGTACATCCACTCCTTGGCCTTCCACTCTCACTACACCCTTCCCTGTGTAAGGCACTGATTAACAGTGGCAGTACTTAAAGCTGGGGAAAGGTGACATTTCCTAAGCATTTGGTCTTTCTGAGATTTGATACAGATGACAAACCTCATCAGGATGAAGATCTGGGCTTTCTTGTGCACAACCCTGGAACAGTGCAGGTGGTTTCGAGAGCTACCGCACAAATGCTCCTTATTTTCTAAGCTCATCTGAGGGCTGCCACTTTTACACGCACCTCAGCAGGTGGGCTAATGCCCTCTGAAGCAAAAAATAGTTCTTTCTGCAGCCCCAGGAAGAGCTGTACAATTGGGAGTGTAACAGGCTCACATCCTTGGCAGAGGGGACGCAGAGGTGAAATTGTTAGCAAGCACCAAGCAGGGGTTACAGCACCTCAAGTCCTCAGATAGTCCTGACTGGTGTGACAGCCACTACCTTGGTCAACACCAGGGTCTAGGGTCTGCCCAGGGAGCTGAGATGCACGAATATCTAAAACAGGGATCAGCTCAGGCACTCAGGAGGATCCCAGCTGTGCTTCATAGCAAGAGATACTGGAGAAATACATCCTTTTGACAGTCATTGAGTTGGACCTGTAATCCAAAAGCTGTCAATGCTACAGAAACTGCTTCACAGGAAAAAAAAGTCATGTGGCTGTTACCTTGTAACAATTTGGAGGAACTAACCTTCCTGCTAGTATAGATTAGATCAACACCGACAAAAAGCACGATGGGGTCTGACAATGTCAGACAGTTCAAGAGCTGCTCTGATGAGGTTTAAACCACCCAGTCCAATTTCTGGGTGTTTTGGTTTGGTTTGATGCAGAGGACAGGGCCAACACAAAGCAAATGGGAATAAGGGAGACCTGGGAATTTCCAAGCATCTGTAACTATAATCTGTATTTTTTCCCATGCATTTATATGCATTTAAAGTCTGCAGTGAAAGTGGGACTTTTCTAGAAACGCCTCCTTCCTTTAATGCCTTGCAAATGCAATCTTTATCTCCATGGTATTTTTGCCTGCCCAGGGTCACATCAGCAACGAGGGTACATGGAGCTACACCTTGACATCCCACTGCAGATGCAGCCCTGAGCCCTTGCAATGGCAGCGAGGTTGGCCTGTCACAAGAAAGTTATGCAGACTGGCTACCAAAGAGGGAGAGTGGTCTTTCCTTTTAGGCATTAAAAATGTCCTGGTTTCTTTGAGGGGATCTGTCTACCCTGCATTAGGTCAAACCCTCTAATGAGGTCAAACAGTTGCTGTCTTCAGAAGGGGTGACTGCAGTAACCAGCCTTGAAGACACAGCTGCCAATTCTCAGCTGATGAAAAAGGTTATGAGAAATGGTCATCTCTGAAGTGTCCATTCAGCAGTCTTTATCTGAGCTGGGCTTCTGAAAATGCTTCAATGTTTTCCTTGGACTTTAACCACTAAAATGAAGATCCAGGTTGGCACTACTATACGCATTTAGTATCATTTTGATGTCTGGCTACAGTTTGTTTCTAATAACTGTCCATGAAAGATTTAGCCCTGATCTTATGTTGGAGCTATTTTGGTGTTGGCCAGTGGAAGGAGGATTAGGACCAGCCTTGGAAGTGCTTTTTTATCTCTCTTCACTGTTACTGTGCCAGGTAGCCTTGGTAAACTCACTCAACACTTCTTCTGCCCCATCTCATTCACAAGATGAATATTGCACTACCTCGTTTTTCCAAGACATGTCCTCTTTCAGTGCTGGTCTTTATTATTGTTGATATTTTTCCTGTGTTGTCAGGTAAAACACTGAAAGGCTATGTAAGAAAGGACAAAGTGTGAGGACCCTGTTCTGTGTGGGTTTATAACCTCTTGCATACCCAACGGTTGGTGTAATTTAAATAAAAGAGGGGGTTGGAAGAGAATTCCAGCCTAATTACACATTACAATGGTGCTGTGCTGCTTCTGGGAGATCAGCCAGGCATCTGGAAAGAGGTTCAACTCCCAGCAGGGGGGAGCTGACAGGACAAAGGAGAGAAGGCTGGGGAGTAAGCGGGACAGAAAATATGACCAGAGGAGGGTGGCCCAGCTTCAGTCAGGAAATAGCAATATTGCCAACACCAGGGAGCATGGACATGGCAGCACATGGCCAAGCTCAGAGGTAATTCTGGGTCAAACCAAACCAAATGGTTTGGATTCAGGTGCCTAGGGCTGTGCCTTAACCTTGCTGAAAGCCTTGCACCGGGAGCACACACAATTCATAGCTGAGCTTCTCACTTGTCACGGACCACCTTGGAGGCCTTTTCAAAGAGTCATCCCAACACAGTGCCATAGAGCTCTGCTTCCTCTCCCATCAACGCAACAGCTCTGCACATTCAGTGGGAACAGGCTTTGTCTGCACCCAACTCACTTACAAGATGCTGTTAAAATTATCTCCCAGCTTCTTCCCCTTGGACAGATCACCACTCCTTGCACAAATTCCCAGGGCAGAGGTGGGACTACAGGACCACCTTCTCCGCATTTCCTCTACACCCATGAGGCTTCCCTGTCTGAGAGCAGCAGCTGGGACTGGTTAATAGACACTGAACTTGTGTCCCTTGCAGACAAAGGGTGGTCTTCTCTTTCTTGGCATACAAAGCAGCAGAAAAGGGTGCCCTGGCAGCTGCTGTTTGAAAGCACTGCTTAAGTGACTCTGAAGAGCCAAATGGACTTCAGCCCTGAAGACTCGAGTGCCCTATTTAGCCACAGAGTGGGGACACAGCGAGTGACTGCAGATTTTGCATGCAGGCTGTCTCAGTATTCTCCAGCCTTGGTTTGGAAGAGTCCATCCAGGCTGGATCCCCAGACCCATTCAGAACTGCCAACAAACTGCCGGAACAAACTTGGGGAGCTGAGCAGTGAGGAGTCAACCCATTTCACCAACCTTCAGATGGTAACAAACCTCCCCAGCCCACAAGCCTGCGAGCAGGAGAGGGGAAAGGCTCCAGATTTCATTCTTAAGCTTCCAAGTTATTCATACTACCCCTGTTCCCCAGCATTAGGAAGGGCAATGTTCCCTTATATGGTCAAGAAAAAGTGGAGAATATCTGCAATACATTCTCACATCTGTGCTCAGCTGAGCCTGGCCAGCATGTCCCTGCGAATGCAGAGGTCGTAACTGCCAAGAGCTGTGGAGCAAATGCCTCCGCCCTGCTGTGAAAAGGCAGGCAAGGGGGATAAACAGATACGGATGGAAACATTGCAAAATGGATTGCATTAAGCAACACTGCTCATGGGTTTATGGTATCTGATCTGGGATATTTTCCTGTGCAATCCTGGAGCCCAGTGGGAAAAGGCAACTTGCAAATGTGAAAACAACAGTAAGAAAACGCTGCAAGGCCAAGTCCTGAAGAAGTAACTAAAATGGGGCGTATAGACACCCAAAGGACCCAGAAAAAAACTGGTCCCACCTACTAAGACAAATAGGTGCAGGTTCCCCTGATGAAATTCTCTGACAACTTCTTGCCTGATACGAAGGTCAAGGTTTTAAACTTAGGAGAAAGGAGGATGGTTCAGACAGGCTCTTCAGGGAAAAGGGGACAAGACTGTTGGGAAGATCCTTCCAACAGACAGCATTAGGGTTACAAAGAGGAAGATTTTGTCACATTTCTCTGCTGATGGAGAAATAAATGCCATTTTGGAGTTTTAAATACCAATACCTGTGCCACATCATGCACAAGAGCACGACCCATCTGAAAGGTTCTCCAGACAGTGCTTGTCTAATGAAAAAGTTCTTAACCACATTGGCTTCTTTCACCTAGATGTCCTACTTTCTTTCAGAAAGGATCAGACATTCAACAGATAGGTTTAGTTTTCACAGGACCCTCGATGAACATTGAGAACTAATCATGTTTTTAAGTGTGATCCCCAAGTCTGAGAGACCTCTGGGCTAATAAAAAGTCAGTCTGTAGTCCTGAAGACATGGTATGTCTTGCATACATATGGTGAGACCGAGAGGAGTGTGGCCACATCCAAAGCCAACTCAAGCATTGGGGCTACCCCAGGCCAAAACAAGGCCAGGGTGTACATTGATGAAGAAAATGTGCTTGGTTGTGACCTGCTGGTCTCAAAAAATGGTCTTACCAGGAGACAAGGTGTCCTGCTCTGCCATCCTACTACTTTGGCCTTGGTTCTGTGGCCAAAATCCACCAAGGCAATGGTGCAGAGAGGAGGCAATTAGGCACCAGGGCAGAAAGCTGGGCTCAAAGACTCCTTGAGTCCTTCCTGCCTCCAGCCCTATCAGAGGATGCTCCAGGCTGAAGGGCAAGGCTGGGATCAGAGGTTGCCAAGGTTGGGTTGGAGCTGAGGAAAGGAGCTGAGGCATGGAGAGGAGGAGACAGACACAACCTCACCCTGACTGCCCCAAATTTCTTTCTTCTGACAAACATTTGGACTGGACCTGGGATGAGACAGTGGAGAAGAATGATCTGTTTAAGTCACTTGTAGCTGGCTGAAAAGGAAGAACACAGTTTCAGAGCCTGGCAGTGCTGCTCGCAACTCCCCTCACCAACTCCAGCCCCAAGAAGATATGGATACTCTGGAAATCTGTCTTTCTGTGTCAACCTCTACATTCGAGGACCTAAAGAAAGGCACTATGATTTTCAAAGATGCCAAGCACCTTTAGTTTCTTTTTCCCCTAATGGCTTTTGTTGCTCTTTTAAAACTAGAACACTTTAAAAAAAATCCTTTAACATGTAACTAGTGTTTGGGGAGCATCTTGTTCCAGAACACAGCTTTACACACTAGAAAGTGGTGCAGTTTCTGCAAGACAGGCATCTTAAAAGCATCTTGATTCAATAGGCTTTTTTTTGTTTTTTGTTTTTTTCAATACCAGGCAGTAATCCATCCAATGTCACCCAACCCTTACAAAAACCCCACTATCTCTCCATCCTAGAGACTGTGCAGCCCTAGGAAAACCTAAAGCCCTACTGTCTTGATGAAAAACATCCCAGTGCTTTCATTGTATGAAGGTTGTATGAAGAGAGGTTGCTGGCAGCACACTCTGTGCCCTTCTCCAGGTCAGCCCTGCTCCTAGTATAAACATTTTGCCCCTTTCTGCCAGCTCTGTAGCAAAAGTATCCCTGTCCAAACACATGAAGGAAAAAAAATGCTTTCCCCACATTGAAACAGAGGTGATGGGACAAAGATACACAGGAAAAGTTGGGCACTGGCTAATTGGGCTCTATTTATGAGTAGGTAATTAGGTGCAGCTGCAGTACTCCCTGCTCTCATAGCTGCAATGAGAGACAAAACATGTTCCCATTGCACAGATGTCCCTTAACTCTGTGCTCCTGTCTGTAAACAGCCTTACAGCATCCCTTGAAGGCGGATGGAGGAAGGAAAGCAGACTCCAAGACAGGAGACTGAGTCCAGGTCCCGGGAGTGAGCTGACCCACGGAGGGAATATCAAGGCTGCCTGTAAACTATCACTGCGGTGCAGCCTGGACATCTAGGGCATTGGTCAGACACCAGGTAAGGAGCATTTGGACATAGCAGTAAATAAAGAATACCTTTAACTGCCAGTGTCATGATGTTTCTGTGCACTGCAGGTCAGCCCGGAGGTCAGAAGTCCTGTCGTCTTCATCTCCAGAACACAGCTGGGGTACAGCCAACAGCAGGTAACAACGTTCTCATGTAAAGAACACTAGGGAGGAAATTACCTTTATTAAACAGACACAGACAGGGTGGTATCCCAACCTCTGGCAGCTTTCTTACCCGTTCTGCCTCTTCCTTCGAGGCAGGAAACCAGATGTTTGACGTGCTCACTGCGTCCCCTCTGCCACTGCACCCACTGGGGCAGTGAGTGCCAAATCTGTCCCCTCTCCCTTCACCGGCTCCCACTTCCTGTTTTTAAATGAAATTTCCCCATGATCCATCATTTCTGTTAATATTCAAACTGGATCCCAGCAATGACCTTTTGGCATGTCTGTGTTTCTCGCAGTGAACAATCAAAACCAATGACATGTCTCAGAGCCAGGCTCCTCTGAGATAACCTCTGAAAAATCTATCAGATTCTGAAGTGGAGACACCCCTTATTTTGTATAAATAAATATGATTTAATTTCTCTGTGGGAGACTCTGGAAGTCCTTCAAGGATGAAGCTTCCTTCAGTTGAGTGCCTTGCAAACACATATGGAAACATGTTCCCTGCTTTAAAGACCTTCACCCGCTCTTCTCCAGCTGACAGGGTGAAGAGGAGAGAAACGCCTGCAAATGAAGAAATGCTGCCCAAAAGTAAGGTGGACGCGCCCTCTTGTGTCCTCGGAGGAGGCCAAGTGGGTTTGCTGCCGAAAAATAGTGGGTTTGTGCACGCTCCTCTTCAGAGCTTTTAGCACAAGTCGGGAACACCATTGCTACCTAAAGGCAGAAGACAGGGGAACAGGGAGTTCTCCCAGTCTGACACCGTGGTCCTGGGAGAAGCTCCCTCTCTTGCTGGAAAAGCAGTGGGAAAGACCGTCCAGAGGCAGCGTGGAAACCGGTGCTATCGCACAATCAGGAACCCCAGCACAGAGCTTCACCAGTGTGTCCTCAGGCAGAGGCTTGTGGGGACGAATGTGCCAGATGGAAGACAACAGTGAGGGGAGTTGGGAAAATAAACTGCACAGAAAGTTAAAATGAATGGGAAGTTTAAAAAAAAAACAACACCCAACATATTTTTGCCTTCTAGATCCTTTCCAGAATGGGGTGTGGTTGAGAGACTGGCTTATGGCACCTTCCAAGAAATATTTTACTCCCTAAAAAAGCCAAGGTGCTTCCCACTCCCCAGACATTTTCCCTCTGCTTGGTGCGGTGCTCCTCTGAGGACAAGGACAGGAGGAAAGGCACCCATCCATGGAGGAGGGCTCCAACCAAGGTGCCTTGTCCCTGGACACACCCCTTTGCAAGCAGGAC
Source organism: Phalacrocorax carbo (assembly GCF_963921805.1). Lineage (NCBI taxonomy): Eukaryota > Metazoa > Chordata > Aves > Suliformes > Phalacrocoracidae > Phalacrocorax > Phalacrocorax carbo. Next base: position 162,307,170 of record NC_087514.1, read on the forward strand.
TCTTGAACCTCAACCGGAGAAATATCTCCCAGGCCTGTCCCCTTTGGGTGAGATGCACCAGGTGGTGGCTGCAGGTCTCCATGAGTGGGCAGTAGGCAACTCTGTGCGGGTCTTTCAGGACAACCCCCCCAAAAAAATATCTACTTGGAACACAATTATTTGGAAACAATAATTCAACAGCCACCGAAACCCACCATCCTCAATGGACTGCCTTCTTTGGGTGGACAAACTCCCCCAGTGCCCTTTGGGGGTACCCTTGGCCATTTCAGAATAGACCCTCTGAAGTCAGGGGAGCAGTGAGCCTCAGTCCTTCAGGGTAAAGGGATTACAAACATGGAGGAAAAATACTGGTTATGGAAAACACAGGCAAACTGCTTGACAAACACCATATTTAGAGTATTTACCTTTGAAGACATGAAGACAAGACAGAGAACAGGGTTGTAAACAAAGAAATGAAGCTGAGGAATGCAAAGAGGTCACAAGCAAGGAGAGGGGAGGACACAGCAGGGGTTTGAGCCTCTGCAGCTGAGGGTTTATCCACACAGAACCTGTCCTCAGGTAATCCTGAGTTTTCCGTACAGACAGCAAAAGTAACTGGTTGAGGAGAGAGCAGCATCACCAAACCTACCTCCCCACCACCACCACGTGTGGTCTGCAGTTGCTGACTCCTCTCCCACAGTTCCCACAGGGTTTTGTCTGGTCAGAGGCACATGAAGCTCCTGAGGGCCCATGCTGTAGCACACCTGCCGACACGCTCTTCCAAATGTCCCCACGTTGCTGTAGACAGATGACCGCTCTCCTGGTGGGGACATCCCTGCAGCTCTGTGTGTTCCACAGCTGCCTGAGAGCGTATTCAGAGCCACAGACACCCGATGCTGCAGGATGCACACCGGCAGCCTCTGAAACCTTCACTACACTGTTTCTCATAGCTGTATTCTGAGTAAGTGGTGGCACCATGGGCTGGGAGGTTTCAGGCTTCACAAATCTTTATTTACAGGAAAAGAAGGGCTAGAAGAGATCTCTTGTTTTCCAGGGACTACTTTTCCTGCTTTTCAAAGACTAGCAGAAGCACAGCACTGTTAATAATAACAACAATAATAATACTGAATAAATCTCACTCAGATCCCACTTTGGTATGCAAATGTTTCCTCCTTATTTGCATCTTCCTAAAGGATCGTGCAGATTTGAAGCTAGATCTATTTGCATCAAGCTGGCAAAGTGAAGACCATCAAGATAACTACATAGGGCTCAGATATAGAGCTCCTCAGTGAGGACTTGCAGGCACTAAAGCCTAATAAAACTGATACCCAGCCACTTCACCTATAGCCTGCAAGCCCTTGCAGCAAAAACCAGCACATACCTGCACCTTTCAACCTACAGTTCATTCTGTATCTGATCTTGAAGGTCAGACCAAGCTTGGTAGAAAAAAATCTGGTTTTAAGGCTAGCCAGAGCAGTTTTGTGTCCCAACACATACAAGACTGATGTAATTCTGCCCAATTCCTGATCCCCTGGCCCAAAACCCTTCCCCTGCTCCTAACCACGCACCAGGAGGGAACTCAGCCTGGGGACCGAGAGGAGGCGACGACAGCTGCCAAGCACCCCGGCCAGCTGGAAAGGGGCTGAAGATGGAGCAGGGCTGTCTGGGCTGGGCCCTGGGGAGATGCCCCGTCGCCCTCCGACACCACTGGGTCCTCATGCAGCCATTATGCTCCAGATATGCTCAGGGCCAGACCCCCAGCTGAAAGCAACGGAGTGACACACATTTTCCACCACCGAGAATGTGAGACGAGCAGAGCCAGGCTTGCCGCTTGCATACAGCATGGGTTTTGGCAGCGGTGTACTGATGCAGGACTTGAGCTGCTTCTTGGCCCTTTGCCTACTCTGCTAAGCCCGAAGCAGGGAGCATCTTCCCCTCACCCAGATTTGCGCTTGCTCATGTCCCCAGGACAGATCTTAACAGATTTCCCACACATCTGCTGCAAGGCTCGTGGTCAAGGCTGGCAGGCAGCAGCACCATTCAGCCAGCCGCCCCTGAGCTGCTGCTCTGCAGTCGTCCCTTTCCTCCAGGTCAGCACTTTCAGGTAAGGAGTTTGCAGTGCCAAGAGCCTTTAGTGTAGGCATGGAGAAAAAAACACCCTATTGGTCACCAAACCTTTGCACATCTTCCAAACAACCCAAAACCACACTGCAAAGTGTGCACAAGGGTACATTTGTCAGGGAGGAGAGGGCAGAGATGCTATGGGGCTGCTGTAGCCTGTCCCCTTCCTTTAGCATCAATCATAGCAGTGTGTATTCTCCAGCTCATTAAAAAAAATGGGGAAAGCAGAAGCTTTTGCCCTGTGTTATGGCTGCATCCAGCTCTGATGTATGCCCACAGAGTACAACAGCACAGAATACGCACACTGTGTAGTTTCCACACACGCGCATAGCCCCACGGTGTCTTAGAGGCAGCCAGGAAATATTTCCTTCTCACAAGAAATGTGTTTTGGCTGGTTTTAATTTTCAGAGCTCCCCAGAGGGGAAAAAAGATACTTTTCAATGAGAAACTGAAGCCTGAACAATCTGCGGTTTCGCATGTTGCTGGGGAGGGTGGAAGAAACATCCACCTCCGAACACTTCCATAAAACAATCTCAGACAATCACCCCCTTTCGCAGGGAAAAGCCTGTGAACAAAAAACATGATCAGCCCGAAGGGACATTGTAGTCCTGTATGGTCAGAATAAGATGGTTTGTTCAGTAAGGGTTGAAAAGACAGAGTCTTTTCTTGAGAAAAAGCTGTGCATGGGGCAAGCAGAGTGCTGAGGGCGAGGAGAGTCACACAGCTTTTAGTTGCATGGGCTTATTCATATTCAGAAATTAAAGGTAGCTCTAGTTCTCCCTCCCTCCCTCCCTCCCTCCCTCCCTTTCTTTCTTTCTTTCTTTCTTTTTCTTTCTTTTTCTTTCTTTCTTTCTTTCTTTCTTTCTTTCTTTCTTTCTTTCTTTCTTTCTTTCTTTCTTTCTTTCTTTCTTTCTTTCTTTCTTTCTTTCTTTCTTTCTTTCTTTCTTTCTTTCTTTCTTTCTTTCTTTCTTTCTTTCTTTCTTTCTTTCTTTCTTTCTTTCTTTCTTTCTTTCTTTCTTTCTTTCTTTCTTTCTTTCTTTCTTTCTTTCTTTCTTTCTTTCTTTCTTTCTTTCTTTCTTTCTTTCTTTCTTTCTTTCTTTCTTTCTTTCTTTCTTTCTTTCTTTCTTTCTTTCTTTCTTTCTTTCTTTCCTTCTTTCCTTCTTTCCTTCTTTCTTTCTTTCTTTCTTTCTTTCTTTCTTTCTTTCTTTCTTTCTTTCTTTCTTTCTTTCTTTCTTTCTTTCTTTCTTTCTTTCTTTCTTTCTTTCTTTCTTTCTTTCTTTCTTTCTTTCTTTCTTTCTTTCTTTCTTTCTTTCTTTCTTTCTTTCTTTCTTTCTTTCTTTCTTTCTTTCTTTCTTTCTTTCTTTCTTTCTTTCTTTCTTTCTTTCTTTCTTTCTTTCTTTCTTTCTTTCCTTCTTTCCTTCTTCCTTCTTTCTTTCTTTCTTTCTTTCTTTCTTTCTTTCTTTCTTTCCTTCTTTCTTTCTTTCCTTCTTTCTTTCTTTCTTTCTTTCTTTCCTTCTTTCTTTCTTTCCTTCTTTCTTTCTCTCTCTCTCTCTTTCCTTCTTTCCTTCTTTCTTTCCTTCTTTCTTTCTCTTCCTTTCCACCTTTCATCCCACTCCAGCATTCACTTTTCACTGCCACATAAATAGGTAGTTTCCTTTCTCCAATACATAAGTGAAATGAAAAGTTAGGGGACATGGCTTGTACCCATAGATAGGCATGGGAAGAATCAGGGTAATTTTGGGGACAGTCATTTGCCTTCTAGAGCAGCTCAGAAAAGCCTGGGGCATTGCTCCACAGGCATGGCTGCCACAGTGGCACGGTGCCACGGTGCCCCTCCCCAGCATCAGCATGGGGACCCTGTGGTGCAGCTGATCACATCACTGGGTCCACGACAGGCAAATTCAGATCTGATTCCCCCCGATGGAGACAGCCATGGGGATGGGCACAGAATCCACCTGGGAACAGGACAAAGCAGGTTTTAAGCAGCAGCATTTTGGGGAAATGAGTCATGTCCTAAAGTGGGGAGCTCCCACCCCTGTGGTTAAGATGCCCCACAAAAAGCTGTGAGCATTGAGAGGACCCCATCAAGGTGCAGCATCTGGCCCTGGTGGAGATGATTTCAGGATGTTTCATGCAGAGGGAGATGCTGTGGTGCGTCATGGGGAGGCTGTAAAGACCACTCTGCTCATTGGGGAGACGGGCTGTGTCTGAGTGTAACCCAAAACAACAAACAGCCTTGCCTCTCTCCCTCAGCTTCGTCCCCTGTATGTCACAAGACAGTCAAGTCCAGGCAGCAGTTTTTTCTATTCACAAACCCCATCAGGTCCTACAGGCTAAGCCAGTGCTAGTCTTAAAATCAGACCATAAAACTCTAAACAAAAGTCCATCAGAAGCCTTCTCTCCTTTCGAGCATGTTGGGCCTAGTGTTTTATTTTCTTAGAGTCCAGGGTGAACTTCATCTTCGTGTATCACATAGTGGTGGATGAGCTTATCGATGGCAACACTGACATCCTGAGGGCCACATCTTAACTCCACTGAAGTCCAAGATTTGCTGCATTTCATGTCAAGGTCTCTGAGAAAGCTGAGGTGAAGCAGGAGCTAGAGTTGGTCTCAGACGTCCCCACACCTTGAACCCTACAACCTTGGCCATCTCTGCAGCTCAGTCTCCACCTGAACTTGGGATGGTGAAGTCTGAAAAACTTCAATATCTGGATCTTTTTCTTTCCTTAAGGAAGTCAGAGAGGCCATACTACTTACTGAAATGGAAATTACTGAATATCCTGCCAGGATATTTCCAGCCATCACAAAACCCAACCATAGAGAGGTCTCCCAAGAAAAGCCAGTCTCCCAAGCTTTCTACCCTGAATGAAGAAATCAGAAAAAAGACTTGGCAATCTGCAGCAGCGAGCATTCAAAGGGTGTGCATTCATGAAGGCTCTTGCAGCAGTTTTCCCACGCTTGCCCCCACAGATCACGCATTTGTCTTTCAGCATGCTGGGGTGAAACTGGAGCCCCGCAGTCCTGTGGGGCATGGGCAGCCTGGGGCTAAGGCACACGTGAGCTCCCTCCCCAGCACGTGCCAATGTCGTGGAAGCTCATTAAAATGGACTGAGTGATGCGCCAGCTGTAAATGCAAAGACAGGTCTTTTCAAGTAAGTCCCATTAGTTCCACATGTGCGTTTGATAGATAATTTTTTGGTTACTTAACATGAAGCCAATAATTATGGAAATGACTGTAAGGATCCAGATACTCTCCACAAGAAAGACAGAGAGTGGAGAGAAAGCAATACCAGAGACTTTGCAGGGATTTTTCCTCCCCTAATGCAGCCGTCCTTAGTAAACTGCTAGTGCAGAGCCCTACCCAGCAGACCAAAGGAAAGAAATAGTCTCTGCCAGCACAGTTCCTTCAGCTACAGGATCAAACACTTACTATGCAGCCACATACACAACCTTGTTCCCCTAAACAGCACCCCTTACCCCTAAAACACAGCTCCCTTTACCCCCGAAAATGGAGAGCACATGCAGGGGATAGTGCAAAATCTGGCTCTGCTTGTAGACAGTTTGCTGTAAATTCCCTGACAGGGGATCATATCTGGAGGAGACACACATCACAACCAGTATTTTTCAGAAATTCTTTTATGCATCAATCTGTTTATAACAACTAGCAGATCTCTGTTCACACCCAAATTGATTTATTCCCTACTGTGCTTGCTCGCACCCTGCACCATCCCACCATCCCCGCACACACCCATCTGATAAGCAGGGCACAAACGTGCATGCGGTGAAGCAACACAGGCTGGGCACATGGGGGAAAAGAGGAATTGTGCACGTTTTTAGTGGGAATACAGCTATCAAAACAACATTATACAACTGCAAAAAAAAGAAGATGAAAAAAATAATAGAGGTGGTTATGTAAACCACTGTCCCTGTCTGGTCAGCACAAATCTCATGTGGGCTTAGGTCAGTCCATTTGACACAGCTAGAAATAATTGTCTGTGTTAACCATTAGTAGTTCCCAGTTCAAAGTTCCCCGCTAGGCACCTCTGTGCCCTGCCTGTACTCCTTCTGCCCGCTTCACATGGCCACCTGCCTGCTGCCTGCTACCCCAGCGAGGTGCAGGCAGCATTGCCCACCCCTGCCCATGTCTGCTGGAGAGCTCAGCGCCTCGGCAGGGGATGCGACACCAGCCTGGATGCCCTGCCCTGCCCCAGCTGGCCAAACCAAGTGCCCTCCGTGTCCCCACAGGGTGTTTGACTATAGCAAACAAAACCAAAACGCAGACCTTCTTGTTCCTAGCGAGGTGGTCAGGAGATGTCCTGGGCAGGCAATAAAGCCTTGTAGTGCCTGAAACAAAACTCCAGCCCTTACCCTGGAGAAGGCCTGTGTTGCAGTCACAGGACAAGGAAGGGTGGATGGCTATAACAGGTAGAGATGTGACCCTACAGAGGAAGGTGCCAGTGGCATCACTTTGCTGCCAGGATCATGAAGGCAGCTGGGGGACTCATTTTCTGCAGGCAAATCCCCATTGCTTGAGGCAAAAGCGTGTGACTTGGCCATTTATCACAATGAGGAGAGAAAGTGAAGCCTGGCTTCTTAAAACCTCTCAGCTATCTTATTTCACAGGGCAAGACCCTATGGACCGTCCTTGGGATGGAGGCACACATAAGGAACATGGTTCTTTCCACCTTTCTGCGAGAAACAGAGGAAGTATTTGTGGCTGACTGCTCTTTCTAGCTTGGCATACTAGGCCACCACATTTTATTTAGAGTTAAGGATATCCAGAAAGGCCCTTCCAGGAGCACAGTCAGTGCTGAGCTGTTTGCTCCCCTTGGAGAGCAGAAGCAGAGCAGCCAAAAGAAAATCTGTGTCCCAAACAGGTCAAGGTTGACTTTCCAGGGTGACTGGAAAGAGAGTTTGGGGCCACAGGGGAACGTGAACAGAAGGATCCTCACAGCACCTCTTTACCCTATCTCTTCCACCTGGGGAAACCGCTGAAGCTCAGAAATCGTGTCCCATCAAAGCTCCCAGTTTCTACAAGAAACCTCTTCTGACTTCTCACAAGGCAAGCGGCAAACCCCAAGAGTCTTCAAGAGTAATGATTTCCCTTCCTTATTTTTGGGGACTGGTACATTCAGTCCCTCCATCCTCTAACTAGTCCCTCACTGGTAGCTGGAGGCAAGTCGACCTGATTCAGGCACTTTTCTACAGAAACCTGTGGAGCTACTTACAGCAGCATGAAAATAACGCAAAGAGAGGAGAAGCAGGGAATAGGACTTGGGGGATTTTGTCCTGGAAAGCAGGGGCTAAAGGGGGGCAAAAGGGGCAGCTCAGCAGTGTGCAGGTGTGCATAGCTCTAATGCAGAAGACATTGCTCTCTCTCTGGACTGGGACCCACCTTTTCTTCTCAGCTCACAGAACCTGCTCAGCAGGAAAAATTCATTCCCATCTTCCCGCAGGCGCTTGCCAACAGAGCAAACCCAGTGCACCGCTAACTGCGAAGACTAAAATCACTGTGAGCTGGGCAACGCCCCCAGCAGAGACAGTGGCTGAAGGCAGCTTAAGGCACTGTAATCCTGGCAAAAACAGTTTTGAAACACACTTTATCTAGTCAGTGTGCCTTGGAGCGATGCAGAAAATTGTGTCCATGCAGCCTTTTTTGTGGAGAGAGGAACAGGATAGCAGTAGTCCCCAAAATAATTCACCGATCTTTTAGCAGCCTCTGTTACTCACTATTGGACGGACTGCAGTGTTCATTGTTTCATTCTGTCAGCCAAATCCATCTCCTCTAAATTAAATAACTAACAAGGAAGCATCCCAGCTTCAGAGTCTTGTTTTGCCGATGCAACTAAAATCCTAGCCTCCATCAGACTTGTCTTTTGACAGCCCAGCAGCTACTAAAGTCACTGGTATTTTCCCATTACGGTACAGGTCATCCTACAAATTCCTCCAAGAAGTGAATCTTGTTCAGTGGGAAACATCCAGCAGGTCAGGGAGACCCTAGGAGCACAGAAGTCTGGCACAAATCCGAGTATGTACAAAGCCGGGGCTGTGCTCTAGGCTGGTCCTTAGGCACTGCTGCAATGAATGTGACTGAGAACATGAGAAGAGTCTACCATATGAAATCAGGCTCACTGATTCCACAGGGTAGAGAACTAAAATCATTAATGTTTCTCAGTTGTTTTTAGGTACTGGAATAAAAGCTTGATAACAAGATTTTTTTTTCCATAAGAGTTGAATCAGAACTTATGGAGAAGTGCAAGTTATTATTTCATAAAGTAATGACAGAAAAAGCCAGTTTGTTTATCTGGATTTCTGCTTTCCCCTATCTCACTCACTCCTTCTGTCAAAGGTTTCTTGCTTAGCTTAGGCATTTCTGGGTAAATGATTTTCCAGCAATTGATGTCAAATGCAGCCTTTCTTGTTCATTATAAACCAACACACTGTTATCTGCTCTTATTCGTGCACTGGCTTTGCTGCTTGGTCAACTTTCCTGTGTGCACAGAATAGATCCCCGGAAAGAACTTCATAGAAACCCAGTTATTTTTAGGTGCAAAAAGCAGCTCTGTTTGCGGTTATGATGATTTTTGAGAGGGCTAAGAAGTTACCTTTGCCAAACTCTAACTTTAATCAGACTTAGACGTTGCTTAAATTGGATCCCATCAGACAGTCCTGCCCTTTCTTGCCTCTAATGGTGAAGTACTTAAATTTATTTCATCTGGACCCTGCCTCCCTCAAGGCCTGGCCCACCTTTCATTTTTGCTGGGAGGAGCAGTGTATTCTTTATTGCTGTTAGCACCCCAGGGAGATGCTGTCTCCTGCAGCTCATGCAAAACCTCCCCAGTGAAGCCACAGGCACTGGGGACCACAGGCTGAGCTGAAAAAACTCACTGGCTTGGAAGATGAATATATGACCCGTGCCAAAAGCATCCATTTAAAAATGCCCATGCAGAGGAGTTCATTTCTGCTCCACCTGGGACAAGGTGGGGAGATGGATTCCAGAAGATTTCCACCTAAATCAGAATCTAGCTTTGGATCTAGATGGCTATTGGTGCCCCAGCTGGGATCTGAATTTACCCGGTGCTTTTATGGGGAAGAATGAGACCTCAATAATTGGTGACAGGCTGACAGGAGCAGGGAGGAGGCTTTGTCTCTTCTGCTCTTCAGTGCCAGCTCTCCAATTCACACCATCCCCATTCCCACATCAGCTTTTAATATTTAATCGCAGCTATGCCAAGGGACTTTGCCTCCTGTCTTGTAAAGAAGGGGGAGAGGAAGGAGTCAGAAGCGTGGTACCGAAGAGCCCCAAGGAGACTATCAAATGGCAGATCTCGGGTGGAGGAAAGCACTCTAGCATGTAAGTGATTTTACACAAAAACCCTCCCAGATCACAGAAGATGGAATGAATTAATATCAGAAAAATCCTGTAAACCCTTAGCAACTGGGAGATGCTGTGCTGATTGTGGGAACTGTTCAGGGTGGGCTAAGAGTATTTCCATCGACTGCCTGTACTGTATTTAAGGAAAAGGGGGGATATAAATGGAAAATGAGGGAAGGCTTCCCTCCTAACAGGCTCTTTCTGCCACAAAGTAAATCCCTCGAGGGCTCTTCACCTGGAATTGTTTAATGTTAGACACCACTGCAAAAATTAGAAATAATCCTGGACTGTGAGAGGTGGGAGCCTGTGATCTAACAAATCTGTCTCTTCTCTAACACCATGGGAAGTGACCTGAAAAAAACAACAGAAAAGGACATTTCTAAAGCAATTGGTGATAAATTGATGACCTCCCTCCCTCTGGTCTTGATTTCTGATGTATTAAAGGTATGAGAGGGGAGGCAGAGATTCATAAACTGCTGAAAGACACCTCTGTCTCCAGGAAAATCTGCCCCTTGAGTGCATCTGGAAGTGGACACCCAAACACGGGTGGACAATGGCTCTGGGCACAGCCCAGCACTCAGGCCAGTGCAACAGAAATCACTTATGAAATGTATTTTGCAAGCAACATGGCTTTTAAAACAAGTATTCTCAAAATCTAAACACAAGTATCTAATAAACCCATAGTTCGAATGTCTGTGTCAGTAATTAAAGAGCAATTACATAGAACTTGTATGTCCCTAGAGCTCTGTCTAAATTCAGAAAATGAACCCCAGATGACCTAATGTACTTCCAAGTGTCAGATCAGTCATTGCAAATCCAATGCCTGAGACTTCTGTTGCACATGTCTGAAGCCTGGAAAACAAGAATATTTTTGGCAGAAGAGGCCAAGAGGTGCTTAATTCTCCAGTTACTGCCTGAATTCAGAGCTGGTTCAGGTCTATGCAGCATTGGAAACATAAAGAAAAAATGTAACCTATAATGCATATAAAAAATTTCCATCAAATAATTTTTAAATTATTTAAAGCTAATTCTTCTTCAGGTTCTTTGCCTCTCCCTGTCACAGAGAATAACCAGGTGATCTAAGAGAAAGAGAAAAGTGATAGGCAGGGGTGGAAAAGACCCATTCCCTACATTATGAGTAATCTAATTTAAATTGTGTCCTTTAACCCTATTTTATTTTTTCAAAAGTGTATCTATGAGATGAGGTTTGCAGATGTATCAGTGAGGACAGCATTTCTTCCACAGCCTTCTACTGGTGCACTGATCCCAGGAATGGAGACGGATGCACTAACTGTTGGCCTCTTTTTCCTGGATCTTCACATCCAGCGCCATAACCTTTGCTCTCTTGTTCCAATGCCAGCAGACAGAGAACATGGAAAAAGCTGGGAAGCTGAGGCCAGCTCAGTCCTTTCCTTTTCTGTGCCATTCTCCAAGGAGCAGCCCAGAGCACAGAGCAGTTGTTCTGAGAAAATCTGTGTCTGTCTCTGAACTGGTTGCCAGGTGGGTGGTAAATCCCCTTAATAAGTTTACCTTAGACCTGGGGGGTTCCAGGGTGGACTCTCCCTCTCCCATCTCCACAATAAACAAAACTCACTCAGATAAGGTCTTTCCCAAACACAGCATCCCAGTGTGTCAGGTTTTGAGCTAGAGGCAAGTATTTTTCTGCCGTAAGTGCTCTTAGCCATTATATATTACCAATGTGTTATTTAGTCTTGGAAGCGAAGTCCTGATTTAAAAGCCAGATCCACTTGACAAACTTCCCCAAAAACAATGGCACAGAGGAATTTTTCCCTCAACCCCAATGACTGGAGTGTTCCCATACGGATAATTAAAGCCTTTAATCTTGATAGTCTCTAAAGTGCCATGAGAGAAACCAGCAAATGCTGGAGAGATGAGTTGATGGGGAGACAAGAGGGGTATGGGCATCTCATCCCCTCCCAGTTTCTCTCAACTGGTTCTAACCAAAATGCTCCAGGGAGAGTCACATTTCCAACTGAGCCCTGTAAGGGCTAATTTCTTTTCTGGTTACAATCCATAACTGAGATCAGACCACAACGCTGCCAAGAGCGAGACAAATAAGATTAGCAGCAGAACCCAAAGTACCTCTCCTTCAATGTAAAAGTGACAGAGCAGCTGTCAAGATTGTCGCTTGAACTTCCCCTTGGGACAGTTTAGTTCTGAATATCTCAAACTTAGTCAGCTTTCATTGTAAATAGCCATCTATCTGACAGGGTCTTTGGAGAAAGCTGAAAGTGCACTCCCCACAGCAAGGAAGAGAAGGAAGGTGGTTTCTTCTGCAAAGATCTCACTCATCACTGGTGTTATGTTAGGTCAGGTAATGACTTGATAAATCTCTTTATATTAGGTTAAAGCTGAATAAATAAACGATATGTTGACCTTCTGGAAAGCCTGACTTCAGCTGGAAACCACATATCATCAAAGTGCAGTAATACAGTGCTTTCAGCCAATATAACCCCCGGCCCAGCACATCTTCCACCAGCAGGGAGAGAGGGTGCTCCAGGGTCACATCTGCACAGAGCCTGGGAGGACCGGGCTCGCACTGGGTCTAGTGGCACTGCACAGAATTAATCCATTAGACCTAAAACCACTCCTCTTTGGGATTTTTCACCTCTCTCTCACTCTTCAAAATGGCTTTTGAAGTATAGTAAGTTTGATATTTTCCAGAGGGTATGGGAAGGCAGAAAGACCTGTCTCTATATAGAAAAACACAGTCAGGCAGGCTAAAAAGAGATTAAGGTGCCATCTCCTGTCTTCTCTGCAGGTATCAAAACATCTTGGACTGTGAAAGCAGCATGTCAAAGCAAGAACATCCCAAGGTGAGAGCCAAAGGCTCAGACTAGGTGGAACAGAGCATGTCCTAACAACATAATGCTCCAGTTCTTGGCAATTCAAGACAAAATAAAAACCTAGCATTTTTTACAATATCTGGTGCTGTTCTGAAGACATCTCAGGGCAGGTCAGATCCAATTCCCTTTTAGTATGTCCAGGTGGACTGACACATATAAAATGCTCCAGGATGGGATGAAAGCTTCATATATAACATTCAGATTGCTCTGGAGTGGATAAATTGTAGGGGTAGAACCTAATGGAAGACCATCAAGAGATGTAGGACCTGGCAGAGGATTTGGCACTGGTTAGGAAGCAAGGGAAGAATCTAGGCTAAGGCAAAGGCACAGAAAGTCATTAAGGCGCCCAGACAGCCACATTGGGCTGAAAAATACGATACTGAGGCATCTCTGCCCTTCTGTACCAGCAGCTGGAGGCTTTGGGGTTACTCGCATGTCTCAAATGACACTGAGCAGCTACCAAAGAAGGCATGTGCTTAGTCTGATTTCTGTCATTCTACGCTAGGATGCAGAAATCACTTTCTTGGAGCTTTTGACTGTAATGGGACTTAGACATCAAGTTCACAAATATATTTTTCTCACAACTACATTTAGGTGGCTACATTTGAGCATCTTAAACTGAATTCTCCCCTAACTAGAAGCAGTGACTATTAGTCTCACATCATGGCAAAGGTGCACCACCCACCTACCAGTGTACCTTAAATTATAATTTGATTGCAAAATCATGGGCATGAGTTGTAGTTCTCTGCTCTGTATTTGCATATTTTGTCCTGCTTTGTGATAAGGGCCTCTTACAAACTGGCATAACAATGACAAAATCATACACTGGAAGACAGATACCCTGCACCTCATCCAATTTCCCTGCTGAAGACAGGGTTGATTCACACTGACCGGAGAAAGATGAATTGTACCTCATTAATAAAAGGCAGAATCTGAAAATTTTTATTTCTAGTCCAGGTTTTTAAGATGAAACTGGAGGTTTCCTATGAAATGATAGAAAGGGGGATTTCCTGACTGTTTAGAAACAGTTTGGCTAGAGGAGAAGGATGGAGATGGGGATAAGAAAATCATCCAAGAGGGAAGACAACCAGTGGTCATATTTTTTCTACTCCAAGGTTCCCTTGCATGTTCATGGACAAATCAGGAGGTTTTGCTGGAAATAGGCAAGACAGAAACTTGTCCCACGCTTCAAAAAGGGCTAGAATATGTTTAGATTGTGTCCCTGACATTTGCGGGAGAGAGCATAGAGCAGACAGTGATGGGACAGTCTTTCATCCCAAAAAGTTAGGTCAACAGATGTGATGCTTGGAGTAAAAGAGCAGGAAATCAGAATTTCAGAAGATTTATTATTGAAGTTAGATATGAGCTTATTTTGATGTTTGTTTTGGGTTTTTTTAGCTCATGGAGAGAAGATTCGTATCACAGACTAACATCAGTCCAATAGGTAAAAAACACGCCTTATCTCAAAGCCATCCCAGTGATAAGTGCTCAAGCAAGTCCATGGAGAGTCTTCCCATCCCTAACAACAGTTCTCCAACAAGGAATCTCAAAGGACTCCTGACCAGCTTGGACACTCCTAAAGCCACTCCACAGTGTAAGAGCTTACATTTTGCTCCACTCAAGACACCGTCTCCCAATGGCATTTTGAGGAAGAGGGAGGCTGATGCCAGAATGATGACGACAATCCAACCACTGAGCATGGAGACCAAACCCCATAAAGACCTATCCTTCCCTTCCTCTCTTCAGAGCATCCAGAGGAAGGCACAATGGAGTCCTGCCACCATCAAATGGAAGGAGTCTCCTGCAAAGGTTAGTAGGTGCTCTTCATCAAAAGCTCCTGGAAATTTATTTTCTTTGGGTGTTCAGAGTCATCCTTATAAGTGGTTGGGCTTCATGGTGGTGCTGCATCATCCACTGATGCCAATCCCTGGACATGAGGGCTGCCCTGTGTAAGCTTAACCTTCCATGGTTAGGGAAGGAGGAGCAAGGTTGCAGGGGAATTATGTGGTAACATCAGAGCTACCATCAGGATAGAGCTTGCTCTGAGATGTGGTGAAGGTGAGCAAAAGAGCCTGCTGCAGAAAACCCCTTGGCACATCACCTCCCGATGGCATGAAGGCCACCTCTCTTTCTGTATTATGAAAAGGTGGCAGACACAAACACACACCGAGTCTTCCTTGGGCCAGGCTGTGCAACGCCACAGCATCCAGTGGAAAAGGGTTGCCTTGTGCTGTGGCAACTGAAAGAAAGACCTGACTCTGTCTGCTATTAAACACTAAAGCACCAAAGGAGCTGGAAATGGAAGTTAGTGCCAATTCATGCAAGCAGCTGATGATACCTGGAGCCAGACAACAACAACAACCAAAGGCAAATTCAGAATATCATCTGTGCCTTAAACTTGCTTTTAGCCCTGTTGGTCTCTTCTCAGACCAGACACCCAACATTTTCTCTGTGGTCTCATATAGTTAATCTATAATCCTATCCAGCTCTGGGTGATTTAATGTTGTCAGGGCCACAGGTCATATGTTCCACGAACTATTCCTTGCTATCATACTTTTCATGAAGGGAAAGGAGTTGGTAGGAATGGACAGCCTAGATTGGAGAGGGACATATATCAAGGAAACAAGAGAGTCCCATGAAGTCAATATCACCTGGAATATTAATTAGGGATGAGATGCTGTCTGAAATGGTCATGTACATCTCACCACTGTACAATATAACCCCAATGATTACTGCTCCACAAGGGGACTGGTCCCTTCACTGCGTACAGCAAAGGGCAACACCAATCATTATGGGGTTTGAGACATGGAAATCATTGTGGGAGCAAGTAAAGGAAATGCATGGATAAACCCAATGCAGAAATGGTTGCCTCAAAAATGAGGATGGGCAGAGAAAAGACCATCTAGGTCTGGAAATAGAGAGGCACCTAAAATGCTGTGAAGTACTGACCTTGGAGAGAACAGAGCAAAGCCAAGCCTGGGTCAGGTCTACAGGAAAAAGTCCAAACCACACACAGTGTATGGAGGCAATGTCAGGGCCACCTTCGCCTCTGGTGCAGTCGCCTTCCCCACACTGGGGTGTTGTGCAGTCCCTCCCCTGTATTTTGGGGAATTTACCTGTTTCCCTGCTGTTGTTCCCACACAGGAAGGGAAGCTGCTCCGCGACAGGCAGATGATCATCTCCTCGGTGCCGGATACAGCCAATGACTCAGCCACAGGCAGAAGCTGTGAGTTGGATTTATTTTGGTTACCAGTCATCACTGCTACTCTACTGCCAGCTTTGCAGTTGCAACTGGGAAGGGTCTACTTGATCCTTGTGCAAAGTTTTATTTCCCGTGTAATCCTGTAGCAGAGGCTGACCAGGCAATTCTGGCTGGGAATGGTGTGGGCACCGCCAGGACTGGCCATGTGGGACTGTTGCCAAGGATAGGGAATGCAGAGAGCAGACGACCCCACGACTCCAGCCATACCCCTTCCAGCCCTGATGGGTCTCATTGCATGGAGCTGGCAAATCCCAATACAGCTGGGATCTGGGCCAGTGATGAGTCCACAGAGCCACGCTGACTCTCCCTATACTGTTATCCCAGGAATTAAAAATAGCTGGTACTAAATACCAGGAGAGAAGTATGTTTGGGATGAGTAATATCTCCCTGAACCTCAGCTTTGAGGATAGGAAAAGGGAGAGGTTCCTTTGTACCTAACTAAGGACTCTTGGCTGGGCTCCTCTTTGGATTTGGCAGCAGTGGTGTATCAGACACAGTCATCCTTGGCTTAAGATAGGACATGTAAGTGATCCCTAATGCTATGATATCATTGGGACTAAAGCAGGTCAGGAATATTTCAAGTCAGGAGACATCTGTGAACAGTGAGAGATCCAAGCTGAAGCTTTACATGGGAAAAGGTTGAATTTTTCTCACTGTCGGGAAGGCTTTATAGATTTGGGACAGAAAGAAACAACTTTCAAACAATCCAATAATGAGTGGATTTAGGACTGGGGAGGTCATTCTGCATAATTTGGGCCTGGATCAGGAATCCAGGGACCCCATATTCCATCTCTCTAGGGTTTGGTCTCTTTCTGTTCTATTTCTTCCTTTTCTTTCACACAAGAGAAAAAAAGTCACACGCTGCCTGAATTTGAGACACTGTATTTAATTACCCAACTGCATGGGAAAAGAAGTCTCTTACATGAGCACACAGTCAAATGGAGGAGATGAAGTTTCCACAGCGTTGCTGGGATTATTTTTTTTTTTAATATCAATGCACATGAAGTCACCATTCTATCTTGCTAAGCACAATCACAGTATTAGCTGCAGTGTGCCTTTTACAGAGTGAAGAACACTTCTTCCTCTGGCTGGTGTATGATGAATCATGGTCTATCTTAGAGCCTTACACTACTCTCCAACCCCTGACTCAAAGGCCTTGCAATAGCAAAGATTTCTTGTCGCCTCCAGCACCGGCTTCTTTCGTAGGGCTAGGATTTGTGTGGTGTGGAGTCCTTCTAGGGAGGCAATTGCAGCCAGGAGGCTGGGAATATGAATGTTACCTCTGATGTAGGTGCTGGATTTGCTGACAGACAGGAGTTGTAATGTTTCTTTAAAAAGTCCAGGAACCAGTTGTCCAATATATCTCTTCTGGGACAAGACACGTCCAGGAGAATATCTGTGCTGTGTTTGGTTGTTCTCATGGAGTGAGAGAGACATGAGCATTCCACATGCCCCAGCAGTGACTGGGGCAGGTCTTCCACAGGAGCCTCCTCACCATCACCCAGGGACTTCCCCACAGACCTTTCCCGGGACGGAGGAGGGGACACCCAGCCAACGCAGTGACCTGGGATGGGGAAGGCAGAGCGTCAAGTGGTTTGAAGCCACACAGTGTTGTAAGGTTAAGTACAGAGCACAGTTCTCAGGTCTGGGATTCTGTGATACGGGGGCAGCATTCAAGACGGCTCTGCCTAATGGCATTTGGCTTATCAGCAATCATGTCCATGCAACAGTTCAGAGCTGAATAACTACACATGAGATCAAAGCACTGGTTGCTGTACCTCCTTCCAGACATGAAATAGTCACCTCTGAGCCACTGCTGGACTCCTGAGCATTGCTCAAAGGGGAAGGCTGGTATACCCCTTAGAAAAACCCATTCCCAGGCAGCTAAACCAGCTGGGCTACATCCCCAGACATGCTGACAATATCAGATCATCTGGAGGAAGCTGTCACCAAAGATGTCACCAAGTCACTAATTAAAGAGGTCCAAGTGGCTATAGTTAGCAGTAATGAGATTAAACTGAGCAGTGGAATATTTACACGATAGAACAAAATACTTCCTAGGAGGGAAGATGGCAAATCAAGGAACCACTTTTCCTAAAGGAAAATGGTTGAAAGCTTGAGTCCTTTAATATTAAAGAGGAGAAGACATCAGCTAATTTGCTGCAGGTAGAGTCTCCTGAGTACTCTGGGTTTAAAAATTAACAACTTCTAGATGAATTTTGGCAATGAGAGAAAGGAAAATAATGGCCAAGAAAGAGAAAAGAGGGGCACGCATGTGGGCATGCCGTTCCCCCAGCTCACACACATACATATGCTTGTGCATGTATGTATTAATATAGCTCCATTATTCAGTGCTTTCAGCTGAAGGGCACATAAGGATGTTACCTCAGTGCAGAGCAAAGATGAAACAGGAGCCTGACGTGACTGCAAATTACAGAGCATCCAGACAGCCTCCAAAGTGCATTTAATTCCCTCCTCCCCCTTCGCCTTTCTATTCTGTATTCACTTCGACCTCTATCCATGGGGAATTTCCAAAGCAAGGAGAGGAGGCAAAGGAGAGGGCAGAGAATAGTGGGCTGCCCCATCCTGCATGCAGGGAGACCCAGGTTTGGTAGCAATGCTTGCTTGGCAGGGGATGTTTTTTTCTCCTCCTTGCTGTCGTACAAGCACCTTCTTCTGCAAGGGGGTGCGGTGCCATCTAGCGACAATGAAACTGTCCCACTTCAGTCCCAGAATCGGTCTCCACAAGGATGCTGCTGCACATCAGCTGCCAGACGCCGTGTCTCAGCCCCAGTGGTGGAAGGAGGCTGTTGCCCTCTATCTCTCCAAGACCTGGGGACTTGCAGCCAGCATCCCCCCTTCTGCAGAATGGCGTTCAGCAGATGGGTTTGGGAAAATTTCATTAGTGAACTGATCTGAAAGGAAAGATCTGAAAGGAGGGGGGAAAATGCTGATTTAAGATAAAAGGCTGTGCTTGTGCTAGAGACAGCTCTGAGTTCAAGGCAGCTCTGGCACTTCCACTGATAGAGGCTCCTGCAGTCAAAATAACCCTTAAAACCCATTTGACTTTCAGCAGTTGCTTTTCATGATCTTGACAAGAAGCAGTTGAATGTCAGGACTCTTGTAAGTATTCAATCTGTCCTACTCTAAGCATTTTGTGCCTCTGTGACTCAGCGAGGAGGGAAACTTGGGTTGTTTATGCACGAGATCCATCTGCCCCCCTGAGTAGAGCACCCCACATCACAGAAAGAAGGGGCAGAAGCAGATGCCATCCATCCCTGTTTACCTCTCCCAGCCCCTATGACAGCTATTTGAGGAGGCTGGGATCGCAGGCACCTTTTTGGGGGGCTGCCATGGGAGTATGCAGCAGTTCCCAGGCAGTCATGGAGGGCAGGGGAGCGATCAGCCTCTGCTCACAGCTGGCCAAGGCTTGCCAGCAGCTGGGCTGGCAGCAGCGATCAAAACAGACGGGCTAGTCCTGTCTAGTTGGTTTTTCCTGCAAGCCCTAGTCTGTGCCCTCACTTGATCTAACCTAAAGAGCTTTTTCCCTGCTGAGCCCCTGCTGCCCTCTTCTCTCAGCTCCCAGCAAGAGCCACCCCCTCTCAGTTGAGGGCTCAGGGCTGCCCTCTGCTCCAGACACCCATGTCCCAGGCCGCTGGTCTCCCCCTATTACACTCTCAATACCTCTCAGAAAGGTCCAGCACCACATTAATTATTATTTTTTTTCATTTCCTGCTTTCTAATTAGTTGCTATCTTCCAGACAGAAGGAGAAAACCCTTCCCCAGGAGCTGTGCAGAGAAAACTCTCAGGTAGCTCAGGTCTTGCAGGCTTGCAGGAGAGGGCTTGCAGGGGCAGTTTGCAGGGTCACTGATGGGAGGACATGCATGGAAGCCACAAACTGTAGAAGACCAGGTCCTCCACCTAGGGATGATCAGACAGACAACAGCCAGCCATGCATGCACACAGACTACCACCCCGTATACATATGCCGTGTGCTGCAGCTAGACAGACAGAGAGGCAAATATATATTGCAGACGAAGAGAGCGCCGCGTAAATATCTGCATGCACCCTGCGTGTTCCCACTGGGCACATGCACACCGCAAGGACACACACGCACACCGTCATGAGCTGCTGACTGAGCCGATATGCTTTACCCTTCACCTCTTGCCTTTAAGTCCCTCCACCCATATGGAATAAATAAGACACCTCTGTCCCCAACCTGCCACTGGGGACATAGTGCAAAATGTCTGTTTACTGACACCCCTGCCACCCAGTTCATGCTACCTGAGTAGGTGAGTGTTTGCTGACACTCCCTGCCGTCCCTAGCCCTCTGACTCACAGCCTCGCTGATCAGCAAACACCTGCCCACCACCCTCCTAACGACATCCCTCGCTTTCCTGCTCCACATCACAGGGTACGCTCAGCAGGGGCCACTTCATTCTGCACCTCCTTGGCTGCTTAGTGCTGTCTGGCTCCCAGCCATCTGTCGCGACGTAAGGTCTCCTCCTCAGCACGCAGCAGTGAGAAAGGTGGCTGTATTTCCTCCCATCAGCAAGATGGTTACATTTCAGCCCATTCTAATTTAGCTTTTTTCTCTGATCCTCATTTATTGAAGGAAGCAACAAAGAAAATGGAGACCACTTCAGAGGGAGAGGTAATGGTCTTCTTAGGCACCAGGCTTAACACAGACAACAGGGGACTGGTAACTCGTAGCCTTGCAGGTTGTTTAAAGAAACTGGGCTATGGTAGGCAGGAGCTGGGCCCTTCCAGGAGCCTCAGTGAAAACAGGTGGTCACCTGGAGTGGGATGAGATGTGATGTGATGTTATGTGATGATGCCACGTTGGTGAGGAACCCTCATCACATGCTGACCTGCAGCCTGGTTGATGTGTAGCATCCTCTCCAGGGACTGATACCTGCAGACCTATAGGGGAAAGAGAGGGGCAGCACCCCCTCCAAACATCCCTATAAAACTCCAGCAAAGCTGTTCAGGAGGAGGGAACCAGAAAACTTAAGCAACTCAAACCAGAAAATCATCAGTGGCTTGTTGCTTGGCCCTCTGGAGAAAAGGTCCTTTGGGGTCCAGGATCACACTTCATCTACTCAGCACAATGCTGCTGAGGTCTTTACGTGACCAATGAGTCTGGCAGAAATGGAGATGTCCCTGCGCTACAGGCTGTACAAACACGCCACAGGAAAAAAGCTAAGACAGCTCTGTGCTGGTAGGTAAAACAGATACCATTTTTGCCCCAAGACTGTCTGGTCCAACACAGCTCACAACCGTGCATACCTCTGCCCCATCGCTGCACTCCCATGTTGGCATTGGGTGCTACGGGCCATGGGCATGGCCTGGGAGTGTACAAGCAGAGTGGAACTGAGCATGGGTCTCTTGTGGTTCTTGCTCTGTGTTCTGTGATCCAAAGCACCTCTGGGTGTGAGTTTTATCTCAGGTGATGGTCACTTCTGGTACCGGCATAGCCAACCTACGTCTTTCATTGCCACATGGTGATTTACTCAAGCCTATTCTCTCTAAAGCTGACAGAAAAAGTAAACCAAAGAGAGAGCAGCTGGACCTGATTCAAACATTACTGGGTTCCTCAACGATACCACTATCCCAGCCTGGTAAAGGTGGACTATTAAAAGAAACCCCAGAGCCATTGGTTATGTCTGTATTTGTAAATCAGCACGGCCAGGCCAGGGTCCCCAGCTCTGGCACACAGTTGTGCCTACCTCTAATATGCTAAAAATAGCACCCATTGGCCAGCTGAGCTTTGAGGGCATCAAGAGCCCTCCAGGGCTGAGTGCTTTATTGTTATCCCTCCTCAAACACCACCCTGAGCACCTCCTGCAGCACTGCATTGCTAACAGTGGGACTGGAAGGATGGGGGTGGTTCCCAGCTGACCATAAAGCAGACAGTTTGATCGTCCTTCTTGGCATATATGCTTCCGCTCACTTTTCCAAAATATTATTTTTCTTCATTGGTTCTAAAATATTGGATCTGATGAGGAAATAGAGAACCAGAAAATGTAGCTAATACCTGTCACCTTCCCAGCTTTTCCCTTAAAACTTTGGCTGTGGAGCCTGGCCATGCAGATCACAACATGAGGACGTGACAGTGAGTCAAGGAAATGCCTCCACCCCACTGCACCACTGCCTGGAAGCATCCCCTGTCCCATACCGGATTATGCCAGGGGTATTTTGAATGAATAAATTCTGAAAATAAGCCAGCCCCCCAGACTTTCCCAGCCTCCACGTAACATTGCTAAAACTCATGATTGACTCAGCCTGGTGGAAGAGCAATTTCACTCTTCCCTAAAAATAGAGCAAGTAGTTCATCCTCTCAACATAGCCCAGCGCTTGGCGATAAAACCAGCTGCCAGAGACCACTGGGAGGCAGTGAACAGGACTGAGGGTGTGGGGAGTGGAGCAGGGCTCCTCGTAGGATACACTAAGTGCTGCCCGGCCGTGAGTTTCACACAGATTTTCTACTGAGGCTGTCTACAGCGTGACACAGCTGCTGGGACCAGCGAGACCTCCCTGTAAGTAATTTTGGGGTAGAGAGGGGTGAAGTGTTGCATGAATACGAACCTCAGACTGATGCTAAAAACAGGGCAAATGAGGATGCTCAGTGCCTCGTGCTATGAAAGCAGTGGTTGCAGCTCATGGAAAGCCATGGATTCTACTTTGTTGGCCCAGAGTCTAGTAAATCCCACCTTCTGCTGCAGAAGGTGCTGTCTCTCTGTTCCATCAATGGTGGCCTTGGTCTGGTTCAGCACTGTTGTCTAGGGTACTTGGGCATGTTCAAGACAGAAACAGAGCATTGTACATGTGTGGTTTTCCCCTGTCCTGAAATAATCAAGTTCCTAGCTTTCAGGCCTAAATTTATGGGTCCAGATGTCAGCGTCTACTCTGTCCCACCAAAATGCTGTTATTTACCATGACTTTGGCCACTGTAACCAGAAACTGGGGATTTGAGTGAGCCAGGTGGATGCTGGAGGTGGAGGGGACAGCTTCCAGATCAAAACCGTGTTCAGGACTGGTAGGAAGTAGGCAGCAAAATGTGGACTGTTCAGAGAGAAATGAGCTTTTCTTCATCTTACATCCCTAGGGAACAGGAGGCAGAGTAGAATTAGTTAGGGAGGGAATTGCTTTCCCCCCTTCTCTTCCAGTCTCCAGGAAGGGCTTGAGAAATATGTTTGTGAACCTGAGCCAAATAAAGGGCTTCAGGAGCCTGTTGGGTTAGCAGCATTGATCTGGCCATACCACTCATATTTGTGCTCATGTACGGAAAGTAACTCCAAAAACCTGAGCAACTCTGTAAGACAAAGCAGAAACCTACCCCTCTGTGTGTGCGTGTGTGTGTCTCATAACTGACTATCCATCTGCTGAAGCCTCTTAACTCTAAGGTCTGTGTTGTGGCCAACAGAGGAGAGCCAAGAACCCAGGTCCAGGTCTCAGTGCTGCCCTTCAGTCACTGTGTGAAGAGCCTGACCCCAACAGCCTGAGCTGAAAGTGGTATTTTTCTGCTCGTGCATGTGGCAGTGATTAACATTTCCTTCTGGGATACACGGCCTGCTGATTGATGTGGAATAACAGAAATTCTTCAATTTCCCCAGATCCCTCTGGGTCTCCAGTTTTCACCCAAATCTCTCTGGAAAATATCTGAAGTAGTTTTAGGTTTTTATTAGAGAACAGGGATTTGGCAAAAGAGAGGTGGAGCTGGTGCCTCAGGTACAGATACCACTTGATGAGAAGAGGCAAAATATGAAAACCCATGTTCTTGTCTAGGCAAAGTGGTAGATAATACACTAGCAGCAATTAAGGGATCCAGCATTGGTGGAGATTCACAGGAATGCCCTACAAAGGGTGTTTTCAGCCCTTGAATAGATGCAGTATTTTGCAGGATACAAAAGCCTCCTTTTGGGGAAAACCAGGTGACGATGCCCTAACCCTCATGCTAAGAGGATGGAAATCCTTCTTTGGCATCAGCAAAGAACCCCAAGTCTTGGTTTGAACATGGTAGCAAGAATCTGTGCATTAAGTACCATACAGCCTGGTATTTTATGTATTTAAATCCACTCATTTCTCTCCTCCCCCTTATCCTCATTGGCAATTTGCCTCATTCAGAAATAAATGGAAATGCCAGGGAAACTCAATAACTACAACTGAATTGGGGTTTTCTCTTTAAAGGATACTGCTAAAATTTTTTTTGGCTATGGCTGTTTCTTCCAAAACAGTATTAAGCTTTCTTGGCTGTCAGTGATAGAGAGCTGACAGCAGCATGGAAACACCATGATAAGAATAGAAGGCAAAGGCAGGGTCTCAGCGGCTCCTCGGAGCTGCGTGGTATCCATGCAATGCCCCCGCATAAACACCGTGGCATGGCAAAGAAATGCTTTAAGATGCACGCCGCAGCCCTGATCCCGCCTGCGCTCTGCACCCCAGGTGGGATGTGCAGCCGGTGATGCTCGCAGGGGTCATGCCTGCGTAGACATTCCCAAGGTATCTCTTCGCGGTGATTAGACAAGGCTTCCCTTAAAAGGTCTGGTATTTGCGGCATGCCAAGAAGCCCTCTCCCCGGGGCAGAGGTTATTCCAGTGGGTAGCTCAGTGTTGCTTTCCCTGGAGAAGGGGATTTTAGGGGGAGGGAACCCACTATCACAAATGTCATCCAGCATTGTAGCCTACAAGGGCTGAGATGCTGCTCTGCGGGAGCAGGTAGAGCACACAGAGGGCATGGAGGGGTCCCTGGCAGAGGGGTTAGGGGTAAAAGTAGGCCTGCTGCCAGCCAGCGTTCAGGAATAGGTGAAATAGATAAAGAGGGAAATAAAATGAGTCCTATTGGCAGCAGGGGTGTTTATCACCGTTTCAGTGAAAAACTCCTGTATAAATAACACGTTACTCCAGAGTGACTGGAGGGTTCAAGAATGGTGTGTGATACACGATCCTCGACATATCAGAGGGCGGTGCTGGATACCGAGATCCCAGCGATGCACAGCCTGGGGCAGCAATGTATTAAACCTCCGCTTGGCTTTTATTAACCCTTTGCAAATAACAGAGGAACACAGAGAATAACGCAGTGCTGAGCAGGTTGTCAGGGCTGCATCCACCTTGTCTAGACATTTCATATCCCAGCAGCAGGGGAGCCAACCTGGGTGATGTGTAAGTCCCTCTCTAAGGAAAGACAGCCCCCCAGCAGTTGGCCCACTCGGGAAGGCCACATCCCCAACCAGCAATGCCGTTCGCAGCTGTCTCTCAGCAGGGCTTCTTGGCATTTTTTGGTACCAGGAATAGTGTCTTTCACATTCCTAGATTTTTGCAAAGCCCAGAAATAGCCCTGAGCTGCCTTGGGGCAGATACTCAGCTCCGCCTGAGGCTAAATTTTCCTGAATCTTCTCAGGAGCTGTTTAAATTACCTGGGGGTTGTGATATTGTTCCTGCAAAGGAAAGTCCAGCTGACACCGAGGAGACAAAAACACTTGCAGAAGTGATTAAAGATCATGAATCTTCAGTTTAGAGGTGCTGGAAATTGTAGAGAGATCTGATTTTGAAATTCAAGTGCTGGAAACAAGACTCTCTTGAGTAGCTGTGTTTTCCTTCACCCCCTCTGATTTGCAAATGCAACTTCAAGCATGTGCAAAATGTTAATTGACTATAATTTAGTAGACACTTCTTAAAGCATGAAATGATATTTTAAATCTCATTTCCTTTTCAGCACAGCTGCTCTTTAGTTATGTATTTTTATTTTCTTTATTTGTTTAGCACCTTCCTCTGGTTCTGATACTTTTCAGCCCATTTCCCAGCTAATACGTATTAGCTCTATGTGCCAGAGCTGTTCAAGTGATTGCAGCATAAGGCTTGCAGACAGTACAAAATCTTTCTTAAACCCTTTCAAATGACAATGATTTACATTTTTTGATGTGCATTAGTCATTACATTTATGTTCTATACCAGAGGTGTTCCCCACCCCCAAGTCAGGGAGCTATTGTACTTCATGCTGTACAAACTTATTTGAAAGCCGAAGGTCTACTCATGAAAGTTTGGAATCAGAAAAAAGGTATTGTGAATTTGTCCCATTTTTGTTAGTTATCTAACTGTAACCAGTGGTGTTCTTACATCTGAGTTGGTTAGGTGAGCATACGAACATATCGGTTCTCACTTTTAAAGGGCAATTCCCAGCCTACGTAATTATAACAAAGAGGTAACTTGGACCAAAACAGTAAAAAAAACCCCAGACAACTTCTTTTTAAAAAAAGACATGTTTACAATTGCCACTGTCTCACATAACTGGCCAATCCATGGCAGAAAGAAAAATCTTGAATTTCAAATCCTCGCTGTCCTTTGTAGAACTGAAAATGAGAGAAAACACTGCAGTTTGCAAACAGAGCAAAGCGTGACCCAGGAGTCAGGAGGGAGTACCCGTGAGGATAACCAGAATGCTTCAGAGTATCGCAGGTCCTCACACTTTACTGGAGGCTGCCTAAAACCCCGTCAGTGCTCCCTGCTGCAACCTTTTCCCATCTTTTTTCCCCCTTCCTTTGGAAAAAGAAGCACATCACATTTTAATATGCACTAAAGCCTCAAGAGTGGCTCATGAGGCCAGTGAGAAATAGCTAGTGATGTTCTCCCTTCCCCAACCCCCCCACCCTCCCAGACCACCCTTCCCTGCACACCCATTGCTGCAGCATCCCATGACCACTCACCCTTTCAGCAGCCTCCAAACTGGGGCAGCGCGGCAGCCTGCCCCTCTTCCCACGCCGCCTTCGGCATGTGTCTCCTCCAGCAGAGCTTCCCCATAGACCAGGGCTGCTGGCACAGGGGTTGGGGCCAGAGATTTAAACCTTTCCCCGCTGACAAAGCACCGCCAATGGGCTGCCAGGCTGCTGGATTAAGCGGCAGCACTGTTTCCCAGCCGGCCTTTATGGGTGCTTACCCATCCGATCAAATTCCCCCAGCCCAGCCATGGAGCGGTGCCGGTATTTAGAAGTTCCTTTTGTCAGGGGACAGATTCTCTGGCGCGCAAAGCTGGGAGGAGGGTGGTGTAGGTGTGATTCAGCACACGCAGCTCCGACATCGAGGGATAGAGACACTTCGAAACGGGGCCCCCATCTGCAGGGATGAGATTCCAGCTTCAGGAGGGGGACAGTGAGTTACTGAGGTTTCACCAACATGCATGCTGGGGCCAAGCGGGTGGGAATGGGGGCACTTGTCCAGCCAGACAGCCTGAGTCAGGGGTCCCAAATGGTAATGACTATTGGACTGGGAGTAACCCACGGCCCATCCCAGGCAGGGAGGATTAGCAGGAATGGCCCCAAATTCCCAGGAAACAGCCAGCCCAGAGCACCACAAACCCAGGAGCATCTCCGTGTTGGGTCACTTCTAATCTCCTTGGAAAACAGTCTCCCTTTCACAGTCTGAAGAAATAGTTGTCTTCCTATCATGATCTCCCTGATGCTAAGAAGCTCCAGGACATGGGCCCCTTTGCTTCCACTGGCCTCTGAGTATTGGGGTTTGGGTCCTGCACCGTGGGGTGCACTGAATGCCTCGCAGCACACAAGCCATGGCAGACCCAAGGGGTGAGACCAAAAGATGTCCATGGCATAGGACATGCCAGGTCCAGCAGCTGTCATGGCAAACCCAGTGTTGGTCAGCAGAGGAGCAATGTCGGGCAGGTGCTGAGCAGGTGATGGAGGATGCCAGATTCGTCTGGCTGGGACGGGATGCTCTCTGGAGCACCGCTCCCTTCAGCAAGTGATGGAGAGGACAGGACCCTGGCGTGACTTGCACCACTGGGCTATCCCTTTCCCTCCAGCTCGTGCAAGCCCCGTGTCAGTCTCAGGCCCCGTTACACAACCCTTGGTTCACGGACTGCCGTGGGGTGCACACAGCGACACAAAGGGCTTTGTTTAGCAGCTGTGTTTGCTCAGGGAGCTGATTTTGGGAGCAAAGCCGATGACATGTGGTTGGCCAGGCCACCCGGGAGACTGGTGCTGAGCTTGCAGCTTCCTTTTTTAATAGGTGACTCAGGCACTCGGTAGCTCACTGGGGTTGGTGGTGGGAGCCGGGCTGCAAAGGAGTGCCAGCAGCAGTGGTGGTGGACACCAGCAGGTGGGTAGCATTGTTTCTTTATAGGATGAAGCTGTTTAAATAGAAAGCAGAGCAAGCCAGAGCAGCCATGTTACTGGCGAGGTGGGGTTTTCTCAGGGGAAGGAAGGGGATAGTGTTTTTGTTAGTGATTTGTTTTTAACTTCTTGGGAGTTGGCTGTCAGATATAAGACAATCATGGTTCAAGAGACCTGTAATATTATCTTCAGCAGGAGACAGAGCAGTTGCGTGATTTATGGGCTGAAGAGGAAGTGAATGAATTTTTAGATTAGTATTTAAGAGCTTTTTTCCCCCTGTTGCCTTGCCTTTCCCCTTCTTCTGCCCTGTGCCTAGAAAGATCAGTGAGTGCAAATGAATATGAGGAATGATTTTCCTCCACTGAAAGTTTCCAGGTCCCACAGCCCTCCCTGCTTGCCAGGGGCATGGCTGATGGGGCAGTGAGGCTGTAAACTGAGCCTGAATAGCATATACATGGGGCAAGGGAAGAGCTAAAGAAATCCTGACAGCTGCTCTCTATGGACAGTCCTAACATTGCAGCCCCTCACATGAAATGTGCAGATTCATCTGGCGCCAGACGCTGGCACGAAGGACATTTTGCCGACAAACCCCAGCGGGGAGGAGCATTCCCCATATCCTACACTTCGACAGCATTGCCGTCAGCCACGGTGCCAGCCACTGGGTGGGACAGGAGGAGGGGGTCCTCAGGAGCTCTTTTCTTCTATTTTAGCTCACAGGGGTTGCTTTAATGCTTGAAGTATCAGGTTTAAAATCCCTGGGGGCGCAGTCAGTGCTAGTCAATCAGTGCCGTCCAGGATGCATCACTCAGCGCTGGAACGGATGCCGAACATGCCAGCGGAGCCCTTTTGCTCAGCAAGGCAGAAACACGGAGCCCGGCATAGGTCTTGAACTGGACTTCTATGCCCTCCCTCTCATACAAAACAAATAGTGCCCTAAACTCAGTCTGCAAAACATCCTTTGGCTTTGCTTTAACATCCCCAGCTGGGAAGTTCCCCCCTCGCTCCCCGGGGAAGCTGTGCAGCAGCACCTTGCTCACATCTCTTGAGTCGTCTTAGGTGCCTCTTGGACATCGTTAGCCACACACACGTGACAGCTCGGCTTTCTCGTTAGCAGAATGAACTGTTGTTCTTTCGCTCTTATCTATAATTAGCAATTTAGAGGGTGGCAGCAGCCTGTTTCGTCAGGCAGAGCAGCTTGGAGAGACCAGACTTTCCGCAAGCGCAGAGCCAGCCGCCCGCCCGGCGGGTTTGAGCAGCCCCTATCTAAGGCAGGCAGTTTTGTGAGAAGCGATAAGCAGAGGGCTGTGCACAGCCTGTGCACTGCAAAAATGTGAAAAGGGAAAAGGAAAAAAAAAAGAAAGACAGTGATAAGGGGAAGGCTTCAACGAAAGCCTTGTATCTAATTATATCCGTCATTAAAACAGAAGCCCTGTGGCCTTTCATCCATCCAAGCTAGCGGATGAAGGACTAGGCAGCACTGAGGCTGTGCTATTTTCCACTGCATGGCCTGGAAATCTTCCTTCAGCTGCATTATTTATTCTTGGCTGGAGGGGCACATTGCTCTTCTTTGTGCAGCATCTCGACCCACGGGCCCATGGGCCAATACAAATTATAGCAGCTCAGCGGTAATACCCACAGCCTGGCGTGGGAGGAGACCATTAAACGTTACCAGCCCAGCTCTAGGATATAGGGTTGCTTTTGCTAAGCACTTAGCACCGAAACAGTTAAGTACAGCAATACTTGTGTCAGCCTAGGGTCCCTGCCTTGCCGTGAAGTGCTCCCATTTCCTAGAGGTAGATTTTAAGAGAGTTTTTTCAGCATGGCCATGCCCTTGCCGAGGGCTTGTGTTCATTTCCCCAACCAGAAAGGCTGCAAATCTGTGCTTGGTTTCCTTTCTGTTTTAGCTAGCAAAGCTGACTCTCCCCAGCTCTCCCCATTGCTCTTACTGGGAGGCTTAGCCGAACCTCATTATCTTGTAAGGAAGAAAGCTTCTCTTTTCCAGACTGATTAGATCCCTTTTGCCTTTCCAGTAATTCAGCAATGTAGGAGAAAAGAAAGAGATTCCCAGACAAGATTTTTCAAAGCCTTCTTCAAAGCTTTCTGCAGCTAATTCAGCACATGCTTCAATGCTCTTCTCACAGGGTACGGCCATAATAAGGAAAGACCATGAAATCTGAGGTACCTTTGCTGGCAGCTGCTTCATTTTCCATTTTGACAGAGTTGACCCCTTCAAATGCATGCTTGAGCCTCCAAATAAAGGGAGAAGCCCACTGCAGCAGATGGGAGGGCTTGTGCTAGCAGATACTGGCACCAGCTCCTGTAAAAGTGAGATCTCAGCGATGTCTTGACCTTTTCCTCCCCACTTTCAGGGTGCTGGTCATCTGAAAAAGCCAGGGATCTAGTCAAAGTTTGGGGTCTCTTGAGCAGAGTGGGGAAAAATTGATGCCATCAGAGGGTGGTTGCAATCTCACAGCCTGTATTAAGATGCACCAAATCTGCCCCAGCAGCGCCAATGTCTACTGGCCATAGATCAATAATCCCTTTTGACTTAGTGTTTAAGCTGTGGACAGCAGAAATCAGGCAGAGAGGTCCCATATTTGCCTGGTGACTTAGCAAAAAAAGCATTAAGGAAATATCTTCTTCTGTTTCCTCCCCTGGTGTCCTACTGACCTCTGGCAGAACCGGGCAGCTAAATCTGTATTGCAACCCACTGCTTCCTCATGCATCCAGCCTCGGATCTGCATCAAAATGCCTGCACATCTGCAGGGGCAGCTGGAACCAAGAACAAAAGAAACCTTGGGTTTTGACACCTTCCAGCAGCATCCCAGCCCGTGTCTGACAAGCTCGCTGGGGTCCCTCTGCTCTTATCTTCATGGCTTTTTGGTGCATGTTTCTCCCCATAGGAACTGGTTTTTCATCCAAAGCACCAGCTTCTGGAATCCTGTTAGTGTATAACATTAGCTCTTGTCATTTCAAAAAAAAAAAAAGCAAATCTCTTTCAGTACTTTAAGAAAAAACTTGAAAATCTGAACTCAAATGTAGCGAACAAAGGAAAAGAAGTGTTAAGTTTGTTATTTACAAAATCTCATGATGCAGGGACTGAGATTTGAGGGCAAAGAACGCTAGAATTGCTGCAGTGCTTCTGATGTGCACATATTAAAAAGTACATCAGCCCTTTCCTGGCTGTGCAATAGCTGGATTTGT
Source organism: Phalacrocorax carbo (assembly GCF_963921805.1). Classification (NCBI taxonomy): domain Eukaryota; kingdom Metazoa; phylum Chordata; class Aves; order Suliformes; family Phalacrocoracidae; genus Phalacrocorax; species Phalacrocorax carbo. Next base: position 162,338,100 of record NC_087514.1, read on the forward strand.
GGAGAGAGAACCCATTGTTCAAACAGAAAGCATTGCAAATACCGCACTAAATCCGAATGCAGCAGTGCAAGTCTGCAGATAAAAGGAGAACCTTCTCGTGTTTTTACAGTGGTAACAGAGAAATTATGGCCCTGGCTAACCTGGAGGACTAAGATGCATCACACAGGTGTAAACGTCTATATATGTCTATACTTCTACGTGTAGAAGTATATACGTCTGTGCCGGAAGGTGGAGATGGCCGTCCTGCTCACACCTGGCAGAGTCAAGCAAAAAGAAATTTCTTAGCTAGAATTTGGAGTTGCCTCTGAACCCATCTGCATTGGAGCCATTAATTTTGACATGACCCTCTCTCTGGGGATGGACATGGCTCCCTCCCACAGAGGGAGGGGAAGCCCCCACTGTTTAGGGGGATGAGGACCAAGGGAGATGAAGTAAAACAAGCGGTAATGAAGGAGCATGGCCTGAGCATCATACAAAACTGCATGACTGCTCCAGCCATCCAGTCCCTTCTGTGTTCCCTTGGGAGTATCTGAACAAAGGTAGGAGGAACTCTGAATATCTTTAATATCTCAGCAATGCCATGCTGGCCCCCAGAGGGGACCCCATGGGAGCTGGTGCAGCTCAAAATATCAGATCTCTAAACTAAGAGCAGGGTTCGGTCCTCTGACTCTGCCAAAGACTCCCTGATACCTCCTTGGGCAAGTCTCATAACCTCTTCACCTCTGTTCCCTGAAACAGGCTCCCAGGGGAGAGGTAAAGATAAATGGATATGACTTGTCAGGCACACCAACAGGAGACAGGTGTGGCCTCGGAACAAAAAAAAAAGTGGGAATTGGCTCAAGCTGAACATGTGTAGCTCCTTCACATCCTCTGACTCGCTTGTGTTCGGTGATGGCCTTGTCCAGGGGTGCAGGAATGGGTGCGGGCTCTGTGCCCCACCAGCAGGATGGTGGCCTCAGGTCACTGCCCGATATGTCACTCTCATCCAGGCTCAAAGTCTGTTTCAGCAATGGAAGAGGTGGAAATGTCCAAGTTTTCTCCCTGTATAAAAAGGGCATGATGTCAAGCTCTGGGGGACCAGGGTGGGGGCTGCCGGGGGAGTCGGTGTGCAGACAGCGGAGGCGCCCGGGCAGAGCCTTTGATAAGCGACCCTCGCGCTCCAGGCTGGCCGAGCCCTCGCGTCTTTGGCACATACCTCACCGCACACGTCTGTCCCTGTTTCAGATGAGAGGACGCAGTCATTTTTAGACATAGCAGACAACACTAGCCACATACTTCACCAAGGACGAGAGAGGTTCTCCGCGCCCTCCGTGAAGGAGCTGTCGGCTCTCTATCTCTCCCAGACAGCTGCTGCTGCTGCTCACGCTGGCAGCCCCGCACAGCCGGTAAGCACCGCCCGTCACCGTCCTCCCCCTCACAAATCACCAGTGGCATCCAAGCAATGTCCCGTCCCAGCAAGTGGTTGTAAGAGGGTGACAGAGAACATGTCTGCTTCCTTAAATCTGCAGAAACACAGCATTTGGTTTTCCAAAAATGCCCAGCTTTTCCTTGCCATCTGCAAATATTGTATAAATGTTATCAGATGTGTGGATATGATGTATAAGCTGCGCATACATACACACTCACACATATATACACATTATATTCACACATGCACACATACACCAAACACACACACTCAATTCTGCATCCACTAGCCCATACCAACAGTTTATTAATTCGTAAGGTTTCCACTTTATTTGCATGTATGTATTTATACACTCACATCCGTGGAGGAAATATTCAGCACACAGCAACACATACATCTCCACTCCAACACACACAAGTATATACATCCATAGATGTCACGCTCAGGCATAACTTTACAGTGCAGCCTCACTGCGTTCCTCTGTTTATAGCCCTTGGCCTGGGATTCAGGGATTTAATCACCCACTCCAGGCTGATCATTGGGGCATAGGGTAATTCAGGTTATAAGGGTTATGAGGTACTGAGCTGCATTTTCCCATCTCCCCAGCTCCACTGGTGATCCAGGAGTAATGTGGGATGTGATTTCACATCCGGACCTTTCCTGCAGGCACGTCCATGCTCCTTCCTACTCTCAGTCTTTTGCAGGGTCCCTGTCCAGAGATGCAGTCTCTCAAGCATGTATCAGGGCTCTGTGCTGGAGGAGCCCGGACTGAAGCAGTCCCAGTTCAAAATAAATGAGTGGAGACTGTAACTGGAGAATTACAACAGTTAGAAGTTCAAAAAAAATGGAAAAAGGAAAGAAAAGCCATTTCAAACAATGAATTACACAATCCATAATGCAATTACAAATGTAGATCAGTTTTATTTTTAAAATATAGAAATATAAACAAAAAATAGGCTAAATCAAACTTTGCAGAAATCAGTGCTTGTTTTGTTTTTCCCCCAACTCTAAACAAATGTGTCTGGGGTTTTGTTTGTTGACTGAGACTTTTGGAAACAAATATTCTGATCGACCTGGAATAAGATTGTTTTTTCCAGCTGCACAGAGCTGCCAGTGAACCAAAATAAACCCTCACCTGTTATGGTTTTCAGGTCTCTGTAACTGATACATACATATATGTATATATAGAGAGAGATAAATACAGAAAACGTGCCTTCCTATGCAGTTTGATGCCATTTCTCCTCATGTCTTTTCCAGAGTACTGTGAAGGACAACTCCATTCATTCTCCCCACAGACAAAAAAAAAGCAAGGTAAGAAATGTTAAAGATAAGCACCGTTATCTAACCAAATATTTGTGGACTGTGGTGAAGTGTGATTTAAATACCCACACAAGGCAGCAAGGAGCGTTTTCATACTGAATATAGCTGTTGGCTGCTCGGTCGCCCTTCCCCACGTTCAGAAGCTCTTCACAGATCAAAAAAAAACCCCTTATTTTAAAAAATGCATTCAAAGTGCGTTGGCTCATGTGAAAGATTTGCATTTTACTCTTGCTGCAAAATATGCTGATTTTGGTATTCTGGGGGGTGGTTTTTTTTTTTTTACTAATGTTCGATACTTATTTTTAGCAGGAACAATCTGTGTGTAAGAGTGAAATAACACCACGCGCCATTGCTTTGAGCAACAACTAATAATATTCCGGGCATAACTCTACAGACGTAACTCCACAGGCATGCCAAGGGTCAGCAGATCTGTTTACTGAAAGGAAAGCCACCAGGATTACAGTCTCTTTAGTCTCTTTTAGATAATGATTATAGGCCTCAGCTACCTTCCCTCTGGATAAATGCCAAACTACTGCAGGCTGCAGGTATTCAGTTCAGCGTTCAGCACCCAGGCTTCTCAAGCTAGGGAGAAAAAATGCAGAAAGTGAGGCTCAAAGTTAGGCTAAACAATGACAGTCCACCCCGTCACGACTGCACCCGCTGTTCACTTCCATACCAACGCTGCTGTGAATTTGAGCTGAACTCGGGCTGACTGAGTCTAAACAGGTCTAACTTTTGCTGGCCCCCAGCTGTGGATGTTACCTCAACCTCTTGTCCCTCAGCCTTGCTTTGTCCTCCTTAGAGAGCATAGAATTCGGCTTGCTAATGCCAGCGGTGTGTAAATCCCAGTTAGTCCCATGCCTGTACAAGTCCGCAAGTCAGAAAAGCTTCATTTAAGTCTCTAATTGTATAACTGTGCATCTATTCTTATGCAAATGATGACAGTGGGGTCCATTCTGGAGTCCAACAGAATAAATCATTAGACAAATGTCCTGCCCCAAGCTCCTGTGCGGTGGGCAGCCCATGGTGCTACCAAAAGCCCATCGTGCTAGCTCACTACCCAAAAATAGGCTGTCCTCATCAGCCTACTTTCGTTTTGAGACCTCTTCACAAATAGCTCTTTGGCTTTCTCCTCCACCCATATCTGATGTTCCCAGACTCTCTGCAGGTCCTCACGCTGCCCTGGACACTCGGGAGCAGGAGGGAGAGGTTAGCTTTCAGTGAGGCAGACTTCATGTTCTTCTTGTGGTCACTCTTGCTGACACAGCCCACACTGGGCATCTCTGTTACACTGTAGCTGGACTGAATCCTGGCGACCGTAGACTAACCACCGCACATGCCTGGATTAGAGAACTTGCTTTAGAGCACGTTGCTGTGGAACCAGAGCTAACCCCAGACCTGGAGCGTGTGCAGTGGTGTGGTGCTTTGGAGTGCTGTGTGCTACTGAACCAAAGGTATGGAGCTTAGCAGGTGCATGGATTTCCTTTGTTAGCTGGCTTTTTCCTTTGCCGTTGTTACTATTAACAGCCATGGGGGTTGGGGGGTAAGAGATGATGCTGACATTTAAAACTGTTTCCCTAAAGATGTCAGAAGCTCAGAAATCATCTAATGTTGCCATCAAGAAAATGGAAGACGACTTACCTCCCCCCCCTGCCCCTGGCTCAGTCCAGGCCATCGCTCCAGGGAGCCAGGATCTCAACCCACTCCCCGTGCCTCCTCCAAAGCAAGCCTTCTCCAAGTTCTACCAGCAGCGTCAAGTGAACGAGCTAAAGAGGCTCTACAGACACATGCATCCTGAGCTCAGGAAGAACTTGGAAGAAGCTGTGACTGAGGACCTGGCAGAAATGCTTAATACTGAAGATCCCAATGCAGGCTCTGTGAACCTGGACAAAGTTCTTCCAGGAGAGGTTCAGTCCATGCGCTGGATTTTTGAGAATTGGGCACTTGACTCCATTGGGGACCACCAAGCGACAAAGAAGCTGGCAGAAGAAGAGATCATTCCCGGTGGGGATGTGAAAAATACTTCCCTGAGGTTTGAAAACCAGTCAATCAATGGGGACAGTCTGTCAACATCGGCCAAGATATCAGAAACAGACCTTGCCAGAGGGGATGTGCACACTGCCCGGTGGCTGTTTGAAACCCAACCACTAGACTCATTAAACAAACTGTATTCGGATGAAACTGAAGTGCAGGAGGCGGTTCTCAAGGAGCCTGTCCAGGGAGGTGATGTGAAAGGTGCCAGACAGCTCTTTGAAGCGCAGTCCTTGGATGCTATAGGGCGCTGCTGCTCAGTGGAGGAGAAGAGCATCCTACAACTCAAGTCAGAAATCCAGGAGCTAAAAGGGGATGTTAAGAAGACTATCAGGCTCTTCCAAACAGAGCCCCTCTGTGCCATCAGAGACAAAACTGGAAACATCCACGAAATCAAGTCTGTCTGCCGAGAAGAAATTCAGAGCAATGCAGTCAGAACAGCTCGCTGGCTGTTTGAGACTCAGCCCCTGGATACCATCAACAAGGACACTTCCAAAGTGCAAATAATCCGTGGGATTTCATTAGAAGAAATTGGAAGGCCGGATGTCAGTGGAGCAAGGTGGATATTTGAAACTCAGCCTCTGGATGCCATCAGAGAAATTACAGTTGAAGAACAGGATTTCAAGGCTTCGACAGATTTTGTCACAGGGGCAGATGTCAGTAAGCAACGAATGCTCTTTGAGACCCAGACTCTCGATTCTCTGAAAGGAGAAGCTTCAGAAAGCGTCGTAACCAAAGAACAAGTCATTGGAGGTGATGTGAAATCTACACTCTGGCTGTTTGAAACCCAGCCAATGGAAACCCTGAAAGACAATTTTGAGGTGGGACGTTTAAAGAAAGTAGAACTTTCAGCAGAGGAGAAGGGAGATGTGAAGCAAAGAAAACATGTCTTTGAGACCTGTCCCCTTGGCAGCATCTCCAAGGCATTTGAGGAAGAAATTCCAGCCACCAGCATGGAAGAGGTAGTGAAAGGAGATGTGAAGTCTTTCAAGACCCTGTTTGAGACTCTCCCCTTGGACAGCATTAAGCAGGCTGATGCTGAGCCCATTACCAAAGAGGAGGAGAAGATTCCAGCTGGCAACGTCAAAGCCAACCAAATCCTGTTTGAGACAACACCTCTGTATGCTATCAAGGATAGCTTTGGCAATTTCCATGAAGTCACCTCTGTAAGCAGAGAGCAAATCATCAGTGGTGATGTCAAGAACTACAAATGGATGTTTGAAACCAGGCCCTTGGACCAGTTTGACGAAAGCACCAAGAAAGTGGATATAATACGGGGGATCACAAAACAAGAGGTGGTGGCTGGTGATGTCAGAACAGCCAAGTGGCTCTTTGAAACTCAGCCCATGGATGTCATTCATCACCAGCAAGGTGAGGAGCATCCCTCAGTGAAGCGGGAGATCTCCCAAAAGGGGGATGTGAAGACCTGCAGGTGGCTTTTTGAGACTCAGCCCATCCACACCCTGTATGAGAAGGCTGAAAAGAAGCAGGAGGACGATGGTAGCGTGCCCCAAGCTGATGTGAAGTCATACACATGGATGTTTGAGACTCAGCCCCTGGACTCCCTGAAAGGCCAGGAGGAGCAGTATTTACAAGTCAGTAAGGCATACAGTCAGGAGGAATTACAGGGAGTGGATGTCAAAACTGTCCGGCACCTATTTGAGACTGAACCCTTGGGCAGCAGTGTTGTCAGTGAAGCTGACCAAAAGAAAACCGTGCGGTACTCCAGTCGTGTGGAGATACAGTCTGGGGAGGTGTCCAGAGTGAAGGAATTCTTTGAAGCTAAGCCCTTGGATACACCCACCAAACCAACATCCCAGAAGGATGATGGGACAATTGAAGCTGGATCTGTGCACAAGTTCACTTGGCTTTTTGAGAACTACCCCATTGACTCACTGAAGGACAGTTCTGAGGGCATCCAGGAAATCCCTCCAGAAAAGGATATCAAGGGGGGAGATGTTGGTGGCAAAAGGTTCGTATTTGAGACCTATTCCCTTGACCAAATCCATGACAAAGTGGATGAGACAGAGCTTCAGAAGATCCAGAAAGACACCATGAGCAAAGCTAATGTCAAGTCCTGCACGATGCTCTTTGAAAGCCAACCCTTATATGCTATCCAGGACAAAGAGGGAGGTTACCATGAGGTCACCTCAGTGCAGAAAGAAGAAATCATGAAAGGTGATGTGAAAGGTGCCCGATGGTTATTTGAAACTAAACCCCTGGATCAGATCAAGAAGGAAGAAGAGGTGTTTGTGATTAGGGCTGTCACCCAAGAAGACATCAAGAAAGGAGATGTCCAGGCTGCCCGGTGGAGGTTTGAGACAGAGCCTCTTGACTCCTTCTCAGGGGGAAAGACATCTGTGCCCAGAACAGTAGATGATGTGCAGAAGGGAGACGTTCAGTCCAACAAGCAGCTTTTTGAGTCTCAGCAAGTGGGCCAGAAGAAGTACGTGAGGATGGTCAGTGTCAGTGATGTTCAGAGGGGTGATGTGAGGACATCCACTTGGCTTTTTGAAAACCAGCCTGTAGACTCCCTGTACGGGGATGCAGAGAGAAGCTCATCTATCAGTACAGTGCAGAGAGAGGACAGCCAGAAAGGGGATGTAAAACGCTGCACCTGGTTGTTTGAAACCCAGCCAATGGATACCCTTAAGGACCCAGAGGTGACGGCGAGTGCTGGAGCCCAAGAAGCAATCCCTCATGCAGATGTGAAAAGTACAACGTGGCTCTTTGAGAGCACGCCCTTGGACAAATTCGGAGCTTCTGAAGGTAGTATAGAAACAGAACTGAAAGAAAAGACCGTGAAGGAGACTTTAGAGACGCTCTGCACTTGCCAGGCTATTCAGCATGATGGGATCCTCATTGAAGCCAATGATATGGAGAGTGTGAAGATGGTGAAGTACCAGCTCAGCAGCCCAGGTGCTCCAGAGATCCTGAAAGAGGAGATTGTGGGAGGCCATTTGCAAAGAATCATGCTGCAGCTTCTGCACAGAACCAATGTGGAAGCACAGAGCGTGCTGGTGGAGGAGGACAGAGAAGGCAAGATCAAAGTAAGCCCATTGCAGCTACTGGACCAGAGCGAAGCTGTTAAAGGCAAAGAGGACTTGAGCGGAAACGTGGCTAAGGCTTTACAGGGTCTCCTCAGTCAAGACGCTTCCATCAAAAAGGGGATGGTTTTGCAAGAGACAAAGTCAGGGTCAGTGAAGATGACTCTCTACTCCCTCCTGTTCCATTCTGTCCAGCAGAAAGTTGTCAAGGGGGATGTGAAGTCAACAATAGGCAACCTGTTGGCTTCTTCTCAGGAGCAGAAAGCAACAGCAACGGTTAAGCGTGAGGACAATGAGAAGGGAAACGTCCAGCTTTATGCAAGCTGCATTGAGAAGGGAGATCTAGACTATCTGAAGAATCTCCAGCAGGAGTCGGAGATACAATCCCTCATCTCTTCCCAAGCAGAGCAGGGAGCAGATGAGAGCACCCCATTGGTTGTGCAGCGGGCTGAGATACATATCTTACCAAACAAAGAACAAATAGAGAAAGTAATTGCAGAGGGTGAGCCAGAGGTTATGGAGGGAGCAAAAAAGATATTCGCATGTGAAAGCATGGGCAAAGAGGGTGTATTAGAGAGAGAGGCTGTGCATGCAGCAGGTGTGACAGGCACCACAGTGCAATGTCTTGGGAAGCCCCTGCCCACAGTGATGGGAAAGGAAGAAATTCTGTCAGGAGGGCTTAAAGTGACTACGAAGTCAATCCAAAGGGTTGCAGATATCAGCAAGAAGGCAGAGAAAGAAGCAGCCACCACTGCCAGTTTGAAGGAACCCAAAGATATGACACAAGGCAAATTTCCAACCCATTTGATGGCTCAGAGGACAGAAGTGTCTGGGAAACAGCAAAGTTTGGTGACTGGGGAAGCCAGCCAGATGCAACCAGAAGAAAAGGCCCTTGGGAGTGATCTTCAGGCTGCAATGCAAAGCCTGAGGCTAGCAACAGCAGAAGCAAAAAACATTCAACATCATGTCCAGAGCAAGCTACAGAGGAACAGGGAGGAGGTCCACATGGCCTGCAGGCAGCAGGCAGCCAGCACACAGGGGACAGTGACCCTTCAATCAACCGTACGCCAACAAGACTCTGCATTCACCACGCAGGAGAGCACCAGCACTGCCATCAGGACCACCACTACTAGAGTGCAGGAGGCATCCAAGAACCACACAAGCATGTCTCAGAAGAGCATAGCATCACACAAAAAGGTCAGTGCTTCAGAGGAAGTACAGGGAGGACAACTATTGAGCCAGGAAAACCAAATTGTGCCTAGTAGAGATTTTAGCATTAAGGATGGCCTTTATACTGCCACACCTGTGAAAACCTATATAAACCCTTTTGTTGAGTCTGATTACAAAGAGCAATCAGTGCAAGAAGAAAGAGATGTTATTACCAGAGGGGATGTACAGACAGCTATCAGAGCACTGCAAAGTGCCGCCACAGAACAGCGCCTGGTAGAAAAAGAGGATGTTGTCCGAGGTAATTTAAAAGCCACACTTCAGTCGCTGGAAAAGTCTAACGTTAATGTCTCCAGAGGGGATTTTAAAGCCGCTATGATATACAGAAATGCAGGGCAGTCCTATTCTGTGTGTAAAAAGAAAAATGAGGCTCAAGTCATTAGTAACCAGACTGCTGTAGTGGCTTCAGGGTCACAGGCTGATAATGACTTTCCTCCTCCTCCCTCAGTTGCTGTGATGAAAGCAGAGCATTGCCCACCCTCAACTAAAACAACAAAAGAAGGTGCCCTTCCACTTCCAACCAGCAAAGATGAAGCCCCAGGATGTTCTGCACCACTCCAGAACCCTCTTCTTGCCCTCCCTTCTCTGTCCTGCAAACCCAGTGATCATAGTCCTGCAGAGAAGCCCAGGACTTCTCCAAAACCAGAAATTACTGCCCCAGCCAGGAAAAAACCTGTTCCTCCTCCAAAACCTGAGCACCTCTTACATGAGGCACATTCTGCCTCTGCAAATAACAGCACAAGCAGATCAACCAAACCTATCCCTCCACCCCTGCCTCCAAAACCTCCAGGCTTGAGGGACATCAGCAAGCCAAAGCCTTCCCCCATGGAGCTGGAATTAAGCTGTGTGGAAGTACGTGAACAATCAGGCCATGGGGAGGTTCAGGCAAAATGCTGCACTTTGGACACATCTGTGAACAAGCCTGTCACAGTTCAGGGTACGAGCCCTGAGAGAAAGCTGCCAAAAACCACTCCCAAAACCCCTCTTCAAGTGGCAGAGGAGAGGTACAAGGCCAGCAAAGGAGGACAAGGAAAGGTGGAATTAGACAGTGCTAAGACTTCAAAGTCAACAAAAAATGGAGTGGTTATTTCTGAAGTCAAGCAGGGAATGATGAATGGGAAAGGAGCAGCCCCAAGGAGATGCCCAGGTGAGGTGATTCAGAGGCATACAGAGCTATGCCAAGACGAGAATGGGTGCTCTTCAGTATCACATCCAACCTGTCCTGGTAGAGCACAGGCACTTAATGTGCCAGGACAGACTGAGCCAAGCACCTCTCCTGTGGGCCACAACACTCCCCCAAACAGAGGAGATGACATTGCACAAAATGCCTCGTCCAAGGTGGAAAGGGAAAGTGTGTCTAATTCTTATGGGTTGTGGGATAGTCAGAGAGTCGTGCAGCAAGTGAATGAGAGGAGGCAAATATCCTTCCATCAACAGTCAGTGAACTCCTTTGAGGAGCAACAGCAGGAGAACAGTGGGAAATTGAAATGTCCTGATGGAGGGGTAGAGACACCTGCCCAGGAGAAGCCAGCAGTTGTTATGAGAGAAAAAAACAAGAGAGAAACAGAAGATGAGCGTCGGAAGAGGCTGTCAGTGCACAAAGAGGAGATCATGAAAGGCAATGTCAAGGAGGCTATGGAGATCTTTGAGAACCTCAGGAGGCAGGAGGAGCTGCAAGAGATCTTGACTCGGGTAAAGGAGTTTGAGGAGGAGACAAGCAAAGTGGATGTGAAAGCTCTGAAGAGCTTCTTTGAGAAGGTCCCTGACTGGGTTGTTCGTCAGAAGGCTCACCAGGCCAAGCAACAGGACAGGGCTGAGACACTGGCAAAGGAGGACACTGACAGTGTCTCCTCAGTGGAGCTGGTTTTTGGGGACCTGGAACGGGCAAGTGCTGAGATTATCCACCTGAAGGAGCAGACACTTGCCCGGCTCCTGGACATTGAGGAGGCCATCAAGAAAGCTCTTTATTCTGTCTCTAGTCTCAAGTCTGATTCAGACATCGCTGGGCTCTCAGGGCTGTTCAAGGAGTCTCTGGAGAACACCCAAAGCTCTGTGAGCAGCAGCAATATCCGTAAAATCAGCATTGTCTCAAGCAAAGCCAAGCAGGAGGGAATCACAATGGAGACAGGGGAAGAAGCATCTGTGGAAGCTGCAAAGGTGGCAGAAAAGGCTGAGGTAACCAAGGCAGAGCTAGAGGTCCCCCGCCTCGTTCAATCTCGTGTCAGCTCTCCCTCCTCACCTTCCTACATCTCCATCGAGTCTGCTGCCAGGAAACCAGCAGAATCACCCAGGACAGCACATTCCCCCTGGGATGTTCCTTCACCAGACTGCCTTGACACTCCAGGAAAGAGGGAAGCTTTTGCTCAGGACAACTTTAGCTCCTCTAACCATCCATCAGCAGGGTCTACTGGACATGACATGACCCCCTTTGAGAAGACACCAGAGCCCATCCAAACAAAAGCTGGGCTGAGCTCAATGAAACAGCACGCCCTTGGCAATGCCAACCATCCAATCAGTGAGAAAGAGAGGTGCTCCCTGGACACCTCCAAAGGCAGCTGCCACTGTGGGATGAAAGGAGGCTTTTTGGACTACTGCTCTCTGAATGCCCCCAGCCCACAAAGTCCACGGAGGCAGAAAAGCATCTTGGAGCTGCAGACAGGGCCCGATGGGTCCAAGCTTTATGGAGCCACCCGGACTGTCATGGAGCAGTATGAGGAAATGGACCAGTTTGGAAACAAAATCATCACTTCATCCACCACAGTCACCAAGCAATCTGAGACACAGACATCCTCCACATGTGATGTGGTCTCTCATCCCCAATATGAAGTATCCGCCTCACCCATGTTTCGGAGGTACTTGAAGAGCCCAGGTGAAAACTTCCACACCAATGGCAGCTTTCAGGAGCCAGAAGTGGTCTTTGTCACCTTTGGCAACACCAAGCCAAAGAAATAGGAGATTCTGGAGATCACGAGAGAACTGTATAAGACAAAAACCAAAGCCCACAATAAAAAAAAAAAAATAATCCTGGCTTATCCACCTTACACACAGGGTTTCATCTACACCCTAAGGACTTTTTAGGGTTATCATCTTGGTGTTCGTATACAGACAGGATAAATGCAGCCTGCCTTGACACTGGAGAACAGCCCTCACCTGGCCAGCTCAACAGACTTGATGCTGCACCACAACCCAGAGCCCTGACACTGTTGGAAGCACAATGGAAAAATCCATCCATGGGCACCTTAGTGTAGCTTCTTCCCCCTAGAGTGTTGGGATGGGGGGGGGGTGGGGGTGTGTTTGTATCGGGCTTCTCTGAACTAATACAGAAGAAAGGACAGGTAGGATCAATTAAAGAACAAACCAATCTGGTCATTGGCAAGCACACACCTTTATGTTATCTCCTTTTTCTAATTTCAGTACAGACTTTCCAAGAAGGGCATCCTAAACACGCATATACACACATGTTCGTATCGATAGGTGGATTGGGTAGGTTTTCTCTTCGCCATTAACAAAAAATGAAAAGGAAAAAAAATCTCAAATGGTGGTCACTATTGGGGTTGGGGGAGGTATTTGTCAGTTTAGTTTTCAGTTCCTGGAAAATACTCGATGCTACTGAAAATTGTCAAGCCAAGGCCCACGGCTATTATCGGTGCCATTCCCCCGAAGAAAGACGTTATGAAAGATTCTCTACTTGAGTCAGAATGGTTACTGCTTTCCTTTCTCTATTTTTAGAATTGTAATTTATTATTCAATATATACAAAAAAACCTTATTTTAGATTTTCCATGCTTTCATACATGTTTACTGTTTAAATTCATTTTGCGACTTTGTAAAGCAATTTTCTTTTTATCATGACTTTGTTTTGTACATTCTCAACTCAAGATTTTAGATATTTTGTGGCTTTTTTCTTTTTTAACTTCTATTGCTGCGTTCTGAAGGTAAACATTACCTCTAAAAATACTTTGGTCTGGTTGAGTTTCTTTTGTTGAGTGCTTGTTTCCTTTCAAAGTACCTAGAAATCATCTCTCAATGAACCAGTTGAAACACGTATTGAGACCACTCTAAATCATTGGAGAGATTTAGTCTACCTCTTGTTTACAATGCGGGTAAATTAACAGCCCTGTGGCAAGCAACATTCATACTCTTGTCTGAAAACTGAGTTGAGTCCAGGGTGATATATGCCACCCAATCGAGGATGCTGTGTAGGTTTGTGGAGACCAGGTAGGATGTACTCACCAAGAAAGGTCTGAACACTTGCCTGTACCCATTTCCTCCATGTGAGAAGGCAGCAGAGGTGTTGCGCCTCCACAAGCCTTACAAGGAGGGGCAGCTGATGGACAAGCCATTGCTCAGTGCTGTGCCTCAGCTCACATCACAGGCTGGCCTCAGTTTGGGAATGAGGCGAGCAAGCACGGAGTTTGCTCCAGGTGTGGGAGAAGGTGAGGAGCCTCCAGAGTGACTGGATGGTTTCTCAGGGAGCTGTGTCCTACTGCCTGGCTCACACTTAGGCTACCAACCCCTGGGTCTGATTGTAGACCTCTGGCTGGCCTATGGCAGGTCACCTCATCTCTCAGTGCATCAGTTGACTTTTCTGCAGAAGGGAACAGTAACCTCACACTGATGACTGAAGAGCAGGACACTGGGGAGGAAGGGACTGTTTCAACATCTACCACTTCATATCCCTGAGTCCATAGCTAGGTTTTTAGATAGCAACAACATCTGACATCATGCAATACCTTGTTCAACGTGTTGTAGACCAAGTTCTGTTTCAACACTCAGAAAAGCAGGCGCATACCCTGAGCTCTTTGGTTTGCCTCTAGGACCACATAAATTTGAAAGTGAGATATGCCGAAAGAATATTGTTTTCAGTTCCACCAAAGAATACACTGAAGGCTGAGGTAGAAGAGCAGATCATCATAAACTGAGCATATCTGGTTTCACGGAATCAGAAAAAATAACTGCTTAGACCTTCACATTTGTTTTAGTAGGACCAATTGTAGGAAAGGGACAATTAGTAATTTGGAGCTGCTCTTCAAAATTTGTCCAGCACTGCTTTCTTATCCTTTGCTGTTTCCTGTCTCAGCTTGTTTCAGGATGCCCGTAACACATGTTTGTTTCATTCCTTTTTAAGGACAGCTGCAGAGCAGTTTTAGTAAGCTGCAAACAGGTTGCTTGGGCAGTGAAAATGATTCCACAAGAAACTCAAATAAACCCAAGTATCCTGCACTGCCAGGACTTACAAATACTGATCTTATTGTTTGTGTTTCTGGTTTTACAGAATTTCTAAACATCTCAATGAGGCATTTATGAGGCAAAATCATTTGAGATTTGTTTCTTTCACGGTATTTCCATCAGCCAGGAACTGAAATATCATGAGGAGACAGATGCTGCATTATTTCAGGCCCATACATGGCTCCTTGAAGCACTGAAAGGGCTGGAGAAAAAAAAAAAAAGTGCAAAGATCTGAAACTCAAATTCAAACTGAAGGATCAGCTCATATTCTCAGACTTCGCAAAAATAAACCAGCAGACTACATACAAACTTTCATATCCCAGATGAGTTGTCATAGTTTTTCTGTGTTCTTTGAATACAAGACATGATGTTATTCACCATTCTCTGCCCTAATGGGTCACTACATTCTCACACCATCTAGGTAGGTATCTTCAAGAGCAAAATAGATGGGAGAATTAACGGGCCAGTGGACAGAAGACAGATGACCTTGTCTTGACTGTACCGCCTTGAGTAGTCAAAGGACAAATTCAGCTACAGATCTGGTTTTTTTGCAGCAGTAGAAATCAAATATGCCGCATTTGAAGCGCCTAAATCAAGTACTACCCTTCCCAGCTCCATTTCAGCCACTGGTCTCCCTAAGGATACCCAGTCTTAGGTCAGAAATCTTTGTGCTCACCATCTTCTCCACCTATCAATAACACAGGCATTTTCAGGCTGACCCCTCCTCCTATAAAGATTTTAATTCACCTAGGGAAAAAAAGGCAACAACTGATAAGCCATAAAGCCAGCTGCGAGTTTCAGCATGGCAGTAATCAGCAGTAGGCTAGGACAGCCTTCCAGAAACACTCTGTAACTGCTTTCCACAGAAGTCTTAAGATAATTTCCTTGCCCACGGTGTCATTTGATTGCTGCTAATCACCCCTCTACTTTCCAGAACATTAGGAAGGCTTATTCCTGGGGCTGATAAAAGTACCTCTGAAGAGCAAGAGTATTTGCCATGTGTCAGAAGTGAGCACTTAAAATAGATCTCCTGGTGAAAGAGGCCTGCACCCCATATAAAAGATTATCCCACTTTGGAAACACACTCCAGGAGTACATGCATTCATTCGCAGCTAAGAGTAGAGAGATCTTGTTTGCTAAACAGCTCTGCTTCCTTCATTGGTCATGGTTAAAGGAAAGCATTTTTTTCTTATAAAACAAAGACACCTCAACAGTTACTCTCTTCTCTGCCAGGACACACATCTTCACGCCGTATGACAGCTCGTCACTGCCTGCCAGAGTACCTAGGTGTAACTGCGATCTGTACTGCCAAATACAGCAAAGTTGATCCATTGGCTGAGATTTATTATCAGCAGGACTGGCACTCTGCTCCATGTCACAGATGATGCTGTATTCATGCAGCTGCCCATCACTACTCGCTGTTCTTTGCCATATAGCCTCCAGTGAAATGACATCCATGCTAAAGGTGCAGAGCTTCAATTTCTCTTGGAGACACCTGCTAACATGACATCACTTTCCATGGTTTCTGCTACCATTTTCCACTTGAAGGATCTATCTTATCTTCGCTCAAAAGTATATTTCTGCTTCACCTTCACCAGCAGTGCCATCCCATTGGCATCAGCGCAGTTCTGTAGTCACACTGGTGAAATTCATCTTGCCTAACTGACTGATTTTGTCCGACTACGTGGGCTTGTTTCAGGGTAGATATATCGCCTTCTAGGTTCCCTTAACTGGACCTCCACTGAGTATATTGGGAGTTTAGACACCTGTTACATACATAGACACTTACAGAACTATGGTCTCCTCCCAGTAGAAGACTGGAATATCAGAGGTATGCTGAGATCATGGCAGACTGAAGGAAAGACAGGGGTGCTGCTTGGATGCTTTCCTCTAGAGAGAGGGAAGAAAACCAAAGACATTAAGCTCCTCCTTGAAAGTGCTGTCATAGGAAAACAAAGATTACTTGATCTTACTGTTACGTTCAGGCAAAATGAAGGTAATTAAGAAAACCTCGTCCCCCAAGAGTGTGTTGCAAATAAGAGACAGGGTTCTTGTTCCCTTGCCAACTCATCTCTTGAGATACAGAAACACCTTTCATGTTTCATAGAATCATAAAATCATAGAGTCATAGAATGGTTTGTGTTGGAAGGGACCTTAAACACCACCTAGTTCCAACTCCCCTGCCATGTGCAGGGACACCTTCCAGTGGATCAGGTTGCTCAAAGCCTTATCCAACTTGGCCATGAGCACTTCCAGGGATGGGGCATCCACATCTTCTCTGGGCAATCTGTTTTCTCTGGTCAAACTAAAACCTGGCCAACAGCCGACTTCACTTAAGAGCAGAAAATAAACTTGCCTCTTCTCTGAGCTGACAACACTGCAAACCAGGGTGAGCACATATTGAACAAAAAGCCAGAGAGATCAGAGAGCACCAGCAAAACTCTACCAAAACAAACTGTGGCAAATTACCTCCAAAAAGAGGCAAATAGGCCCTCATGTGAGGGAGTATCAGTCTCAGAGCAGTGACCTTGTCAGTCAGGGTTAGGTTAGGCTCAGCTGTAACCACAGCTTCTGAGGCTTTGGACAGACTTGGTTTGTAGATAGACTCACCAGGTAAGCTGAGCCTCTGCGTCACACCACAGTGAAAAGGAATGCACAGGGATATCGACATTGCCACCATCATCCTCTGGATTACTTGACCATGTGATAACCTGGAGCTATTTCTGCAGCTAGACTGATGTCCAAGCTTCTTTACTCCCTTTTTCTCTCCACTAATAAAATAGCTGGTGTCGACAATTCTTTCCAGAGAGATTTCCTGGGCTCTTCACATAAAGTGGTGTTCGAGGAATCAGGTCATGGCATAAAATAGAGTCCACAGAGTAAACCACCAGGTTTATGGAGCTGTGGAAGCTTTAATGCTCAGATATGCTGCATTTTTAGAGTTTGGACTATGTGGTCTGTGTGAGCAGCCAGCGTATGATATCAGCGATTTCAGGAGTTGCCCAGCCAGAGTTTTTGAGTCAGAGCCTCTGAACAATGTTTCTTACCTCACTCAAGGTTTTTAAATGATTCAACTTAGTGAATCATTTGCTCTCGAGCAAATTAATAATTTCTCTCATCAGGGGTCCAAGGATGTCTTGTCTTTCTATCCTGACTGAAAATTAATGCTGACCTATCCAAGATGATAAGTAATTTGAGTCAGACAGGAATCTGAACTCTCACAACAGAGCTGCAAAAGAACATCAACACGCAAATCCAACATAAGCAGAAGATTCAGCAAAGTAGCTTGCAGATGCATTTCCAAGTGGTCATGATTCAGAGTCATTTAACTTCAGTTTCTCCTTCTTCTTCAGCCCATGTTGAAAGAAGTGTGTTCCTCGTGCCTACAGCCTGTCTACCCCATGGAGCGTGTGGTCACTGACAAAGTCTGTGTGCACCGCTCATGTTTCTGCTGCCAGGTCTGCGGGAGGAAGCTGAGGTGAGTGATAGGACCCAGACGCATGTGTTTTTAAGGGATGTCCAAGTAGTTTCCTTCACAATAGTCCAAGGGAAATTCCAACAAGGCTGGCTTCAGGAAATAAGAAAGGGCAGTTTCCCTGATACAACTTGCCCCTCCATCACTGGAGTCTGAAGACTGCTCACCTCAAGCTTGTAGACACCTGTGGATCAGGAACCTGCATTGTGGTGCAAGGGTGAGCTGAAAATACAAAAAATATTTACAATTTGGTAATGCTGATATGGAATTTGACTGGAGGAGTCATTTGGGTGCCTTTCATGTTTGTGGAGTCAGGTAGGTTGGAAGGTACCTCCAGAAGTCTCCACCCAGCCTCCTGTGGGTCCAAGGAAGGTAGACACCCCAGGAACATGTCCAGGAGAGGTGTGAATGGCTCCAAGAATGGGGATTCCACAGCCTTTTAGTTGGGCCCCCTCTTTTAAGATTTGAACACAAGTTAAATTTTTTTTTTCTTTCACCTCAATCCAATTTCCCATGTTACAACTTGTTCCCTTTGTCTCTCATCCAGTCATTGTCTACCTCCAAGAGGACTCCAGCCCTGTTTCTCTACAAGCTCCCATAAAACAGACACATACAGAAATCAGTTCCTTCCTCTTAACCTTGTTATAAGACCTAGCTAACCCAGCTCCCAGCCTCTCCTCAGAAGACATATGTTCCAGACCCCTGACCAGCTTGGTGGCCCTTTGATGCACTCATTCCAGTATGTCAATGGCTTTCTGGGACTGAGGAGCCCAAAACTGGACAAAATATTCCACATGTGGTCCTACAATTGCCAGATGCAGAGGAAAGGTCACTTCTCTTGACCAGCTGGCTGGGCTTTTGCTAATGCCACCTAGGATGTAGTTGGCTTCTCTGTCACAAGGGCACACTGCTGGCTTGTTTTCAGCTTGTCATTCACCGAGACACCCCAGTCCTTTCCTGCAAGGCTGCTTGCCCCCCAGCTGCACAGACACTTTCTCCACTGCACTTTTTACCCAGTGCAGTATTAAGCATATGGTCCATGCTGTGCATACGGGGGAGAGATGAAGTGCTGGTATGAAGCCTAACCCGTAAATGAGAAAGGGATTGCACATAACCTGGACTACAGCTCCCAGAGGTATTGTAAGGAAATGTTTAATTTTTCATGTGTTTTGGGTTTTGAAAGAAAAATCAAACATATCCTCAGAAAACTGACACTACTTTTGAAAGGTTTCATTCTTCAAACGCCCTCCCTTCCCCAACAGTTTCCACTGAAAAACAATTTTGCTGAAAACCTGTCCATCAGTGCTACTGTTAATCCTTCCCTCCCACACAGCTGCTAACAGCTATGCCAATGTGTGTTTTCCAGCTTGCAAAACTATGCTGCCCTCCATGGGGTGTTTTACTGCCAAGTCCACTACAAGCAGATGGCTGGAGCTAAAAACAGAAATGAGATGGAAAGGCTGCAGCACCAGCTAGGAGAGCATCAGGTCCAGCGAGTGGCAATGGTAGGCAGAGGACCACAGCCCCAGGACTGGTATAATAGGGCCGAAAAGACTGAAACAAGAGAGAAACCCGCATCCTTCAATGCACGGTTCAGCTTGCGGCTGGCTGAGCACAGGCAAGAGCTGAACAGCAGGTCTGTCCTCTTGGGGAACAAGCTCGTAAGGGGCTGGCCACCTTCAGGAACAGCCTTGTTGACTGTAGATGGAAAAGCTGGAAAGGGAGCCTGTTCCTGGGAAAAGCCCACACTGAGCTTGCAAACCTACCAGGCTGAAGGCAGCAGGACCATGCTCAGGGGTCAGGAGGGAAAATCAGTGGTGCAGGCAGCAGTGGGGAAGGGAAGTTTCTTACCTGGCGTCACCTCTATCAAGGAAAGAGAGCAAGCATGTTCCTGGCCCAAGACAAGAGAACAGAGAGACAGTGAAAAGACTGGGGACAGGGGTGTGCCCGAAGGGAAGAGATGGGGTAAGGTGTCCCAGAGAGTGGCTGCAATCCAGCAGGGCAAAGACCATTTGAAGAGAGGACCTGCCTCTTCTTCCTCCCCTCTAGTCCTGGAGCCTGTGAAACCCCTTCCTCGTAGCTCACTTGTCCACCACACCACACATCAAAGCACTAAACCCACCAACTGGAGGTACCTAGGGGGCACAGGGGGCTGTATTCTTTCTGCTGCAGAGCTCCCAGTGAAGGAAAATGAGGTCTGTGGATCTCTAAGCACACCGAACAAAGGAAGCACAATGCCTGCAATGACAGATGACAAGCCTGAACTGACCACAGCCACCCCAGCTATGGCAGAAGACAAACATCACCTTGGAGAGAGAATGAGCAGCCCACAGACCATCTGTGTACCAGGAGAGCCCGAAAGCAGAAATACCGCAAGTATTGAGCTAGAATGCAGAGATGAGGGTGTTGATTCCCTTGAAAATGAAGTTGAAGAAGCCCATTGTCTCGCTGGTGTGTCAAGGTATCCTTATGTATCTTCTGGGTCCCTGGAGCCAGGAGGGCTGAGTGTATCACCTGAGATCGCTGAGCTGGTGAATGAGAAATCAAAGGCAAACACTGACAAGTTTCCCGGGAAACAGATACCAGTAACGTTACAGGAGAATATGCAGCCATCCAGCATAAGTCATTTGCCTGGAATTGAGAGCAAAGGGGCAGAATTTGAAAAGACAAAAGAAGTGAAACCAGTAAGTACATCAGGGTTTCTGGAAGAGCCTGTTCCCGAACATACGTCTCAGGAAAACAAAGCAGAAAAGAGCAGAGTCGCTTCACCCGGTTTGCCAGGTAAGACAAATGACCACAGTGAGTCCTGTCTACAAGAAACAGAACCTCAGGGCACACGTGGCCCACTGATAACTAACCCTCCTGAGGATATTTTGAGACATGATATAAAATCACCTGGCAAGGATTTTCCAGTATCAGCAGACACACCTCTGAAAGGAACCTGTGCCACTTGGCCCTCAGGTGATGAAGTCAACAACTCCAAGTCAAAGGATCCCAGAGAAGTTCTTGATGGAAACATCCTTGGCATTTCTGAGCAACCAGCCAAGCCATTAGACTCTTCCAAACCAAATATATCCTTGGACAAATCCAGAGGTCATCCCGTGGGTGAAGAAAAAATGGATCTGAAGCTCCCAGGGGAAAGCATTATGCATACGTCAAGGCCTGGTGCCCAGAGCAAAGACACCAGAAGCAGCCAAACCTGCAGAGATATGTTAGGTAAACGTTTCGAGCTTGGGAAAAAACCCTTCACTACGCTTTTTCGTTCTGAAGACAAAGGCAGCACTTCCAAGAAGGAAACAACAACCCACAGGAAACCCACTAAGCCCCAGTCAGCCCTTGTCACTTTGTTTGGTTACTCCTCTGAGAAGAAGCAGAGTCAACAAGAAAAGCCTGCAAGATCCTCCAAACAAACAAATATTGACAACAGGCCAGAAAAGCCCCAGGGCCCCCTCATCTCCTCCAGCCAAGCAAAACAAAAGGCCTCCAAGAATGATCAACCACTACAGCCAGGAAAGAAGGAGGAGGTCTTCCCTAAACATATCCAGGAGAACTCTGGAGGCTTCTCGGATTCTACTGAGGGCAAGGAGACCAACGTTCTGTTGTTAGCTCCTGGCACAAGCATTTCATACAATGATAGACATGAGAGAAATGAATTTGACATTCATGACCAACTGGCTTTAAATAGTGAGGTTCAGCAGCAACAGGACAGCTGTTGGCTCTCTCTTATGCCAGCACAGGAAAAGCAGAAGGAAGCTGCAGTGACCTCGGAAGGTGGAACAAATCCTCTACCTTCTCTTCCAGAGCTTATGCCTGCAGCTGATAACAGCAAAAATCTCATCAGGGAAGGAAATAATTTTGATGCTCATCTACTAGAAATTCAGAACCTATCGAGTTTGGATGTCCAGGACACAGTGATAGAGGATGGGATATTTTTTTCACCAGGCGATTCAGAGAGCTTACCCAAGGACACTGAGTTTCAGTTAGACAACCTGGATTTTCTGGAGGAAAATAACTTGTCCTTTTCTGGTGATAATGATTTTCCCAGCACAGCAAGTAAAACCCCAAATTCAGACTTGCAAAATTCAGAGGCAGAAACTCCACCTTACTTTGATTCAAATCCTTCAGCATTATGCCAGGAAATCCCAGCAGAAACAAATGCCCCACTAGTGCTGTGGGACACCTCCAGTCTCTCACTTCTTGCCGGACAGGATGAGATTAATATTAGAGACCCAGAAGGGATTCAGAGCTATGCACCACTGCAGCAGTTGGGTCCACAGACTCCAAAGGCTGCAGAAGATATATTTGGATTGGGTCTCAGTGCTGAAGGCTCAACAAACAAGCCTCTCTCTATGCAGGAAGACAATTTTCCTCCAATGTACATGTTCACCAGCCATGCTTCTGAAACCTTTAATCAGGGTGCCTTGGATCCTTTCAATGTTGATTCAACCAAAATGGACCAGGAGGCTCCTGAAAAAATGAACAGGAGGAGAAAAACATCAGGAGTTGAAGAAGATTATGAAAGTCTCTCTTCTGCAGACCTGAATGTGTTAAATGATGGCCTTTTAGACCAGGAGTTCTTTATATAATTGAAAAAGATAAGATTGATGAAAGCACCCACTCTGTAGCACAAGTTAGCTGATATGTGACAGAAACTGATTAATGAAAGCAGTTTAGAAATCCCCCACTCCTCTGGCATTCAGTTGTGGATAGGCTGATTTATTAATGGCTTAAGGAGCTAAATTTAAGGTCTTTACCTTGGTCATAGTGGGTCAGTACCCAGTTCCTGAAAAAGAACATTGGTAGAACTGGCTTCACTGTGAGGAACCTCAAAGGAGAGACCAAGCAGCGCCCAATTCTCTGCACCCAGGGATCTTCTGAAGAGGGGATGTTCTACACAATCTACTGCAGAGGTCCCTCAGAGGATGTCTGCATGGCAGAGGGGAGACAGACCTCCAAAGAGGCCCAACCAGCAAGCAGCCACGAGTAACAAGCTAATCAAGAACTAGAAAGTCAAATGAAAATACCATTATTAGGAAGGAACCAGATCCTTGGCCACAAGTGCACAAGTAAAAAGCAATTGGGCAAAGGCAAAACTGAGGCAGGCAGGGTGAAGACTTGTCTCTAAATTAGGTTTAGGTGTCTGAAAAATTAGTGTTTCAATGTAAACCAGATGCTTAAGCCCACATCAGAATCAGCAGAGGATTCGTAAGTACAGTCTGGGGAGTGATTCAGCCCATGCTAAAACAGACAACTGCATTCAAAAAGCTAACAGCTCTCTGGACTCTATTACTAGTGTGAGTCTATCTCCGCTAACTACAGTACAACCTTAGGTATCTATTTCACATCTAGACAATAACATTTAGACATCCAGAGATGAATCCAACCCAAAACTTCATGCACCTTTTCACCATATGTCTTGCCTACACTTAATAATAATGGCATCTCACTCCCTTCATATTTTTCCTTCAGCAGACTGCAAAATTTCTTCACATAGGAGGTCACCTTCATTAGCCACATTGTAAGATGATGAGCAAAGATAAGTGAAATGACCTTGCCAAAATCATGCGGTCAGAAGGAAACCCAGGTTTCTTGAAGTCTTGGGGCATAGGGTCATTGCTGCATCCACTCTCCCTGTGTAGTCGCACTCTGACCCTCCCCGTCTGCCCTTTGAGGCTGTAACATAAATGTTATAGGAGTTAACAATTATACTAATGATAAGCAAGCTCACCAGAAACCTCAGAGGGCCAAAGCAAGAACACGTGTATTATGAAAAAGATCTTGGAGTGTATCACTTCACCTATTTTACATCAGCTGTCTGCAAAATAAAAGGGATGAAGATGTTAAAATAATTAATTTTTACAATAAAATTTTTACAAAGCCAACCTCAGTGCCTCCCCACTGACGAAATAACCCTGACTCTGTCAGATCTGCTGGAGGGATAAAGCTGCTTAATGACTGCATCTGCTGCAAAGCAGTGTGTCGGTTCAGGGACACAGTTCAATCAATGTGAATCAGGGAAAAAAGAGATGTCCTTGAAAGTTACATGACTTACTAGATGCTGAAGTCGGTCTCACCTTGGGATGGGGCAAGAGATTTGGGACAGGTCAGAGGGCTCGCAGCCCTGCCTGAAACCTGGTCAAGCTGTGTTTAGAGATGGAGAAATGAGACCTAAAAGCTGGCAGGGATCAAACACCTTTGACTGAAGCAGTGGGAAGGGGGTGGCCTGATACCTGTACCAAAGATGCTGTGAGTAACACCCCAGACCAAGTTGTCACTAGCACGGGACACCCATAAACCTGACCTCTTCATTCCAACACTAAGAGGAAGAGTGAAAATGCAGGAGCACCACAGCTGGTGGGTACGAATCCATTCTGGCTGCATTTCGCCCCAACATATAGGTGTCCAAATGGGTCTCCAAGCACAGTCACTCCTGATGTTCAGAGCTGCGTAAGAGAAAAGCTGAGCCTATGATTTAGTGCATCAGCACCCTACTGTCTGCACCAGCCTTCCTCCCCAGGCAATGGTTTCTTTTTCTGAACTGCTCTCTTGGATGCTCCCTCTCCCTTCCCCTAGGCCTTGACACTCGGACGCACAGGCTTTCCAGCTGTCCATCTCAGGTCTTCCCAGAGAACTGCTGATTTCTCATGCCCTCTCATAGGGGCTTTTCCATTTTCAAGAGGCTTTGCAATCATTAGTGAGCCACCTGGCAAAAATTGTCAGACAGAGAGAGAGAAGCACAGAAACCCTAGCAGTGGGGCTTGAGGAAACAGGTTTGCAGGGCTGACCCAGCCTTTGTTCCTGAGAGATCTCCAC
Organism: Phalacrocorax carbo; assembly: GCF_963921805.1. Classification (NCBI taxonomy): domain Eukaryota; kingdom Metazoa; phylum Chordata; class Aves; order Suliformes; family Phalacrocoracidae; genus Phalacrocorax; species Phalacrocorax carbo. The sequence continues at coordinate 162,362,649 of NC_087514.1, forward strand.
CATGCAGGGTTGACCTACACAGCCCCTTACGATGAAGACAGTCAAAAGAACAATATCTTTCTATGAGAAATGACATGTTGCAGGGGCAGAGTTTACAAGGGACTGAAGCTTTCCCAGGGCTTCAGAAGGGCCTGTCTGTTTACATTAGGAAGAACAGACTCAAGAAGTCACACCTGCATTAATGCCTGAGACTGCAGTCACATCTGGGTCACCCCCAAGTAGTTTTTACAGTCAAAATCTGACCTGTTTGCCGCAGAAGATGCTGGTGGCTGAGGAGTGGGAGGGAAGACCATGAGCGACACACAATAGGGTAAGCTTGAAGACTTCAGCTTGTTGCACACTGATGGAAAAGGCACCTACTCTCTGTTCAGCAGAACAGGGTCAAAATGCCCCTGCCACAGCAGATGTCCTCAGCCAAGGCATCCCATGGCATGGCCAGAGGCAGATTTAGGGTAAAAGGAACCTCTGGAGGTTGCCCAACCTCCTGTTCAAAGCTTGTCTCTGAACATAGCAAGTCCTCTCATCCAAGGATGTGGATCCAGAGCCCAGTGATATGTCTGGCTTTGTGGTGTGTGCACATGATACATGCACATCACTGGTGTGAATTTACACACCTCTAAGTAATATTTACTCCTCTCTTCCTTTAATACCAATAGCATTAACCAGTATGACCTCTCTCTCCCACCCTAGCTTAGGGGGTGATGTTTTAAGATCCTATCTTCTACCCCTCTTCCCACTTCTATAAGCATGCCAGTGCCATACCCGCTCATGAAACACAAGTCCAGACTTATGTGATCCTTCAGTAACTTTGCTGGAGGCTCAGATGTACTATCTGGGTTGAGAATGCAAGACAAAGAATTTGAGAGGAGACATGAAGTGAGCAGGTCAGTGTCTAGTGACCTATCCTTATCACTCTGGTGAAACCAGCCAGGACACCTTTGCCAAATTACACACTGAATTTCACACAGTGAGGGCAATCCAGCTTTCCAGTTTCCAGGAATAAAGATACAAACCACTCAGGGAGTCTGTCCAGGAAGCAGCTCAGACATGCAGCAGAAATCAGGTCAATTTGCTTTTCAAGTGACATGAGAACCTCAGGCAAAGCCAAGCTGGTGTCATTTCTTATCTCCAAATCCTGTGTGTTCTGTATGGCTGTGTGCATAATGTGCTATGCTTTTCTTAAAGGTGCTCTCTAAACCAAACCTATTTTAGGATTCTCCCCAAGACACTGTAGTTTAGATCTAGTTTTATGACTAACCAGGGTTTCTACATGGGGCAAATGAAAACCAACAGCTTAGGCCACAGCTGTTAAGACCAAGTCTACTTGGCTACCAGACGTATTTCCTGGTCCAGAGGGGAAATGCTTTTCTGCTTCTTTTTCCTATAGTCTCCAGGACGGGCTATATATCTATTAAGCCATTAATGTCAGCAACAAATTTACTCTGTTTGCCTCACCACACTTAAGAAAATTAGCTCTCATTTGCAGAGTGACAACTTCATGTCTCGGACAAAAACCTTGTGCTGGAGCAAAATTGCCTTCAGGAGGCTTGGAGAGACACTCCAGGCTGTCCCCAAGAGTGGCAATGTTCTGGCACCTTTGTTCTGGCCTCGAGAACAGGGAAGGAATGGCTGGTAACAAAGTACACCCTGGAGGATTGCAGTATATCATCATAATGGATGACTGTGCTGATACAAGTGCTCATTTTATCACACCTGATTAGGGGTTTAGTGCTCACATAGTTTAAACATTAATATTTGCCTATTTAAGCAATGTGCCCTGGTGCAGCCTGGACATAGAGGTAGTCACCATGACTGAGTTTGGAGATTTTATAAGTGCTCTGGGGGAGTTTGGGCTATATCAGAAATGGCTGGTACTGTTCCTCTCCCTCCCACTACTTCTTAGTCCTTTCCAAATGATTGGCCAAGTGTTCATGGTTGTGGATGTGCCTCATCACTGCAACACCAGCTGGATCCGTGCCATCGGCCCCAACCTGACCGAGGAAGAGCAGCTGAACCTCACCCTGCCCAGGGACGCAGGTGGGGCGTATGAGCAGTGCTCCATGTACTCACCGGTGGACCGGGACCTCGGCTCCATCATGGCATATGGCCTGAACGCCACGGAGAAGTGCAGCAGTGGCTGGGTGTACCCCTCAGCCCCACCGCCATCCCTGCTGACCGAGGTTTGTAAACACCTTTTGATGTGCCAGGGACTTGGAAGGGAATGGATGGGCATATCCTGTCTTGAAGTTTGGTAAGCCAGTGCCAGCTGCGGTGCTGAGATTTACACCAGGCACTGGGGGACCTTGGCTCCATCACAGAGATGGCAGCTGTAATCCTTGGAAGGTTCTTGCAGGAAGACCATGATGTAGATGCCTGGGGGGCCACAGGCAGAGACAGTGGGGATGTGAGCCCAGCACATGCTCTGCCCACATCCCTCCCCTTTCCAGGGCCTTGAACCCACAATGCATCTTGCCTGGATGGACCTTTTGGGTATCCCTGCCAGTACCTTTATTCTTCAGCTTGGTTCTCCTCACACCACCTTCTCTGTGAAAGACATTTACCTTCCAAGGGCTTGTCATTTGTATGTCTGGGGCTTCCAGAGACCTTCAGGGCTGCAACAAGATATCCCATGGGCCATGCAGTTGAGCAAAGGCTCTGCCTGTCAGAATCCCCAGCTCCTCCCTCTCTGGACCTCTGTTCCCCTCTCACCTTCCCTCATTCCTCCCTCCCTCCTTTCCTCACTGTGATGGATGCGCTCAACACCTTGGCAGTGGTTTGGTGCAGGTTCCAGAAGAGGTAAAGTCCTGAGCTGTAGCCACCCATGTCCTCTGGTTTCAGTCTGTCCTCTGAACACCCACAAAGGAGTAGCGTGGCACTGTGAGCACTGGTGCCTATGAGCTTGGAACACTGATCAGCTGATTGACACACCAATAGCGGGTAGCTTTTCCAAGACTCATTTATCAAGGAACAAAGTTGTGGGTACAAGGAGCCTCATGCATACCTTTCCTATCACCTGTAATTTGACTATGAGCCAAACACGGTACCCTATAAATTATGACAGCCTAAGTGAGTCTTCTTTGAGCTCTCCCTGCTAGGCAGCGTGGCTGTGATCTCCCCTTGATCTGGGACACCTCTCAAGGTGCTCCTTGAGGCAGAGAGGCCTTTTACCGATGACAGCTCTTTAGTAAGCAACCGATATCACACATAACCTTGTAGTATGGTAACTTTGGTTTTGTCTTGGTAACTTTGATTGCATGCTGGTTGGAGGCTAATGAAACATTACATAAACTGTGCATGTACAATCCCTTAGACATAAACCATTGTCCAAATCTGAGACTAAGGTTGGACCTGGCCGCACCTAAGATCCACCAGGTGTTTAGAAAGCAAAGGAGTCCACTCTGAACCTTGCGACTCAATGGGAGGGTCCTCCTCACCCCTTTTTTGTCCCTGGTCTCTCTGTGAATCTATTCTAACTTGAGTGTAACTCCATTTTCCTTTGTGTATTTCTTCAAGCAGTAATTAATAAAGTGAACCTTGCCATCAAACTTTGTTAAGTCACAGTTTTACTACATCATATTAAAACTACTTTTGCCAATACCTTTGATGGTGATTCTTTAAACAATCTAAATCACCTGTTTGCAACAATCTCTCCCAGAATCAGCACTTTCTCGTGAGTACCTTTATCTGAGCCTCTGGCATTTACAAAGGCTCCTTGCAGTCCCTGGAGCACTATGTCCATTTCACAGCCAGCTTCTCTAGAGGATCCTCAGCAGCTGCTGCATCCCTTCCCACTCCTATGCCAGTCCTCCTTTACCAGATAAAATGCTGTTCTCCCACCCTTCTCCTCCCCTCCACCCTGTCCTGCCTTTGCAGCCAGAGAAGCAAGCTGCTAGGACTAAAACTTGCCAACCAGGAGGATCCCTTGGGGATGCCTGGGCTGGAGGGGAGTCCTGCAGGTCCTGGAGCTCGGGACATGTGCACCATGATGAAGAGGGAGGCCGAGCACCTCATACACCTATCACACCTCTGACTTGTGTCCTACATGCACACCATGGAGGCTCATGTCCTTGAGGGTGGGTTCTCTTCTCCCAGGGGCTGGAGCAAGGGCTCAGGCACCCAACTTCTGGGTCCACCATGGACCAGAAATGTTGCCCGTCCTCAGAAAGCAGCTGGGGTCTGTTGAGAGCAAAAGCAGCTGTATTTCCTTCCTCCAGTTTGACCTGGTGTGTGACAGGAAGGACCTGAACGACATCTCCCAGTCCGTCTACATGGTGGGGCTTCTTCTAGGAGCCATGATCTTTGGGCCACTAAGTGACAGGTGAGGAAACATAGCCACCTTCCCAGAGTCATTGCCCAGCACCCAGAGACAGCCCAGCTGAGAGTTCAGGATGCCCATACACTGAGCGTGAAATATTCCCATCACAGGACTTGATCCCCTTGCCTGAGCAAGGGCATCTGGGGCCACCTGACATGTCTGTAGATGTCTGAGGGTTGAAAAGAGAGGGAGACAGATACAGCCTTATGGTGGGGGTCCTTCAGAAGTCACAGGTCTAGCACCAACTAGTGTCTCAGCTACCCAAGGACGTCTCCAGGAATCCCAGAAACCTACATTTGGGCACAGAGCTGGCCCCACCTTCAGCTGTGTTAACCACACCATGTGTCCCTACTTCCTGTGGCTCTTCTCAGCTCATGGTGACCCAGACCAAAGTCCTCAGCTCCCTAGAGGGCATGGCCACACAGGGGACATGCAAGGGACAAAAGCACAGCATGTGCACAGGGTGACCCACAGCAGAACCAGAACTACAGTCTATTTCAGCCTGATCCTCACTGCTTTCAAGAGAGGGGACATGGGAGCTCTTCAAGGGCTCGTTCTTTTAGAAGCATCTCCTTTTGCCTTAGCTAACACCTCAGTGGATCAAAAGTAGAGAGGCTGATTTTCCTGCCGGGTATTTCCTGGGGCATATAAAGGAGCTTTTTTCACATGGGTGTCAAATCTCCTCTGGTGTGAATGGTTCTCAGATCACTTAGTATTCCACCTGGGTTCTTCCCCAACCCCATGGGGTCTCTCCAAACGCCATCTGTGTCTTCTCTCTCCCTCCACAGGGTAGGCCGACGGCCAGTCTTTCTGATGTCCATGCTCCTCCAGTCTTTGTTTGGTGTAGGGATTGCCTTTGTGCCCCATTTCTATGTGTACATGGCCTTCAGATGTGTTGTGGGGGCTTCAGTGTCAGGAATTCTGATTACTTCCTTGGCCTTGGGTAAGTACGATGCCCTTGCCCTGAGGCAGACATGTGTGGCCTCTCAAGATGCAATAACAAAAGATAATCCTACCTGTAATTAAAAGAGTGACAGTGAACCTGCATTCTTCATTTCAGCTACAGAATGGGTTGGTGTCTCCTCTCGGCCAAAGGCAGTGCTTATTTCTCACTGCTTTGTTGCCATCGGACAGATGCTTTTGGCTGGCTTGAGTTACGGTATTCGCAACTGGAGGCTGCTGGAGATTGCAGGATCTGCTCCTATGTTTGCCCTTTTCTTCTACATCTGGTAAGCAGAGCAGGGCAGAGCTCCTTGCAGACACTACAGCACAAAGTGTGAGGGGTAGCAGTAGTGCGGAGGCAGCAGCTGAAGAGCAGGCGGGGTCTTTCCCATTATAGTGCAGATGCTGGAGAGACTTCTGCAGAGCTCAGCACATCTCCCTCTGGCACTGGACTCCTGAGAGCAACACCTGCTTTGCCTCAGGTCCTCAAATGTAGCCTTTGGGACCTAAATGTAGGCCTGGAAAACCTGGCCTGAGGAGGTATTTAGAACCCCTCCATCACATGTGATGCCCATTGGTGGCTGGACTGGTTGCAGGGAGATGGGCTGTGGGGAAACTCAGCAGGCCATGGCAGCATCTCCTGATTTCACCTCCTTGCCAGGGTGCTACCAGAATCGGCTCGGTGGCTGGTGACAAAAGGCAGGATAGAAGAAGCTAAGAAGCTCCTTCAGAAGGCAGCATCCATCAACAAGCGCACCGTCCCACCAGGACTCCTGGAACAGGTACCTCTAATGGCACGGGCAACTGCTCGTTGCCTTCAGAGACTTTCCTCTGTGCTTGGCTTTGTAGCAGCCCTCGGAGCTGACGTCCCCCAGTAAACATCCTTCCGTGCCCACCGGGGATGATTTGGGCGTGGGCTGGGGGTGACTCCAGCTTCAGCCGCTTCGCACAGCGACAAGGTCAGGGAAGGGGCACAGCTTCTGCTGAGGCTCAGTCTGGGGCTTTCTGGAGTCCACCTTGGGAGGTGGGAAGGACCCAGACGCTTCCCTGGCTTTCCTTCAGCAAGGATTGCAGGAGTGCTGGGGATGAGCATGAGGTCTCTGTTTAGCCTGTGGGTTTCCCCGTATAAATGCCCAGAGCGGGGTTTACCTCCTTGCCCACGCCAAAGTCCCCGCACTGGGGAGAGGTTCCTGCCGAGGAACCTCTTAGTCAGCAGCTGCTGCGTTGGGCACCCAGAGCACAGGCACAGGAACCCAGCCCCATGGGGCCGCCTTCCCTCCCAGAGCAGGTTGGGGTCACAAGCCTGTCCCGCTGAGGCTTTCCTTCGACCGCATCTGGAAGAGGAGTTAGCCATGGGTTGCCTTGGCCTGGTTTGACTCTTTGTCTTTCTGCATTTTGAAGTTGAAGCCTGAGACACAGACCAAGTCTGGAAGTATTCTGGATCTCTTTCGGAAGAAGCATCTTCGGAAGGTGACATTAATCATGTCATGCACCTGGTAAGACACCCCCTGGTCCTTCCCATCTGAACTTCTAGGTGAAGAAGACGAGATTGAGAGTTGGTCATAAGTGTAAATTAACTTCATGTGATTTTGGGGGTCATGTTTATGTCTATGTGTTCATCTGCTATCTTTCTTTCCTCCCACACTGAACCAGATCTACCTTGTCTGGGCATGGGGAGAAGGTGATTGTTCAAGATGCTGTGGGTTATGTAAGAAAGGCTGGAGTGATTCAGTTTTTTTAAATCCCTGGGCCTTGGGCTAGTTTTGTGCCTCCCTAGAAGTTCTGGGTGCAGTCTAAGAGTTGCTGTCATAGTTTTGGCTGACCATATGTAGATCCATATTTCGTTATCTCATGTATCCCACAGAATTGTCACAGGTGGTGACTAGAAGCAAAACAGAGATCGCTGAGAGTTTAAATAAGTTGTATGTAGCGTTGTCTGACCACCCTATTTTTTGAGGAAAAACACCTTGAAAATGCATTTAGTTACATGTTCTGTTCGACTTTAATTTCAGGTTTGCAGACAGCTTTGTCTACTATGGGCTGAGCCTTAACGTGACAAGTTTTGGTCTGGACATCTATCTGACACAGTTTGCCTTTGGGGCAGTGGAGTTACCCGCTCGATATTGCTGCATTTTCCTGCTGCAGTGGTTTGGGAGGAAAAAAACCCAGGCAGTTCTCCTGCTGCTGTCTGGCCTGATGTGTCTTGTCATCACTGGCATCCCTGAAGGTGAATAACCTCTTCTCCACCCAAGAGCACAGCTGGGCAGAGCCCCAGCCAGCTCCATCCTGGTTCAGACCCATCTTCCCAGCATGGCTGGCTGCAGACCCATCTCGCTCCCAGAGGCTGAGCTGCCTTGAGTGCCACAGCCCAAGGGGCTGCTCTCCCAACATGCTGGCTTCCTCTCTGCATGAATTTCTTCTCCTTCAAAGCTGTGCCTGCTCCTTCCACAGCTCCTGGCCCTTCGCAGGCAGTGTCCATTACACACCACCACCCACTAAACACCACCAGCGCCTCCTCTCAGAAACGTGTAGCAGAAGAGGCATTTTAAAAGTCAACCTGTCTCCCAGGAAAAGCAAATCCTCCCCCCCTCCCTTTATCTGTCTCTGCCTATACATTGGTGCAGTCCAGACCCTCACCCCTGCTGCTGTGCTAGTGCTGTGAGCAAGGCTGAAGGAAAGAGAGGGGCTGCACAATGCGTTCAACCTCATGGCCGTGATGTTTCCAACCGAGCAGTCCCTGAAGACCTGCAGTGGCTCGGTGGCTCACTTCCAGTTGCAGATTTAGGAAGTGCCCAAAGCCTCAGGAGAAAACTGGGTTCTCTTTGCCAGTTGTCCAGAGGGTATTTTCCAGAAAAGGGTGCACTAGGAATCATTTCCAGTGAGTTAGGTGGTAGTTTGCTTGGTAAGTCCATTAGAAAGGGATGCCCCAAGAAAACCCACTGCAAAGACCTTTGGTCCCAGCTGAACCTTCTGCACGGAGGTCACAGCGGTGGTCTCTTTTCCTCCCTTCAGACCAGCCCATTGCAACCACCGTCCTCGCCGTCATTGGCAAGTTTACAGCCACAGCTTCCTTCTCCACCTCCTACGTCTACTCCGCAGAGCTCTTCCCCACAGTCGTCAGGTGAGATCTCCCCATGCATCAGAGCTTCCCTCCACCATGGCTGGTGGCGGCGCTGGGGCAAGAGCCCAGTTGTCCGCACGGCCACAGTCGGTCCCATGGTGGCCCAGGAGATGCTGAGCTCTGCCCTCGCTTCCCACCACCCCTCGCTCCCACAGGCAGACCGGCACGGGGCTGTGCTCGATGTCGGCACGGGTGGCAGGGATCATGGCCCCGCTGATCCGCCTCCTGGGCCAGTACCACCGGGCCATCCCCATGGCCATCTTTGGGAGTGCCCCTGTGGTGGGGGGGCTGCTCTGCATCCTGCTGCCTGAGACCCGCGGCACTGACCTGGTGGATGACACGGGGGTGGCCACCCCCGAGCTGAGGTGGGTGCCTAGAACTCTGAATTTAACGCAAAAAAATTCCAAACGTGCAAATATAATGCAAAGAGAAATATGTCAGAAACCAGAGCGGAAAAAATATCATCTCTTCCTCTTTCTTTCTTGTCTTCAGCAACAGAAGTCTGGAAATTATTGGAAGGTCTGAGGACTCTTCCAACCTGTGATTCTGTGAAATTGTGTCCAAGAGACACACCACAGAGGATGGAGTAGACTTGGAGAAGGACGTCTACAGATGTTTGGAGAGCAAGTGATGAATGGACAGTGTATACTAAGGGTCTATCTGATCCAACATTTCTTAAAGCAGACCAGTGAGGCGTTGCTGCCTGGAAAGTGGTCTTTCAGATGATCAACAAAATATCTGTGGTCAGAGGGAGAGGAGACCTGTGTCACCCTGCGTTTGGAAAAGATGCACTTCAAACTGTTCCTCAAAGCCAGGCTGCTGTGCCTGGCCGCGCGAGTCCTCCCGACGTGTTTCCCAGTCCTTTGCAAACTGGTACCCGTGGAACCATCCCTGTCATGTTTTACAGCAATAAAGAATCGCCAGTAGAGTGGTAGTACTGGGCAAGCGAGCGCCGGGCTGCGTCCCTCCTGCACTAATCGCTTGGGTCGTCAGCCTTCTCGTCGGTCCAAGCCTCGACGTTTGATCAGGATGTCACTGAAACCCTGTCACACACGTATTTAGCTTTTATTTCTATGTGGTGTTGAATTTGAGTTTCTACATGAATAATATAAATTATACTCTGAGTTTGATAAGAGACACTTGTAATGCAATATGTGAATAATAAATGGTGTTGATTTTTTTTTTTTCTTCCTGCTGTTTCACAGTTGGCCTTTGTAACTGCTCTTGGCTCTGGAGTGTTTTCTACACAGAAATTGTAAGCCTGTAATTTAACACACAGATGGAAACGTGTTTGGTTTCCATCAGCCACAAACAATGCAGAAACAGAGTGTTAAAGCAGAATGACTGAGTTCAATTAGGATTTTTTTTTTTTATTTCCAAGTCTTCAGATGAACAATCTGTATTTATATATTGTTCTCTATGAGCAGCTGCGGAAGCTTCCTGAATTGTGTGGTGTACACTGCAATTCAATGTCAGTTAAACTGAGTGGGCATCTGGACAGCTTTCCCCAGTCACAGCCTTTAATAGTGACCTTGGTTGGCTTCTGCCAGCTCAGCCACAATATTTTAGTGTCATCTAGTGTCATACAAAAGGAAGAGAAGGGTGGCCTCCTCTCCTGCACTGCTTGTTTGCAAGGAGAGAATATTTGGTGCCCTCTCTTGAAGCTATCTCCTCAAACCACAGCGCGACTCTTGGCTGAAGAAGGAGGCCGGTCACTCAGGTTTGTGGCATCCTTTTGTTGCCAATTGCTTTATGCTGTAGTAAATAGTGTTTTGAAGACTGGAGTGTCTTGTGTCCCGGCCAGACATGCCCAGAGGTGATACTAATTTTGTGCTTTGGCTTTGGTGCACAAAATCTCACCAATGTCACATGGAACCCGGCCATGCCTGGAGATGGGGCACGACATTTGCAGGATCTGGGCTTTGGCATTGTCTCATTGCAAAGAGTCATGAGAGCAGCATTAATGCTGTTTCTCCTCACCTCCTCAGCCATTCCCAGCTGGGTCCCTTTCTGCAAGCTTTGCTCTGGTCATGGATCTGGGGCTTTCCCAGCATGGTGTCGGGAGGAAGGACAGGGCAATGTCCACTAGTCAAAGGGCAGGGTCCAGGATCCTGACACCTCTGCCCCACAGCCAGGAGTCAGGGTTGCAGCACAGTTTGTTGGTGTCATTGACATGGAGAATGCACTGGTTGTCTCAGTGGTCCCTGTGGGTCTCCTCTGGCAACAGGAGCTGTTTCACCCCATAGCTCCTCACCTCACCTTGGGGAACAGAGCCAGGCCAGGCTCTGCTGCCCCTCCATGCCTCAGATACCTCTGGCCTTCCTGACCAGCTTCCTCGGCAGTGGGGAGGATCCCCACTGATACGTGAACCTGGATCTCCCGCAAAGGGGAAACAGAGGTGGAGAGATTCTGACCTGACCACAAACAGGTGTGAGGGTGTAAGTGCTGGAGAAGGGCCTCACTCCCATGTCTGATATAATAGGGCTTGACATTACTTGATATGCCTTAGCAAACCCTTTACAGCATCCCTGGCATTTGCTCACCACTGCCACTTTGAGCACCTTCCCACAGCTGGCCCTCCAGTCATGGCTTGGTAAGCCACTCTATTAAGGTCTTGCATCTGCCTTTCCCAGCTAAGCCTCACTACCCCCTTTTGTTCTCACCTTCCCTTCATCTTTTTGGCCCCCTCCCCTTGGCTATGGGGTCATCCTCTTTCCCCTAGTTATCCCTTCAGGTCACCTGAAGCAATTTTTTCCCTTTGCCCAAAGCCTCATCATGGTGAGGGCCCAAAACATCCCCTTTTATGAATGCTAAAGTGTATTCTCACACGCTAGTCCACCACACCTAGCTCGACTCTATACTGTAAGCTCTATTTATTACGGTGCAAGTCCATGTGTGGACCAGGTAGCAGTGACATTAAAGCACAGCAAAACCATTGAGCATCCTCCCATTGCTGCTGAGCTGGGCAAAACATCATAAGCCAAGCTATTCAGGTGCTCTTCAGCCAAAAGTGTACCATCCAGTGGTCTCCAGACCACCCAGGTGCAGTGGTCTAGAGAAAAGCAGATTAAATTGATCTTCAGCCTACTGGAGCCATGAATGAGATGGAAGCAGAAGTACATTAGATGTGCTTGGACACCTTTATTTATGAAGTGAGCTGAAACAGAGAGTCTCAGAGCAGAATTCCCAAAAGAAGTCATGGTTGACTCAATAATTGTGCATTTTGCTCCAAGCTCTTCCCTCAGCCTTTACCCTCAATGCCTTATTTTCCATAAAAGCCCGAAGGAGGCAGCCCCCAGCTTTTGCCAAGGAAAGAGTGCCCTCAGGCGATGGGCTGAGCTCATCTGTGCTCAGGGCCACTGAAGAGGAGCACCACAGCAAATCCTTCAAAAAGCAGTGCCAAAGAAAAGATGGCACCACGGGCAGCCCCTCCTCATGGGGCATTGTCTCATGTCACTGATTTTATCTAAAATTCTGTCTTCATCAAACTGCATATCCGAGGGGTACTTGGATCCATGGAAAACATGTAGACAGCAAGAAGGAATAGACTAGAACAGAGTAGAACAGACCTGAGAGTTCCCAGAAAGGTATGCGCTTTCCTCTAAAAGACCAATTGCCACAACATCTCTCAGTTTCCTGGAACAGACAAATTAATGTGGTCCTACACCACAGCCCGACAGCACAATCTTCTGTGCACAGAGCATCATGACATGCTTCAATTCAAAGCCACCAGCACTAAGATGAAAATTCTGCTGCCTGTTAGACATCCTTGCTCACGTCTTGCTCTATCTTCCATTGCATCTTTTTTTTTTCTCAGCTGAGTGTCTCAAATTTAAAAAAGAAAATAAAAAGGAGTGCTTTTAAGAGAGGGGGAGAAGATCATGCTAGACAGTCAGGAGAAATCACTCCTTCTTGCAAGTGTGAGATTATTTTCAGTGCTGCATCTGCTCTGGCTTTCTCTTAGTGAGCACAGTACTCTGTTGCAAGGCTAGTCAGTGCTCTAGAAGGTGTCTCACTTGGGCAAAGTTTACAATCTCGCATTCCTGGAGATGGGACAGGAAAAAGGAAGAGAAAATGTTGCCTCCATCCTGTTTTCTGATTTCTTTCTTTTTTCCCTTAAATGAAAAGCATCAGCTTTTCTCCATTGAGAGCACTGTTGAACACCAGAGACAGCATGCAGTGCCTGAGGACAAGCTATAGAGGGAGATATAGGAAGGCAAAAAAAGAAAAGGAAAACCAAGAATTGGCAGTGACTGCTTCAGAGGTGGTGGTGTCCTGCAAATGGAGACCCTGCCTGTCCTAGCACAGCACTAGGTTGCCTTTAGCTACAGCTACTTGCAGGCTCAGCTAGAAGCGAGTGGTCTTCGTGTACTCATTGTCTTGGCCACCATCTTTTCCTTGCATGTGTTCATTTTCAGAGCTGCTGTTGGCATTTTCACAGACCTAATGAAAGGGAAAAGAGTATAAAAGCAAAGAAAGACCCATTATGAGCTGGCAGCAGCCTTCTCTGAGACATGTAGCCTTTAGCAATCTGGCTTCCCCTTTGCCACTCACTCTCTGGGCCCCTACAGACAATCTTCTCCCAACAAAAGTATTAGGGTGCAATTCTACCCTGTTCCATGGGCAATGGGGTGCTGGGAGCTACACAAGGCTGAAAGCCAGATGACATGGTGGAAGGGCAGGTGGGGACCGAAGTGAAGTGCTGGCTACTCCTGGAGTCCTTCCATTCCAACGACAGGAACAAAGGGGTCACCACCATAGGCAGGGTTATGGGGCCTCCTCCACTCCCTCCGCATTGGGAAGCCCCAATCCTTGCCCTCCCACCACTGTAAGCCCTTGAAGAAACCCCTAGCCCATGTAATTCTGATGGCCTCCTGCAGCGCTGGCACCCCATGTCCCTGCTCAAAAGGCAGCACAAGCACTGTTGGGCACCCACCTCAGCTCGGGGGTGGCCGCCCTCTGTGTCATCCACCAGGTCGATACCACGGGTCTCGGGCAGCAGGATGCAGAGCAGCCCCCCCACCACAGGGGCACTCCCAAAGATGGCCATGGGGATGGCCCGGTGGTACTGGCCCAGGAGGCGGATCAGCGGGGCCATGATCCCTGCCACCCGCGCCGACATCGAGCACAGCCCCGTGCCGGTCTGCCTGTGGGAGCGAGGGGTGGTGGGAAGCGAGGGCAGAGCTCAGCATCTCCTGGGCCACCATGGGACCGACTGTGGCCGTGCGGACAACTGGGCTCTTGCCCCACCGCCGCCACCAGCCATGGTGGAGGGAAGCTCTGATGCATGGGGAGATCTCACCTGATGACTGTGGGGAAGAGCTCTGCGGAGTAGACATAGGAGGTAGAGAAGGAGGCCGAGGCAGTAAACTTGCCAATGATGGCCAGGACAGTTGATGCCATGGGCTGGTCTGAGGGAAGGAGGAGAGACCACCGCTGTGGGATGAGGGACAGCCCAGCACCACTTGGGGATGAAGGCTGGGGATGCACAGTAACAACTGTATCACCTGCAGGGAGCCATCACTTCTGAACAGTGCCTGAACTTGGACCAAGGAGCAGCTCTGGCCCGGGGCCACCTTCAGCACACTTTGCATCCATCATCTCACCTCCCCATTTATTAATTTTCCTAGAGGACAACCTTGCTCATAGGTGGCCTACCAGGCTCATCACTACCCTTTCCTATTGCAATCAGCAGGCCAAGGTTAGTTGATCAGAATGGGCCTTAGGGAGTTGACCAAGTCCCTTGTGGCCATGGCACCAGGGTCAGCAAACGCCCTTGGAGATGAGAGCCAGCCTGGTTGGGAGGACAAGACCTGCACCAGCAAGGGAAGGGTTGGGGCTCTGTGTCTCCCTATTCCAGAGGTTTTCATCTCAGGATGAGAAGAGGTTGTTCACCTTCAGGGATGCCAGTGATGATCAGACACACCAGGCCAGACAGCAGCAGGAGAACAGTTTGGGTTTTCTTCCTCCCAAACCACTGCAGTGTGAAGATACAACTCACACGGGCTGGGATTTCCACTGCTCCAAATGCAAGCTGGGTCAGGTAGATGTCCAGACCAAAATTTGTCACGTTCAGACTCAGCCCATAGTACACAAGGCTGTTCACAAACCTGAAAGCCGGACAGGGTGGCACTGATCATATCTATTGGGAATGAGCAAACACAATATTGATCTCCAATGACAACATTATGACCAAGCCACAGCATTTCCAAGGGAACATAAAGCCAGACCAATACCATAGTACTGCCAAAGCTGGGACGGTTATAATTTTTCCCAAAAATCACATTGAATCTTGAATAGCCAGAAACAGAAATCTCCATCGGTAGCAACCAAAAACTATGAGGAGAATTTACACTTATGACCAACTCTCAATCTTGTCTTCTTCACCTAGAAGTTCAGATGGGAAGGACCAGGGGGTGTCTTACCAGGTGCATGACATGATTAATGTCACCTTCCGAAGATGCTTCTTCCGAAAGAGATCCAGAATACTTCCAGACTTGGTCTGTGTCTCAGGCTTCAGCTTCAAAATGCAGAAAGACAAAGAGTCAAACCAGGCCAAGGCAACCCATGGCTAACTCCTCTTCCAGATGCGGTCGAAGGAAAGCCTCAGCGGGACAGGCTTGTGACCCCAACCTGCTCTGGGAGGGAAGGCGGTCCCATGGGGCTGGGTTCCTGTGCCTGTGCTCTGGGTGCCCAACGCAGCAGCTGCTGACTAAGAGGTTCCTCGGCAGGAACCTCTCCCCAGTGCGGGGACTTTGGCGTGGGCAAGGAGGTAAACCCCGCTCTGGGCATTTATACGGGGAAACCCACAGGCTAAACAGAGACCTCATGCTCATCCCCAGCACTCCTGCAATCCTTGCTGAAGGAAAGCCAGGGAAGCGTCTGGGTCCTTCCCACCTCCCAAGGTGGACTCCAGAAAGCCCCAGACTGAGCCTCAGCAGAAGCTGTGCCCCTTCCCTGACCTTGTCGCTGTGCGAAGCGGCTGAAGCTGGAGTCACCCCCAGCCCACGCCCAAATCATCCCCGGTGGGCACGGAAGGATGTTTACTGGGGGACGTCAGCTCCGAGGGCTGCTACAAAGCCAAGCACAGAGGAAAGTCTCTGAAGGCAACGAGCAGTTGCCCGTGCCGTTAGAGGTACCTGTTCCAGGAGTCCTGGTGGGACGGTGCGCTTGTTGATGGATGCTGCCTTCTGAAGGAGCTTCTTAGCTTCTTCTATCCTGCCTTTTGTCACCAGCCACCGAGCCGATTCTGGTAGCACCCTGGCAAGGAGGTGAAATCAGGAGATGCTGCCATGGCCTGCTGAGTTTCCCCACAGCCCATCTCCCTGCAACCAGTCCAGCCACCAATGGGCATCACATGTGATGGAGGGGTTCTAAATACCTCCTCAGGCCAGGTTTTCCAGGCCTACATTTAGGTCCCAAAGGCCACATTTGAGGACCTGAGGCAAAGCAGGTGTTGCTCTCAGGGGTCCAGTGACAGAGGGAGATGTGCTGAGCTCTGCAGAAGTCTCTCCAGCATCTGCACTATAATGGGAAAGACCCCGCCTGCTCTTCAGCTGCTGCCTCCGCACTACTGCCACCCCTCACACTTTGTGCTGTAGTGTCTGCAAGGAGCTCTGCCCACATCCCACATACCGGATGAAGAAGAAATAGACAAATATAGGAGCAGATCCTGCAATCTCCAGCAGCCTCCAGTTGCGAATACCGTAACTCAAGCCAGCCAAAAGCATCTGTCCGATGGCGAAAGCGCAGTGAGAAATAAGCACTGCCTTTGGCCGAGAGGAGACACCAACCCATTCTGTAGCTGAAAAGAAGAATGCAGGTTCAGAGTTCAGAGTCATCCATGGAAATTATTTCCCCTGTTGCAAACAGTGTGTTTCCCCTGGAGAAGATCTCTCCCGGAGGTGAGGAGAGGAGACCAGCAGTCAGAGGTCCGGCATTAGTCACACATACAAGTCACCAGTGTTTCATGTGATGCATCAACTCTGCTTATTGTCACAGTGTCCTGGTCCTCTGCAGGAGGATATGAAGCTCAGGTATGTCACCTCTTTGGTCTCAGCATCCACAGAGACCCTCACTGGGGCAGAGCTGGGTCCCAAATCAATCATGCCCCAGAGCTTCTGGGCTCTCTCACTGCACTGATCTCCGGCACTGGGAGGCTGTCCCCTTGCCCTCCTCTGAGGACTGGCATGGGAGAGATGCTCCCAATGGCTCTCACTCAGGTTTGAGGAGATGCCAAAGTGCCAAAGGACAGTGCAGAGCAAGACCTGTCCTCACCACAGTGTTTTCAAGTTATACGTGATGATTTTTTTCCTTTACAGACCTTTCCTATTCCATTGTGAGAGGCCATGTCTGTCTGCCTCAGGGCAAGAGCATCCTACTCACCCAAGGCTGGTATCGTCATGGCGATCCCTGTCACCGTAGCTCCCACAACACATCTAAAGGCCATGTACACATAGAAATGGGGCACAAAGGCAATCCCTACACCAAACAAGCCCTGAAGGAAGACGGAAATCAGAATGACTGGCTGGCGGCCGATCCTGAGGAGGAAGAGGGAAGACACAGTTGGTGTTTGGAGAGATTCCCATGGAGATGGGGGACACCCCTGTGGGTTACACAGTGCCTGTATTGCCCTCTCTTGAGGGTGAAGAGGCTCAGACTGGACTCCCAGTTGACATGTGAAGCACCCTGTGCACAAGCTGTACCCTTCTCCCTTCCACCCCTGCTGTGGCCATGTCCTCACAGGACCTGAGGACTTTGGTCAGGGTCCCTGTTAGTGTGGGGCAGTGACAAAATGCACAGGGTGCAGTGACCAGCCAGGCTGGGAGCAGTGTGCTGCTCTGTGCACTGCTGGCTTTGCACAGACCCTGGGAGGGTGGTTGTGTCTCCTCACCTGTCACTTAGTGGCCCAAAGATCATGGATCCAAAGAGAAGCCCCATCATGTAGATGGACTGGGAGATGTCATTCAGGTCCTTCCTGTCACACACCAGGTCAAACTGGAGGAAGGAAACACAGATGCTTTTGTTCTTGACAGGCTCCAGATGCTTTCTGATCCCACCTCCAAGGATGCGATTCTCCATGGTGTGCACATAACACACAAGTCAGAGGTGGGACAAACCCATGGGGCACTCAGTGGTGCCCCTCTCCCAAGCACTGGGACCCGCTGGACTCCTCTCCAGCCCAGGTACCCCGAGGGGAGCCTCCTATTTGGCAAGTTTTGCTTAAAGTGGGACTTGGGACAGAAGGTCCAGCACCTTGCTTCTCCTAGACTGGCTTCCCTCCCAAAATGTGATCCCCAGGCCAAGCAGTTTCTGTTAGAGATGTTCTCAACTGCCAGCATCTAGCAGGCATCTATAGAAAGAGTCACATAAGGAAAAGCATGTATAGCAAACACAGAGAGGTCAGAAAGCACTGAAAGAAGGTTAGCACTGCTCACTGGAGCACTGTTGGTGTTGCTGAAGCTCCTGGTGACTGTCAGATGTGTGGCTTTGCAAGCTCTCCTCTCCTTATCAAACCTGTTACCTCCACACAGAGGGAGGAGCAGTGAGGAACTCAAGCTGTTTGCAACAACCCTGAGCTGAAGTCTCCATGCTGAGACCCCGAGACAGACACCCCACAGCTCCCTGCCCTGACACCCCACCCTGCATGGGAGGAGAAACCAAGTGCTGAGCCCTGCCCCCTTCCCCTGGCTGGGGTGTCCGAAGCACAGAGCTGGACATGGGGACAAGTTGAAAAGTTACCCTCAGTCTGCAGAGGGGCAGCTGGGGCAGGGAGACCCAAAAGGTCCCACCAAGAGTGATTAACGTCTCTACCGGCTCTGCCTGTGGCTCCGCTGACACCTGTATTGCAGCCTGCTTGCCTGCAACCACTCCAGGACCACACTTCTGGAATTGGTGGTGGAGCCAAGGTCCCCAAATAACAGCTCATGTAAATATCAGCCCAGCCCTGCTGCACCACAGCCAGCACCACCTTCACCTGAACTGCAGGACAGGGTGGCCATTTGAGTGTCCCATCCCTTCCAAGTCCCCGGCATGTCAAAAGGTGTTTACAAACCTCGGTCAGCAGGGATGGCGGTGGGGCTGAGGGGTACACCCAGCCACTGCTGCACTTCTCCGTGGCGTTCAGGCCGTACGCCACGATGGAGCCGAGGTCCCGGTCCACCGGTGAGTACATGGAGCACTGCTCGTACGCCCCACCTGCGTCCCTGGGCACAGTGAGGTTCAGCTGCTCTTCCTCGGTCAGGTTGGGGCCGATGGCACGGATCCAGCTGGTGTCACAGTGATGTGGCACGTGTGGAATCATAAAAAGTTGGCAAAACTGGTGGAAAGCCACACTGAGGCATGGAAACAAGGTGAGCAGCACCAGCCATTTCTGAAACGGCCCAAAATCACCAACTGCTTTCAAAATTTCCCCAATGCCTGACATTGGCAGCTGCATCTGGAACAGGACAGTGTTGGGACAGACTTTCCAGAGGGCTGGAATTAATGTTTAAACCTAAGATAAGCTCTTCAGTTGTAGGCAGCCACCACAAATATGTAAAGTCAGGATAGACTTAATGCCTGATGTTTTACCTGTCCTAAGTACACTGTGTAATGTATTAATCATCTTTGTGCCACCCACAAACATACGGTGCTGGCTGGAGCAGAAGGACCCCTGTTTCAGGCAACCTAGATCACCCTCTCTGCCAGGGCTAGGTGGCAATGACAGGGAAAAAGACTCTTCTCCAAAGCAACTGCAGGAGTTGAATTTGCTGAACTGCTGAGACGGTCCCCGGCGGTTCCACTCGGGCAAGCAAAGTTCAGAGGGGCCGAGACAGCCCAGCGTGATGCAGAGCTGGGAAAAGTCCAGGGGAATAAAGGGAGTCATGCTAATGGATGGGCAGAGCCAGAGACCAGGAAGGGTGGCCGGTTGGCTGTGGTCCCAGGTGACAGGAGACTGCATTTCCTTCACCTTTTGCAGCTTCCCTGTGCAACCACGAGCAACCCACACGTGGGACGCCCACCCTTCCTACCCATTCCATGCCACTGTGCAGGTTGGTGGGGGCTATATGCAGGGAAGGCTTGGGGAAGGCATACAGGGATGGGAGAAATCTGACACAGGGCAATGCTGCTTGAGGCAGGTTTGGCAAATCTCAGCTCACCTGCCTTCCTGCCTTAAAATGATCATTGAGAACACGAAACAAACTCTGCTCGGCTCATCCCTGATGTAAGAAGAGCATTTGCCTGGGGCCCCTTTGGGGTGTCCACAAGGCAACACCTCCAGAAGGGCCCTAAAGCAACTTGGATGGTCCTTCTCCTGCCCACAGATCCATGGGAAGAGCATTGTATAAGCATGATGGAAACCAGACCATGGCTGCCCCATTTGGGTTGACCAGGGCAGCCGCACAGGTCAAACTTGGCAGTACACCAGCTCCCCGGGCAGCCAAGGGAGAGATGTTGCCCTCAGGACAAGCCCAGCTCAGCAGCCACAAGCAGAGAGCACCAAAGACAGAGAAAAGCTGGCAGACACTGAACCAGGTAGAGGTGGAGGACAACACAAATTGGGTCAATTCAAGTCAACTAGGAACCTCAGATGGAGGATGAAATCGAGGTGCCCCTGTTCACCTTGGGCTCTGCTTCATTGGCAGGAGACAGGACAGGCCAAACCTTACTAAAAGCAGAATCGCACGTGTCCACGAGCTCGGGAGCCTTTCCCAGGCCTGATCCTGCCATCTCCTCTGGCTGTGTCCCAGCTCCATGCTAGGAGGAGTCCAGAGCACAAAGCAGCCTGACTCACTTTTTTCTGTCATGGTTTAAATGGGGAAGCCTGGGAGGGTCAGTCAGACACCGGTCACGGGTCTCAGGGATCTGGAGAAGCAGGAGCCAGAGGACTAGCACAGAACACTGCCAGAACTTATGAGAGAGAAAATGGGGTCTGTTCTGCTCTGACCAGCATTGGAGAGCCTGAGCTGGGCATCACACATCAAGGAGGCTGAAGGATGCCGAGGGCCTGGACTGAGAACACAAGGAAGGAGTGGGAAGGTTTCCACATTGCTGGAGGTTCCCAACAAGAGGTGAGGAAGCAACAATGGTTGACTGGAGCTGAGTCACATCTCTGGCCTGAGATGGCCTCCTTAGGACCTGACCAGGGCATGTGTCCATGACACCTATTGCTTTTGGTAAAGGTCAGAAGGAATCAATCTGCTGCTATTCAGGAAGACCTTGTGCACCACAGCCAAAGCACAGAATGAGCATTGCCTCCAGGCATGCCCTGCTTGAGCTCACACACCCCAGCCTTCACAACACCATTTACCACAGCACGAAGCAATCAGAAACAAAAATATGCTACAAACATGAGCGACCAGCATCACCTCACGGGCTAGGGGGTACACCCACCCACTGCTGCACTTCTCCGTAGCGTTCAGGCCGTACGCCACGATGGAGCCGAGGTCCCGGTCCACCGGTGAGTACATGGAGCACTGCTCGTACGCCCCACCTGCGTCCCTGGGCACGGTGAGGTTCAGCTGCTCTTCCTCGGTCAGGTTGGGGCCGATGGCACGGATCCAGCTGGTGTCACAGTGATGTGGCACGTGTGGAATCATAAAAAGTTGGCAAAACTGGTGGAAAGCCACACTGAGGCATGGAAACAAGGTGAGCAGCACCAGCCATTTCTGAAACGGCCCAAAATCACCAACTGCTTTCAAAATTTCCCCAATGCCTGACATTGGCAGCAGTAGCTGTAGAGCCAGGCTTCCCCAGGCCTGGAACTAGTATGTAAGCCCAAGATAAGCCCTGCAGCTGTAGACAGCTACAATGAGTATGTGAGAAGGCCCTGGCAGTGCTGGTGGACAACAAGCTGACCCTGAGCCAGCACCGGGCCCTTGTGGCCAAGAAGGCCAATGGTGTCCTGGGCTGGATTAAAAGGAGTGTGGCCAGCAGGGCAAGGGAGGTTCTCCTCCCCCTCTGCTCTGCCCCAGTGAGGCCACATCTGGAGCGCTGCGGCCAGTTCTGGGCCCCCCAGTTTAAGAAGGACAGGGACCTGCTTGAGCAAGTCCAGCAGAGAGCTACCAAGATGACCAGGGCACTGGAGCATCTCCCATATGAGGAAAGGCTGAGGGACCTGGGCTTGTTCAGCCTGGAGAAGAGAAGGCTGAGGGGGGATCTCATCAGTGCTTATAAATATCTGAAGGGTGGGTGTCAGGAGGATGGGGCCGGGCTCTTTTCAGCGGTGCCCAACGCCAGGCCAAGGGGCAACGGGCACAAGTCGGAACACGGGAAGTTCCCCCTGAACATGAGGACAAACCCCTTCCCTGTGCGGGTGCCAGAGCAGGGGCACAGGCTGCCCAGAGAGGCTGTGGGGTCCCTTCCCTGGAGACATTCACCCCCCGCCTGGACGCGGCCCTGTGCCCCTGCTCTGGGGGTGCCTGCTCCAGCAGGGGTGGGATGGGGTGAGCCCCAGAGGGCCCTTCCAACCCCTGCCATTCTATGATTCTGTGAGCCTGTAATTTGAAGAAAAAGCAATGTTCTGCATTGGGATTTGTACTCACGCTGCATTCCCATTAAGTGGAAGAGGAATTTCAGGGGGTGCACACCCTCCAGGGGGGTTACATGCCATAGGGAAGCTCATCAGCTGGGAGGAGAGATTGTGAGAAGGTGACCAGGAGGCGGTATGAAGAGCAGGGAAGCCCAGAGGCATGGGCAGTAGAAGACACCTCATAGTGAGCACCCTCAAAGGGAAACATCCAAGGTTGAAGGTAATTGGGGCGAACTATTCAGTCACAGGAGGACTATGAGGCACTGGACTCAGGCAGGACGGAAAGCCTTTAGGAGTGTCCATAATGGGATTTCCTTTAGAGGCAGTGATGGGAGACAAAACTGGGATATAATTCTCTGGGATTTTTTAAGCAGGGTTTGGCCAAATACTGGAAAGGCTACAAAGAAGTTAGCTTAGATGCAGAGGATGAGATTCAGCAACGCTGAGTGTCCCTTACCATCCCCCATCTTAAACTTGGAATTTACATTCACCCAAGATCAAGTTTTCTGGGTTTGTGAGTAAAGAGGAATGCCTTAAGAGAAATAAAGATCCAGAAAATGGCAAACTAAGCCCAAGAGCCTTAGAAAGGGAGTGAATGGAAGAGGCAGCTTAAAAAGTGCCACTTCGGTGTTTGTTTTTTTTTGTTTTGAAGCAAGGATGCATATTTTTAAGCAAACTCACACGGGTACATCCCAGCCAAAAGACCTGAGGAACATGCCTTCAACTGGACCATCCCTATCCCCTCCTTGCCCTTGACAGTCCTTGAAGCTTTAGAGAAACTTTTCCGTTCCCACACTCTGAGCAGGGAGACCCGTTCTGCTTCTCCTGATGCAGATACCATGACTTCGCTCAAACAAAACTCCACTAAGCTCTGGGTAAATAGTGTCAACAAAGCTGTCAGAGTCCGAACCAACAGAGCACCTTGGGAACAGAAGCCATACATTAGGGAAAAGTTTCCAAAGGGGCCTCCAGTGAGAAATACTCATTCGTTTTACTTCTTGGGTAACATTTCCCTTCATTTCTGAAAACTTCCTTTGTGGAAGATGGGCAAGAAATATTGAAGAATGTGAAGGAAAACTAGGGTATCTCCAGTGCAGCGCTTCAGAGCTGGCTTTCCAAGGAGTCAGGTAGTCTGCTTCCACCCAGGCACTGCTCTTTTGCATGACATTAGATAACATTAAAAGGTTGTGGCCAAGGTCACTGCTGAAAGATGACCACAGCAGGGGAAGCCGTCCAGATGCCCACTCAGCTTAACTGCCATCAAATTACAGCACTCACCACGACAAACCTATTGCCACAACCGCGGCAGCGGCTCAGTGCCAGGTCACAGCAGTTTTCATTCTCGTGGCAAGAGGCTTCCTGACAGTCTGGCAAGCCATGTCACCTGCACACCTGGACAAGAACTTTCATTTCAGGCACCTCCTCACTCTCGCAGCCCAGATCACGACTGCTGGCATACGAGTGTGCCGCAGCAGGGGATGCTGGTGCTTGCAGAAAGAAATGGCCCAGCTAGAGCTAAGAGCTGCATTGTGGTTTAATCCCAGACAGCAACTAGTCCCCACACAGCTGCTCGCTCACTCCCCCCAGGTGGGACGGGAGAGAATCAGAAGAGTAAAAGCGAAAAAATTCATGGGTTAAGATAAAGACAGTTTTATCAGTAAAGCAAAAGCTGCGCACACAAGCAAAGCCAAACAAAGGAATTCATCCACTGCTTCCCATGGGCAGGTGGGTGCTCAGCCAGCTCCAGGAAAGCAGGGCTCCATCATGTGTAACCATTACTTGGGAAGATCGACACCACCACTTTGAACCTCCCCCCCAGCTTTTATTGCTGAACATGACGTCATATGGTATGGAATATCCCTTGGGTCAGTTGGGGTCAGCTCTCCCAGCCGTGCCCCCTCCCAGCTCCCTGTGCACCCCCAGTCCGCTCGCTGGTGGCGTGGGGTGAGGGGCAGAAAAGGCCTTGGCTCTGTGTAAGCCCTGCCCAGTGATAACTAACACATCCCTGAGTTATCAACATTGTTTCCAGCACAAGTCCAAAACATCACCCCATTCTAGCTGCAGTGAAGAAAGTTAACACTACCCCAGCCAAAACCAGCACAAGCGGTCAGGATGATGAGAGATGGGGACATACCTGGCCCCACCCCTCGCCATCAGCACATTTTCCTGAAGTCCTGGCTCCACTACAGATATAAAGGAGAGACCTCAGAGGCACCTCTTGATCAGAGGTTTAAATTCAGAAAGAACAAGTATTGTGGAGATGGAAAGGAGGGAGCACAGTTGTGCTTCTGTCGCCCCGAGGTGCTCCTGGACAGGGGAAGCCCATCCCCAGCTCCACAGGGCATGTAGAGCTTACACCAAACCTTTCAGCTGGAGACAAGCCCCTGGCACAGTCCTAGGTGCCAGCCCAGCTCCATGTCTGCACACAACTCCTGCAGAGCATCCCCACCCCCTTCCTCACCGAGTCTTCCCTGGGGTTGTCGAACCCCCCACTGCCCCAAACAGAAAGGCCCTGGGGGTTGCAGACACCACTCAGACAAACGCTTCTCCAAAATACACCATCCATCCCAAAGACACGCAAACTACCCACCGAACACGTGGCAATGGACAATTTGTTCTTTATTGATTAAAAATTAGAGACATGCAGTAAAATACAAAGTCCAAAAAAGGAAAAAAGCCTGAATATTTTACATCTTTCATTATAATCTACAATACACCAAAGTTGTGAAGAGGATCCGTTTTCATTAACAGAGCATTGTCCTTAAAAGTAGGAACTAACTTAAAATTACAACCCGTTTCCAGGTTCGGATCAGAAATTTGCACAAAAACCAAATTCTTAATGACACTGGAAAACAATTATGAACAGCATTGGCACTTACTGGAACAACATCAGAAAAGACAGTTGTCTAGCACTGTAATAGCCCAAGTAAATATTTTGGATCCCTACCCAAAACATCTGGAGATCTAAAGGGCAAAAAACCATCCGTTTCTTCCTTACTTGTTTTCTCCGTTAAAGAACAAAGGAGCTTGGGTTAGGGTGAGCTAAAGCTCTCTAGGTCCTGGCTTTGGGAAGGTGGGGAGTAATAAATAGATGATGGATTGTTCCATTTGAGCAGTTTGACTCCTACCTTTCTCAGCACCAGTACAGAAATGAACGAGGGGGTCCCCATGGCATGCGGGCGGAAGGGAAATAATACTGTACGAGACTATGTTGTCTCAGTATCCCAAGGGTTTCCAATATAACCATATCCACACAAGGCGACATGAAAATCGAGATGCCAGCCTGCTCTTCCCAAGCCAAGAAGCTCCCTGAGGGAAGCCGTAGGCAGTGGTTTGTGTCAGACAACAGGAGAAAGGGCCAGAGGTGCCACACAAACACTTGGCCAAACCCAGCCACCACCAACTCCCTGCTCACAGGCACCCACTTCCTGGGCTCTGGAAAGCATCTCTTCAGCACCCTGGGATGCTCTTGCTCCCAAACCCTCTTTCTCCTCTCCCTCCCCTTCACACTCACCAGCCATGGGGCTGCAAATAGCCCATGGGGACGTACCCAACATCCACCTAGAGGCTAAGAGCAACAAGGGCGGTATAAAAAGAACATGCACAATTCAGGAAGCTTCCGCAGCTGCTCATAGAGAACAATATATAAATACAGATTGTTCATCTGAAGACTTGGAAATAAAAAAAAAAATCCTAATTGAACTCAGTCATTCTGCTTTAACACTCTGTTTCTGCATTGTTTGTGGCTGATGGAAACCAAACACGTTTCCATCTGTGTGTTAAATTACAGGCTTACAATTTCTGTGTAGAAAACACTCCAGAGCCAAGAGCAGTTACAAAGGCCAACTGTGAAACAGCAGGAAGAAAAAAAAAAATCAACACCATTTATTATTCACATATTGCATTACAAGTGTCTCTTATCAAACTCAGAGTATAATTTATATTATTCATGTAGAAACTCAAATTCAACACCACATAGAAATAAAAGCTAAATACATGTGTGACAGGGTTTCAGTGACATCCTGATCAAACGTCGAGGCTTGGACCGACGAGAAGGCTGACGACCCAAGCGATTAGTGCAGGAGGGACGCAGCCCGGCGCTCGCTTGCCCAGTACTACCACTCTACTGGCGATTCTTTATTGCTGTAAAACATGACAGGGATGGTTCCACGGGTACCAGTTTGCAAAGGACTGGGAAACACGTCGGGAGGACTCGCGCGGCCAGGCACAGCAGCCTGGCTTTGAGGAACAGTTTGAAGTGCATCTTTTCCAAACGCAGGGTGACACAGGTCTCCTCTCCCTCTGACCACAGATATTTTGTTGATCATCTGAAAGACCACTTTCCAGGCAGCAACGCCTCACTGGTCTGCTTCAAGAACAGACTACATCTAAGATGCAGAAAGATGTTTTGAGGAAGGACTGCTTAACATAAATGAAAAGGTTCAGCCCTCATGCCACGCCTGGCACTCATGTGGAGAGAACCAAAATAGTAGAAAAAAAATTCCAATAAAATTAAGGCAGTTTACAAAGGGAAGCTGACTTCTAACACCTCAAAGTCAAGGAACTTCTCAAAAACACAAACACAAGGGAAGAAGGCTCTCCCTCCTGTGGGTTAAGACTTGGCTTGCTCTCTCAGGCGCAAGCATTCTAACCAGCAGTTGCAAAAACAAAATAACCAAACCAAAAAAAACACACACAGCCGAAGAGAAGCAGATTTCTCAGCCCTCCAGGTGACCCAAGCAACATGTACATCGGTGTTTCAGATGGAAGGAGAAGCAGGTAAAGAACAAAAAGAAGATCCGTTCGGTATTAAAACTTGTGCAAAACTAGCAAGTGAAAAAAAAAAATGAAACCACATGTAAGCAAACATTTAGGCAAGATCATCAGAGCAGTGGAACCCCCTGCTTCGTACTCAGTAGTATTTTTCTTTAAAGTAAGGCAATAATAAAATGAACATGCAGGCAATGACGTGTTGGATCTGCATGTTTGAGATGACAGATACAAAAACATGAGAGTTGTTTACAAAAGGTGTAAACGCCATCGGTAATTTCAGGAAGGTTTGTGATCCTATTAAGGAAAGTGTTAAAGCTTCTAGGAAGGGGGCTGTAGTTCAATTCTTTGGCAGTAGTGGTTTTTTTTTTTAGGCTAACAGAAGCATTACGAATATGCACATGTGGGTTCTCAGTTGGGAAACATCTCCTGGGACCATGGTTTAGCTGATGCTGAGCTGTGCAAATCCTATAAGTTTGCCATCATCAGGAATATCCGAGCCTTCAACACCAGATGCCTGAAACACAAGGAACAGAGATCCAAATAGCAACGCGCGTGCTCTACCCTCCGACACGTACCACGCCACGTACCGCAACGAGGCGTATCAGATACGGTCTGGGGAGGGAGTAACCACGGGACAGCTTTACACTGTGTTCAGCAGCTTGCACTACCCAAAGCTAAAATTGAGCGCTTTTTCCCACCCCTCCTCTTTGTTTCTTTGGGGTTTTTTGAAGCTAGGAAAGGCTGGGACTGACATTTTGCCACTGTCTGCTCTGTCTAGGGCAGAGTGCACTGATCGGGGCAGAACAAGTGAAACCTCCCCATAGAAAGAGTCAAAAATAACAGCAGCTACTGCTTCACTATCAGTAAACTGGTTACACCTTCGCTTTGCTGCTATAACTACCTCTGAATTTCACCACTTCTGAGGGATTCACCTGCCATTCCTTCTCCTCTCCTAGCCCATCTTCTCTTAGGTCTGGCTCTCTTCTGCCCTCTCCCCCCCTGCCTTTTTACCACCCCCCCCCCCCCCATTTGCTCCTCAGAGACAATGTATTTGGAACCTCCCCATTCTCCTTCTCCAAGAAAGCAGTACGTGGCATTTCTTAGCCCACTTCAAAGCATATATTTCTGCCCTTTCTGGGCAAGATTATTTTCCAAGCCTAGAAAATACCCTTTTGTAACATTTGTATGCGCTTATTAGCCAGGATACGGGAATGTCTGCATTAGTACATCACCTTGCACAGTTGTTTAACCCAGGGGATGCAAGCGGGGAGCCTGCATTGCCTACTCTTAGACAACCACTAGGAAGCTTTGGGAAAGAAGGGAGGATTTTGAGCACGTATATCAGATGCCTACAGTAGACATCACAGGCGTCTATATGTGATGCCTTCTCTTTCCAAGTGACAACTTGTTCAATTAGGGAACAGGAATAAATACCAGTTTGAAAGTGACGGATCTGTTTGCCTGGGGCTCTTCCACAATTTTCTGCAAATTAGCTGCAACTGAAATTACAGAGACACACAAACACAACGAGAACGGGCAAATATTAGGACAGGCTAGAGAAAAACATACCACACTCATCAGGCCTCTTTGTATCCGTCAGCAAACTTAGAACTTTTAAAATTACGGAAAAAGTTGAGGTCTCATTTAGACTCAGCCTACTTAAATCAAAAGCTTTAAACTGGGAAGATGCTGTCATTTCTTACTATGCTGCTTTTTTCAGAGGTAGTTATTTTTTCCTGGATGTGGTGGGATTAGTAGTAATAAACTATGCAACTGCACCTGGAAATCCAGTTAATTTTGCACTGGCAGCCTTTCCAGATGTTGCAGCCTGTGTATAAGGAACAGTTTTGTTTGCTGTAGTTGAAACACAGGCAATGCTGACAGTTTTAAAAGCCTCACCTGCTGCAAAGGAGGACACATTTATTTAGCAATCTGCTGCCAGAGGTAGCTGCTCATCTAGCTGTTCATGCTCACCTGAAGTGCAGCAACACGTGCTGCCCCCCCAGGGCGTGCACTCTTCATGCCTCCTTCCCCAGCCCTACTTAAACCAAAAAAAGCCTGGCTGATTCCAGTCCCCGACCTCTCTTGCGCAGGACCTGTGAGCAGTACAGGCTTGTGCAGCAATTTGGCAAGGCGTATATGTCAGATGGTAACGATTTAGCTAACGCATCGATTAGCCTTCGTTTTGCATTACAAGGAACATTTGCTTCATAATGTTTCCAACTCCATCCTATTCTTGTGGACTGGGGGTTGCCTAAATGTACTAGCAGAGAACTGCCACCAGAATTAACAGCAGTTTTGCAGAGCCACTGGGGTTGTGAACCAAGGCCACAGCAAACTCTCTAGTGCCCACTAATCAGGTCATTTTAAACTGCAAAAAATGACTGAAATGGTTAGAGCAGAAAAAATAATACGTAATTACCTATTACCAGATCTCTGCCATCAACAAGACCTGCTGAAATGAGTTCTTGAGACACACCGTCAGCAGTATCTGTTGGAGAGAAACCCAAAAGCCAGTCACTACATGATAAAAATTGTCCAACTGATGAAGGCATCACATAGAAACCTTAAGCAGCTTCTATAAATCAAACAGCAAAAGTGTTGTTTACGCAAGATGGATAGTAGGGTGTACACCAGGTGCAGTCAGACAGCTCTGAGCTATGCTGTCAAACTCTGAGTTGGAATTCACCCAGGGGCCACATCCACAAACAGTTTTACAAGAAGGGACTTCTCAACAGCAGTGCTCCCAGCCCAACCACAAGGCAAGCGCTTTAGGAAGGCACTGCGGACAGACGCTCATATAGGGTTTCCACGCATACAACTGCACAACACCGAACACAAAACTTGCCCTTCACCAAAACCACCTTCACACACTGGAACTTCCCACCAGCTTACCTCTCCCTGGGGTAAATTCAAATCGAATATCATTGAGCTCTTTTTTTGAATTCCTGTGGAAAGAAGAGAATTTTATATAGAAGAGACGATTTCACCGCACTGATTGGTGCCCAAAAGAAAGTGTCGCCATTGAATAATCAGTCTGTGAAGACGAGTAAACTCAGTGCACCCTTCCTCCTCCTAGGGCAGAAACTACTCGTGTGGGTGTGCATCTGGAAGCAGGGCTCTCGGCACACTCTGCGCCTCAGCCTGACAGAGCCTGAGTGGGCTGAAGTCCATGATAAGTGAGTGAGCATCACCTCTCTGGTATAAGGCCATGTTGTTCCACTGTCTCAGCAGCTTGTATCTGCCAGCAGACACCTCCTTGGAGCACATCCTTCGGGGGAAGGAAGCACTCACTGACTGCAGATGCACACACATTAGGCAACTGCTCACGAATGACTGGGAGGTGATGCTCCGAAGTCCCAGCCCAACGCTATCAAGATGCCTACAGAGAGGAAAGGCAGGTTCCTTAAATGAGAAAAGCCAATATGTGTAATGATAGTAGAATGGACTTACAATCCTTTTTCTTACATTGAGCAGAATCTATGCCTTGAATGGGGTAAAAGCTCTTCACTCTCAGTACTGGCTGAAGTGTGAAGTTGGGCCTGCATAGTCAGAAGGTCCAGCACACAGCCAGAACCCTGGATCCCTGATCCCCTTTAGGGAACTCAGCTACGTCCTTCCTTCCCACCCTGTCAGAGTTCAGGAGTATTTATACAAACATCAAAAACCTCTTTCAATCTACAGCTCTTGCCAAACCGAAGAAGTGGATGAGAGAAACTGCTTTTCCAGGTCTCAGTTTCAGAAGAGGGGATGAAATCCAAGCTGAGAAACATAACCACCACCCTTTTAATTAAAAGGCAGGGGGAAAGATGCACTGCAGAAGTCATAGAGAGGGACACTCTTAAAAGGCTCACTTTGACAGAACAGGTCAGTTTTGTGTCCTTACCTTAACCTTAGTACAAGGCTGATGGGGACTTTTGTATCTTCCTGTACCGGAGCTGCAGCAGGGGCAGGTGGGGCCTGCAATAGGATTACATCATTTTAAAGCAGATTAACACTTCCTTTCTCTGGTTTTAAAACTAGAGATAACCTTGATCAACTATAAATAGAAATGAAAGTTTAACTCATCATTGGAATCATGACACTACAGTGAAAAAGACAACAGACTAGGCAAACATGAGAACTTCACACTTAAACAGTAAGCCAGGAGGTTCTCTGTGCAATTGTCTTGAAGAGAGTAAAAGCTACACAACTTTGAGGAATGCCAAAGCAGTAGGAGACTTCAGAAGAGGGGCTAAATGCAAAAAAAATTTCTTGCTTTGCATCAAAACTCAAGGTTTTTGGGCATTCATGACAGCTTCAAGACCTCCTGTGTTTTGATCCCTGCCTGAACATGTCATTTAAAAACCCGATACAATTGTGAAGTGAACCTAGGTAATAATTTAACTGGCAGATTAGCGTAGTCTTAGTTACTTTTTTGTGAAATCAGAAGCTTTAAGAGCATCTACCAGCAATTCTATAGCTGCCTATTTTAATTTCTAAATTCCATCTGAGTTATTATTGAAACCTGCAATCAAAGCATTTTATATTGGTCAGCAGCAAATTTCTAGAAAGACAGATCCAGGAGGTGTCCATCTTTATAGCACTTGTGATACTTCCAGTAAAGGGCTAATTGTTAATCAATCTCCACCAAAAAAAAACCCAAAGCAAGCAGAAAAGGGTCAGTCACTCTTCCACTACCAAAGTCATCTGTACTGCACATGCTGAGGCAGGGATCTTAAACCTGCAGTAACAAGACAGACAACACTAGGCTGATAATTTAAGCCTAGAAGTCTTGACCAAGTTTTTTTCATCTAGATCACTTGCTTTTTCATGAGAGAAAAAAAGAAAAAACCCTTTGTTTAAGACCAGTATTTTACTCCATCTGTTGGTGCTCTTGTGCCAGCAATGCAGCTCAGGGCTTCTGACCACAATCTTGTTTCTGCTGAAGCTGAAAGCTTTACTAGGTCACTGAAAACAAACAAGGGTTCACAGAGAAGCCTGGAGGTCTGCAAAATAGTAACCAACGAGTTACAAGAATCAGAGGAGAGCTATAAAGGAGAATGCGCTGATAAAAAGTGCTATGAAGAGGAACACACTGACCAAAAAAAAGGGCTATGAAGAAGAACACTCTGCCACAGAGGTATGAAGTTCACCTTAGGACAAGCTACCAAAAAATAAGCTATTGGGCACTAGTGGCAGGGAGCAAGATCCTCTCCTAGCGCAAATCAAAACACTTTCACTGAAGCCAACGCTGCTACTTCAAGTTACCAAACCGAGAGTCCTGGCCTTCGCTGCTGTTGGTATTTCAACTGCTGCATAAAATCCAGGGATTAAACACTGGCCCTTTTTCAAGAGATTTGAAAGGGTTTGATTTAAGTATTAAAGCTACTTTTAATGTAGCCAAGAATATGTCAGACCCCGACTCCACTATTTTTGTTTAATGACTAACGCACTGTCTTTAATGGTTTTGTAAACAGGAACATGAGCTGACTGCAGTGACGTGATATACGTATCTTCCTACATTCTTTAAAATAAAAATTATGAAACATTTCTAGAAAGGAGCAAGTCTAAGTTATTTTTCTGACCAACACTGCCAAGTTTCTTCCCCTTGGGTTTGCCAAAGGGTGATGCTAGCTTGGTCCCATCCAACACTGACAGTCTCACCCCACCAACAAATATGAACATTAGCGTCTTTTATAAAAGAGGTGCCATCGTTCAGGAGTCTGGCAAACTCTGCAGTGCTTTACTCCAGCAAACCACAAGATGTGTTCCAAGTATCTCAGTAATGATTTGGTTTGGCCGTTGTTCTCTTTTTAACGCAAGTCAGAGCTCTTTCCTGACTTTGCTGCGCCTGCCTATCTGACCTGTATCTTACACTTTGGGGTGACGTAGCTGAGAACTAAACACGGACTTGTCAAGCTTTCACACTCCCTGTGCTTCCACCCCCGCAAAGGTCCATTCTGCCCTCTCTGCTTGAAATGGAAGTGTTTGAAAGCACCACGAGGTTCAGAGCTTCCCAAAGATGGAGGTTCTCCACAACCTTTGATTGTTACAAGGACAGTTTTAGCCCAGACCTCCTGTCTTTCTTTCAAAGCCTGGAGAATTTGCACATTCTGGTTTCTTCCTCTCACTTTTGTCCTCACTGTCATCCCATAGATGACCACGATGCTGAGAGACACAATCAGAGCCTGTTTGTGCCGAACCTTAAACACCAGGATGAAGCAGCTGCCACTACAGTGAGACTCTCCTTTTCTTCTTACCTTTAACCTTGCCTCGAGCCAAACAGAGTCCACTCCCTGAACAACACAAAAAAGTCACTGCTCACCCACAGAATAAGAATGAAAAACTGCTTGGCCCACGTCGACTTTCTTCCTTTTGCAAGCCACCAGGCCAGCCGTCAGTCATTTCTGCATAAGCAGCAGCACGAATGCAACTGCAGACAAGCTTCTTTAACTGCTTCAGATAATTTTAGCACATCTTGAACAGACAGCAAAGTGCAAAGCTGAAAGCTGGTACAAAAGGTTTCAGTTCTTACCTGGGCTGCTGCTGGGGCTGCTGGAGGAGCCTGACTAGGTGGAGGTACAGCAGTTTGAGGTTGCGCAGGTACTTGTCCTGCAGCCTGAGGTAGTTGAGTAGGTGCCTGTGCTGGAGCATTGAGTGAAGGACCTGGAGGCTCAGCTGACGGGAATAGCTGCAAGCAAAAAGGCCTTTTGATGAGAAAAGGAACTCCAGTTCTGACTCAAGCACCAGCTTCCCAAAAAGTGCTCGT
Source organism: Phalacrocorax carbo (assembly GCF_963921805.1). NCBI lineage: Eukaryota > Metazoa > Chordata > Aves > Suliformes > Phalacrocoracidae > Phalacrocorax > Phalacrocorax carbo. The sequence goes on from NC_087514.1 coordinate 162,396,064, forward strand.
CTGACACATACATCACTTAGAGAAGTTCAATGCCAAGGGCATTCCTAGGCCTCCAGGACATTTAACATTGATCCTAAGTTGGTGTTCAAGGGGTTTAATGTTTCCTTATGTAGAGGGACCTCTCTGCCCTGATATTTCCAAGTTTTACTCACCAGTAAAGAAGGATAAGAAACCAAGATAGCAGCATGACTGTGGATCTTGGACAAAGATTACACGTGGCAGCTAGCAAGGCTGGATGCACACAGATCATACCCCATCCTACTTATATTTCCAAGTAGCCAAACAGTCAGAGCAGAGCAACTCTGCTTTGACTGGTAGTTCGTTTCAGAGAACACAACCTAGCAAGGCATTAAGGTAACTATCAACAACTTAGCTACTTGTAAAACAAATGTCAGCATCAAAGCAATCTGGATATTCAACTGAAAAGCAAATTCAGAGCTTAAGTTCTTCAAAACACACAAGACAAGACTATTTAGGACTGAACTTACTAAAGTTGGTCCCTTGGAATAGAAAGAATCACATGCAATTAATTTGAGCGTGAAGGAAAAGAGCTAAATGAAAGTTTAACCTTTTTTACCTCTTGTGTTATTTAGAACAGGGAAACTGATTTTGGCATGGTGGCCAAAGAGCTGTAAGCTTGATGGCACTTCTTCGATGTGCCCTCCAACTTACTCTGCTAAGTTGTAGGAAATAGAAATCACCTTGAATATTGAAAACTTGGGCAGCAGACCTCCAAACCACAATACATATTAAGGGATGTATCATAACAGGGAAACTCATCCCAAAGGGATTCCTGTTTTCAGCTTTTTATTTGAATTCAGACTTTATGCCAAATTACAGCAGCAGAACTGTAGCTTTCTTAAGATCCCCCTTTACAAGCCATCCTTGGAAACACATGAAGATCGAACAGGACAGCCTAACCCAAGACTAATTGCTAGGAGACAGCCCTGTTTGTCTTTCTATGCAGGTAAGGAAAGACAGACATAGCGCATTCTCTACAAGATAAACAGTCTCTATCCTTGAAAGATAAGATATACTAATATTCCTAACATAAGAAACACAGGACAAAACTGAAGACAGACTATAAATTGCAATTGAAGTTTGCTATTAAATACTACTACAGTTTTATTTTGCAATTCTGAGGATAGGCTCCAAACCAATGAATTAGGCTATGCAAAACAGACATTCTAAAGTTGTGGTTTGTTGTTTGTTTTTTTGTTTTTTTTTTTTTTTTTTTTAAAGAGGAAATTGAAACACAGTTGTTTTGCTTAGCTTGTTCTTGCAGCCAATTCATTACCTTACAACAAACAGATTTCTGCCACAGCAAGTAAGGTTAAAAAGATGTACGCCAAACTTACCTCAGAAAGACCTCTTGGTGTTACAAGGCTAATGATTCCTTTTACAGAGAGGTTTTCAAGCAGAGCTCAGCTAGATACTAGCTTCTACTTCACACAATACTGTTTTCAAAGGCTAATAAAACCCACGTTCCTTGCAACAACAGCAATAACTAGGAGTCACCATTTCGGGAAGTCATTTGCAATTATAAATTACCTCGGAATTCTGTATAGGTTCTTTCACTCTGGGAGACTGTAAAGAAAAAGAAAAAGCTGTCATTGCCTTGACAAAAATGAGACTTAATGACTACAAGGACTTTTCTGAACCACACTGAACATATGAAATCTACATAATTGTTTTCAAATTACGCATATGTATTAAGATGCATAATAAAAGGGAAGCCACACAATTTGTTGGCAACCTAAAGCATATCATAATACCCAGAAACATACGGCCATGTTTCAGGACTTGCAGTTGATATTTACACAGTGACATACAACATCTAAGCCGCTACCATTGTTAACCATTAGCAAAATCCAGTGCTCTTGAAGATCACTCAGATTGGATCAAATTACTTGTGCACCAGTATGGCAAAATCCATTTTAAGCTATCCGAGTCTTGCAAAAAAAGATAAGCCACACAAATCTGCCTTGCAGAATTCTGCTAGGAAACAAATGCCCTTCATATACTTAGGGAACTAGTTTGGAAACCAATTTGCTTAAAGCATACAAAACCTTGTGCTGGGGGGAGGGAAGAGGAGGAAAAGTCAGCCTTATTTATGCTGCTTTATAGAAAGAAATCCCTTGCCTGCTCTCCTTGCCCTTGGACTCTGCATCATGCTATGCTCTCCATGAGAGAATGCAGAACACTGACAGCTGTATGCAGGTTCAGCAATGAAACAGAGACAGTGGAATGGAGGGGAAAGTGCAGTCAAGAGCAACATGACCAATCTTTGCTTATCACTAAACCAAAGATAACGTACATTAGCTATTTCCTGTGAGCAGGAAGGAATTGTCAAGTACTCCTGGAAAGCCCTGCAATTAAGAGAGCCTGCAGCTTTCACTTGTAACAGGCCCAATTACCATGCAGATATAGATAGGTGGGATGGCTTGGTCCATGCTGGGATTAATAAAATAGATGTGCCTTCTCCACACAATGGTCTAAAACAGAGGTTGCAATTAGGACAGTACAAGTTTGACAGAAGAACATAAATCTCATCATGGCACTACCTTAACTTGAACCAGTTTATGCACTAACCAATGCCACTAACTTAACCAATGCAGATCAGAGCAATTTGTAACATAAGACCCAGAGGCCCATCATGAGAGAAAGCAAAAGCTCTTATTCTCAGAACAGCAAGTTGCAAAAAACCCTCTGGACAGGAGGAGATGGAACAGTTGCTTCAGGGTGACTATGCGCCGAGAGTGTCATGAAAAAAGTCACACAGCTGGAAAGGTAAAGCCCGAAATCTAACTCGATATGTTGCGCCTTCACTGGACAGTTACCAGTACGAAAAATGTGGCATTGCTCCCAGAGATAAACAGCCACGCTCCACCTCTGCAGGCCACAGCTGCTGCACTGCTCTTTCAGGCACAAAGCTCACATCCATGAGTACCCAGATGCCTCAAGGAATAACTCAAACGGAGCTTGTCTGACAGATCGCAGTGTGCTAGACACCGTACAGACAAGTATGGAGACGCTGGCCCTGCCCCACAGCTAACAACTAACCCAGACAAACAGCGGTCAGAGGTAAACAAAGGGAAAACATGAAACGACAGAAAGGAAATAGGACAAACATGAAAAGATATTTACCTAATTAAGGCACAAATAAGATGACTTTGGGGATATGCTGACCTGTGTTAGTTCTAACTTACTTTTGCTTGTGTAATGACAGACGATGCGAGTAACCAGCGAAATGCGACCACACCGCGTGCCACTGCGCAGGTTTACTGGGTAATGGAAGCAAGTGATTTAAGAGCCCCCACAGCACAATTGCTCTAATTCGAATTCAAGGTTTTAAATACTGAGAGCAAAGAAGTTCAGTAAATCTTTATATCCAAAAGGTAATGTTGAGCCCACAAGTGCTTATCCAATGAATTGGGCAGGTATTTCTGGTTGTTTGTAATACATATTTGTCTGCTTTCAGGTGCAGCCCTAGCAAGATACCTGTAAAATACACATTTGTACACGTTAAGTTCGCCTTACTTTTTCTGGAAAGTGAAGATAAGCGAAAAATAAAAACACTTTACATTTACGTAGAAGCTTTTATGCTGGATGATACTGAAGTATTTTAGCCAATTAAGTCAATCTGCAAGGCTGACGGCAATAAAATGCAGGTACAGCTGGAATCACAGCGTGGTTTGGGTTGGAAAGGACCTTTAAAGATCCATCTAGTCCAACCCCTCCCTGCCACGGGCAGGAATAAAAGGTAACACCTAATTAATACAAGTTATCCTATCTTACAACTTAGTTAAAATTGCAGAGGGATTACAAGCAGGTGAAATTTACACCCTGTGTTTGAAATATGGCCAAAACACAGGATTAACACTGGTCCTCAACAACACCACCTTATCCGTGGCAAACGTTGGCAGTTTAGATACAAGCCTTAAGATTGCCCGAAAAGGGATCAAATGCGAGAGGTGCACAGGCGTTCCTATCCTTCAGTCTTTGGGCTGAAGAAAACTACTTAAAAGCTGTGCACAGGAGAGACACCCAGGGCAGGATTCAGGCACTGAAGCGGACGTGTAGTAAGGTCTAAGATGCCACGGTGCCCTTCCTGACCTCCAGAAAGGTACAGGTTTCCAAGAGTCCTGCATTATATCTACATGGAACGCCTCCAAAATGGCAATATACATATTTAGGGAACTGAATTGAGATCAACTGCTCCATCATCCATCCTAAAGGTTTCTTGAATGCGAGACCTAGAAGTAAAGGCCAAGCACAGCCCAAATCAGAGAGACCAGAACAGACAGCAGTGTAAGGAAATATGCCAAAGCTCCAAGATGAAAAAAAAAAAAAAAGGCTTGAAAAGGAGCTTGTAAACATGTGTGTCAATCTGCTCTTTTCTGCATACAGGAATGAAACAAGGAGGTACTGTTCAAAACACAGCAAGCAGTGCTAAGTCATAGTATCCTGAGCTTAGAGACACGACAGAACAAGTACTAAGTAATCTCTGAAACAGAGTTAGAGTCTTTCACAATATTCCCTCCTAAAATTTTATATTTTAACCTACAAAACAAAATTAGGAGATCTCAACTTATAAAGGATCAAGAGTTTCAGTAGTATCCACCTGGTACCGAGAGATCCCCCTTGCCCATGTAATACAAGGCTGGATACAGTAAGCTCTTTAAAAAGACACAATAGTTGTTGCCACAGAGTATGGAATTACTAAAGCAATAGCAGCCTTTAAAAACCCAAGCATTTCAAAGGATGCCAAAAAGATGCAAAATCTTGCATTTAATATTGTCCCTATGAAACACCAGTAGAAGAAAAAAAGTCAATGAGAGAGAAATGAGAAAAGTTATAGTTGTAACGGGATAAATGCTTCAAAACCAGTGCTGTTTTTTTTCCCTTTCATATTGAAAAGCCTCCTCAAAATCCTTCCCTGCCTCAGTAATTCAGTTACAGAATGATTAAAATGCATAGTCCACTTCAAGCTACCTGCTGTAGTGAAAAGGGAACTGGCAAGCTGTTACAGTCAAAATCCACACTGCTGACTACTGCGAGGAAGACAATCTGGAAATTTATTATAATCTTTTAGTTGATCACTCTGCATTACTCGTCTGTGTTTCTGGGTGTTAGTCAGGGCTGGGGGGTGTGTGTATGTGTTGGGGGGAGCAGTGTGTGCGTTTTTGAGGATTTTCAAGTGCTAGACCAATCACTCCTCGTCACTTTGGGGATGCCGTAGCATTTTCTACTAGCACTAATCGACTTCAGTGTAACTGAGGGAAAAGAACCAGGCCCTGAGTGTCTCCAGTATCAGCCATAAGAACAGGCCCTACTGATTTCAGCTCCATCCTGGAGAGGGCAGTAGGACAAAACCTCTCCTGACACTTCCAGAAGAAAGCACCTCAGTCAGCACCCTTAAAAACAAAGAGAATATCCTAGCTCAAGTGAATTAGTATGCTGAGCTGGGAGCAGACTGTCTGAATTCATGTTCCCAATTATGCTCAGCATCCCTGAATGAGACCAGCTGTGCCCCAGAATGATGACAGAAGAGAGATCAATACAATTTCCTCAGCCTTCAGTCTGCTTTCTCTGGTTCAGCTACAAACTTGAGGGGAGGGATTTTAACTTAGTGTGTATCGTACTTAAAACAAGGCCACATGCTTCCCAGGGATATTTAGATGTATCACTGTTAGAAACAAAACAGAGACAGTAGAGATACTGGAGTTCGAGGACCCACCCTGAGCTGTGAAATTGCTGCTCTGCCTTCCTCACTTTCTTCATCTAGCTCATCATCACTCCATTCCCAGCCACCATCTTCAGTCTTATGAAGACGTCCGCTGGAACCTGGGACTCTCCGGACCTGCTCAGCACAAAGACGGAAAACTGATATGTCAAGCAGACAGTTTCTTCAGTTGATCTTTTTTAAGGAGAAACAGCACAAGAGCATCTTGTTGCACCATTTGCCAGGGCGCTTGAGTACTGTATTGAAATGTCTAGCTCTTTATGTGGAAAATGCCATACTACGATAATTATCATCAAAAATGTGACCACAAGCATAAAAAAAAGCCTCTAATATGACTGTAAACAGCAAGACCCCAAGAGGTTTGCAGTACCTTTTTGGATCTTTCAGTGATTGTTGGTGCTCTCTGCAACATCTTCTCCTGTAAAAATTCTTTATTCTGCAAAAGACAACACACCAAACATTTACATTGATGAAACCACCCTTTGATTCCTTCAGTGTCTCCTATAAAGAAACAGTTCGGCTATTTCTAGCAGAAAGCATTTTTCGTGTTTCACCCCCATTCCCCCAAAGATATTAACCACCTTCGTGTTTCGGACTACTGCATATGATGTTTTAACCTAAATACCTTTTGAGCTAGCGGTGGCACCTTCCCTATGTAAAGTAACAGGGAACTAACAATCGAGGAGTTGTATACTATTCCATCTGATTTACTGGGAACACGCTTATACTTATTATATCCCAGCATCTGATACCCCGCTGAGACATTTGGCATTCTTCCACTCGCAGTTACTACACCACCTGGACCCAGGCACTTTGCTTTATCTTGCCCCTAAATTTATGCCTGTCCAACTGTCAAAGGCAAACCTCAGATGTCAGACAGGCTGGGATGCAGGAACCTCGATATGCTGGAGTAATGAGACCCAGGAATTAGAGTGGCTGAAAAAATGCAGAGCACGTGACATTTAGAGAGCGAGTAAATGCAGTGATCACAACAGACTAAGTAGTGGGAAACTGCTGTGATGCTTTACCATATTAAATTTCTTCTTCAGCAAGCTACTCTGGGCTGGCTAATGTGGGCTCCTGAGCATACAAGTTTCCAACTGCTTGACTACAAAAGCCGAACTACTGGCTGCAGAGGAAGCAGGCGAGGCAAGCGCCCTGGCAATAGCACTGGGGTCCGGCTGGGTACCCCACACCACCCGAGTAAGGTTGGATAGCCCTGCCGTCTCTGCCCATGAAGCGCTCCCAGAACTCCCCCGCGATGGTGTCTGGCCTGTAGGATGGGAGAACCTCAAGACACACGCTGTCACTTCCTGATAAGTGGCTCTCAGCATTATCAAAACATACTTTTACTAACATAGACTGTACTTAAATATATGGTTCAATATAGACATAGAGAAGCTGGACTCCTCTGTCCTCAAGTTATAGCTGTCAGTACAAAAGTAATTTAACACTGCGCATTAGCTGGCACACATTTTCACTTTGGGTGCCGGTTTAAGTATTGCCTCATTTACAATAATGTTAATTTTCTATCACCACATATGCTAATGTGTTACTCTGCAGCAGCTTAATGAAAGCACAAAGGAGATTTTACACACAACGAAGTACAACATGAACCATAACTCGCATAACCAAAACGGAGAAAGGTCAGCAATGTGTAAACCATCTTGACACTTTGGACACCGAGCGTGGATCCAGTGTGCAGATGCAGACTATTCAGTTGCCTAAAATCCCATTATGGACAATGAAAACTTAGTTAATACTGTCAAGAGCCCAGGCATCAATTGACCTCGCCCTAAAGCAAACTCTTACATTTCATAAACTGGATCACTCTCTAGACTTCCTTGGTTGCACTTGTTAGATTTCTGTCGACTTTAATAGGACATCCAGCTCATATACAGATATCTAGATGTGGCCACTTCCATGGGAGCTGAATCTGGGAGCTGAAAACTACTTTGATTGATTAGTGAGGTGCTGTGCTATCCCATGTATCAGATATCTTTTTGACAGTTTAATCTGTGCTCTGCTATAAAACCCATGTATTTTGATCACACGCATGCCACAGAAAAAATAAGCAAACAGAAAACACTCCCTCATTCCCACGGAAATATAGATTTTTCCCCTGTATTATTTCTGTCTGTCTCCCCTAACAAGACCTTGCACACTGCATATGCGCTAATCTTCAGGTGGTAATTACATAAATGCTCACTGGCAGTTCACTCCAAGGCTAGAAATGGGAGTTTCCTAGTATTTTGTACCACAGGATCTTCACCTTCCATAAGGGAACACCGGGTGATATAGTTTTGGGTAGCCCTCTGCACAGTGGGCCTCATTCACTGCTTTGCATATAGACTGATGATAGAGTTTACTAAAATATAAACTACATTTACCACCACAGAGACCTTTATGGCTGGACACACAGCCAGAACGGCACCATTACAAGAGAGGAAAAAACAACCAAAAGCCACTGAAAGACATCTAAATGCTCAAGAATTTCTAGGTAATTTCTCTTAACAGCAGCACCCACAAGGAGGTACAGATGAGGGGTTTCATTCTGGTTGTTCACAATGACCCATTCCACTCACTCAGCTATGCTGGCCCTAACTGAAACGGCCCACACTCACGCCAGTAAAGCTGTCACCATACTTATCATACTTCTGTGCAGAGGCTGCGGAGAGGACTTTTCAGATCAGTTTAGGAAGTGTTTTCTTACCTTTGCTTTCGTGAAAAATTTGTGCCTTAAAAGTTCCGCTGCTGTTGGTCTGTCAATAAAACAGATGTAGAAAAGACAGTTATAAATGTTGCCTTTCAACACAACGGTCCTCCAGGCTGCTGCAGCTTGTCAGAACATGGCATCTCAGAAGGGCACTGGCTTCTCCTGCGCAAGTCTCCTAAAAATCAGTCAATGTATTCCAAGTAAATTTTACACCAGCAGTCTTTTAAACACTCAGTGTGTTCTGATCAAAAGCAACAAACAACTTGGGGGCGGTCGGGGAGGGGGGCACGACAAGTTGCTCCTATCTTGATGCTGAACTTAAATCTAACTTAAATCTCTTTGAGTCAGTTTAACAGGATCACAGACACAATTTGCTCAACATTGAAATGAAGGCTCACCACCTACAGCAGCAGTGCAGTACCCGCCATGTGCAAGTAGGAGTTGTTTCAGGGATGCTTGATTAGATGTGTGCAATTAGTTCCATTAAACACAGGCGGGACCATCAACCGTTGTCAAATAGAAAAGGAACAAGTACAAACTATTTTCCCCTTTAAGTTAGACTTTAGGATAAATATTGGAAAGTAAAAGGCATCCCTTGGTCTGTTAAGAAGGAGCTTTCTAAAGGCTCCGGCCTACATGAGAAAGTACCAGCTTACAGCATTTGCCACACTGCAAACCGTGCTTATATACTAACAGAGCTTAATTAGTGCCTTGCAAAGGCCACTCATCACAGGCTTTATTTCACCTCAGACTACTCTAACAAAAAATCATCCCACTTACAGCAAGGGAGCCCCAAAAATAATTAAAAAGCAATTGCACTAAGTTCTCCTTGTTGACAACCCATCCAATATGCATAAGCATATCTGCTTCTCCTCGTTGCTCTTTGTGGGCCAACCTCCTGCTCCCACAGTCGGGACGATGACCGTGGCGGTTGGCTTGAGGAGAGAGACGGGTATGCCACAATTCAAAGTGATTATGTTTAATTCTGATCAGCACACATTCTAACCTGCAGCGAAAGGATGTATTTTAGAAAGGAAAAAACCATCATGCTGGGAAAAAAAAACCTGCTATCAGCATTTATCAAGCACTCCACTGGATTCATTAAGCATTTCAAGTGTAAAGCTTGTTAGGAGAGATCCCATCTCACGATGCGCAAGAAGCCTTTGTTCCTGGATCTGTCACAAGAGGGAACTGAAAAATGTCTTCATTATTATTATTTTATGAAGGGACTTTTTCCTTTCCAGAATTAGTCTCCTTACTGAGGTAAAAAAGAAAACTAAGACATATAAAAACTGATTTGTGGGAATGCTTGTTTCTTTACCGTTGCATTTTAAAGAACACTATTTTTAATGCAGGATGAAAACCCCTTTAAACAGTTTCAGACTGGCAAATGCTATGACTGTCCTCCACAGAAAGACATCTGAGCTCTCCTGTGTGACAGGCTGTGGGTTTTAAACAGTGCCGTAGCCAGCTGGACCCTCGCGCAGCTTTGAAGGATGCCATAACGTAATGATACAGTGCTCTCCCGGGAACCACAACATCCGCACCACCCCCTCGGTAGTATTTCTAACATTAATGAGCCGACAAGCTACTGTTACAAGGAAGACTGAAAGTGTCGTCAGGTCCCTTAAGCAATCTGTATCATGAAAACATGTTGGTAAAGTTTGTCAGTGTTTTTCCTGATTTTGTTTCCCACCCCCAGAGTAAATATTACTTATTATTAAGCAAGTCAAAACTACACTGAAAGCCTTCTTTGCACTGGCAAATTTAAAAGAGTTTATTTATGAAGCTTTGCGAGCAAACACATATTGCCCAAGGTGCAATTTCTAATTTATAAACACAGACCAGCTTTGACTGGGAACAACACATGAACTGAGGTCACCTGCCGGAGGTGGCAAGGGGGAGAATGGCACTACACATGCAGTGGACTGGGATGCACTCTCATTAACCCACGTGGAAGATACGTGCCCTGGCCAAGCACCATGCCAGACATTTATCCTTAAAAATAAGGACAGCGAAGAGAATTTGCTGCCACACAGCAAGATTGCTGTGTTTATTGTGGCTGAACGGCTGGAGGGGCAAAGAGCATACCAGCTTTTAAAAAAATAAAATACAATGACTTTTGCAGGTTTGTTTTAGGGTTTTTTGGTTTGGTTGTTGGGTGGGGTTTTTTTTGTTTGGTTGGGGGGTGGTGTTGTTTTTTGTCCCGTCCCGTGTCCCGCCCCCACCCCCATTTTTTTTGGTGTTACCTGTTCTTACCTTTTTTCAGGGTCTTTTTGTAGGCACGATGAAATCATCTTCCTAAACGACTTCCCGTACTTCTTCAGCATCTCCTTATCTTGCACGCCGGTTTCCAAAGACGGAGGATCGTTTTGTAGTGTCAGCATTAAAACCTGAAAGAATTATGTCTATTGGCAATGAGATTTTTCTTGGCCTTTGTTAGAGACAGATCTTGGGAACACTGTATTTCAGACAAGCATTTCTATCAAGCATCTGAGTCAACAAGGACTGTTTCATTACAACGGCTCTCTGAGGGAAGCCTGAGCTCAGAGTGAAGCTTCTTACAATTTAAACTGTCTCCTTGCATTCACCAGACAGCAAACACTCACCTACCTTTTCCTCAAGGCAATTACAGGGTCTCTCATCTTCCCTCTGCTTCCCACATTCACTAACTTTGTAGAAACAATTGTTTTCAAAACCTTTACACCTCTGCAAATTCTGACTGTCAGCTGAGAGGTTCAAGACTTGTACAACAGAATCTAGAAGGAGTTACCTCCACCTCCCTTCCTTGGGAAGCCAGGTTAATTTATATCCAACAGTTTATGCTGCTGTTTTCCATCACATCTCCTGGCCCAAGGTGCGATCTGCGGGCCGAACACAAGGTTGGGATGCACTTTCAGGCCTGTTTGGTGTGACTAAAGCATAGCAGAACTTCTACCAGCTTTCCTCATTTGAGGAGAGCAGTTGTGTTGTGCAAGACATTTGATTCAAAGGCTGTTTAGATCTCCCTGAGGGCATTTCTTAGCTAGAAACCAAATTAATATAAAAGGAGATGGGCAACATAAAAAAATACAAGGGTTCATTTCCAGGTACCAATGCGACAGCAGGTGAAGACATTCCTCGCATAAGCACCCATCAAGCCAAACTGATTATTTTCTTCACATCACCCACGATACTCTGAACGAAAGGAAGAAAATTACTCATTTCTATTTTCACTTGTCACCTACATATAGATGAATATCTATTTTTAGAAAAGAAAGCAGCCCATTTAAATAGCTTTCAACAGCTATACTGCTTAGGGCAGCAAGAGCCCATCAATCTAGCTGAAATTACACAGTCCGTGACAAAATTCCCTGCTTTTTCTCCCTATCCTTGGAGGGTCACTTAATGCATGGTTCATTTTGCTGTGTAACAGAATTAATCTGCAGTGAAATACAATTGCATTCAATAAATAAAACAGAGAAGTCCTCTTGCAGGCTGCATGACTGGAACCCATACCTAACAGAATTGGAGACTCATTCTATCTACCATATGACAACACACGATACTAAATAGGTGATATTTGTATGCAAAGCTACAACCCATGCATTCAAAACACAATAAAACAGAAGTACAGATTGCAGGAGCTACTGTAAAATGCTACCAATAGTCACAGCACAGAAGAAAGTATCAATGAAAACAGCAACAGCTAAACCAGAAACACATTTCCCTGAACTCCTCACTGCTCTGCCACAATCACTGATACGGTACAAACCTTAATGGCATTTCTAAACCACTCAGCTGCTCAACAGTCCCCGCACAGAGACGATGCAAATCTTAAAATTAATACTGTTCTATGAAGAGTTAAACCAGTGCAAAATCCTGGCATTTAAAGCAATACAGAGATGTCCCTCTTCTAGTGAGTTAAGAGTTATTGGGTTCCCAAATGCTATTGTAATTGAGAGGTGGAGATGCTCCCAGGCCCTAAAGAGGTGACACCCACCTTGCACAGGACTCCAGCAGTTAAAGGACTCAGAAAAGGAAAGCTTGCTCCATGGTAAGCCTACAGCTGAGGGACTTGGCACCCACAGGCCTCATATCCCAGGGCAAGTACCCTAACCATAAAGGTGAGAAAGGACTCTCCACCCCCTCCTGTTCGATTCGAAGGAGTGTGAGTCCCAGGAATAGAAGAAAAGTGGCCTTCCAGAGGGTGGGAAATGCAGAAGGGACTAAATGTTTCGTGACTAAAACAGGGCCACATCAAATCTCAAAGGGGCTAAGGAAGGTGATATCAAAGCTCAGTAGAAGGACAGGATGCCTCAGACCTCAACTGATGGAGTAAACTCTTAACTTTAAGATGTAGGATCCCTGAAAGAAAAGCATATTGAAAGCAGGTCCTGGCTCGAGAGGCAGAAAATAGGAAAAAGTTAGCCAAACTGTATGGGACTCCAAAGTTCAAGATATTGAAAAGATTTTTGAAGTGTCATTGTTTAAACAAGAACATTTCCTCCACCTCAACTTCAATAAAATACTCGTACTGACAATATCACACTATTTCATACTGATGAGGTACTTTCTAAAATGCCCTACCCTGGTTCGGTGATTGACAGGACTGTGTTGGCATTAAACATAAGGTGTTCTTTCGATAACTGGTAACAGGATTTCTGAGAGGTATCAAAAACGATTATCAGTGTAGGACAGTGGCAGCAGCTCGCCCCCCCACTGTCACTGGATGCCAGGTAACATTTTCTGAATCATTATTTATATCCCTAAAGACATCTGCTGCCTTCAGAGGCTCCAGGATTAAAACACACAGCCCTTTCCTCAAGAATTGTGACCCTGGCAAGACTCAGGATCTAAATAAGAACTGCATACAGTTTCAGACAATGCTGACTAAGCAGCGTATTTTTAAAAGGTGACTTCAGATAAATCCAAGAACATCGTGATCCACAAGTGCAAGTTGAGAGGACAAACTCTTCAACGAAGCATTCTGGCCAAGTTCTTGGGAACACCCACAGAACACGCTGATCCTTTATCTTGTGCAAGTATCTGGAGAGCTGCTCACCTTCATCGGCGGGTATTTGTGGTAAGGAGCTGCCCCTGTAGCCAGTTCGATAGCAGTGATCCCAAAGCTCCAGATGTCTGCCTTGAAATCGTATCCTCTGACCTGAAAAATATTAGAGGATGTTATCACGTGCCTCTTGCTAACCTACGCTACAGTCCCTGTCTTTAGCCTATTACACATCCTTTCGCCCTTTCCTTCCTTCCCCCTTGCATTTGGAAAGACCAGCACTATGGTGTTAAAGAGATGGAAAGAATACTTCCTCCCTCCTCTCCCCCCAGCTCCTTACACCATCAGGAGGTGTTTTAGAAATCATGGTCTGGTGAAAATGATGGTTGTGGACTGTGCAACTAAGACTGCTCTGCCATAAACCTCTCCACGTGTAGAACATATGGGGCACTGGGTTAACCCACGCTCTTGACTTCTACACAAAGACACAGGGAGTCATTAAACAGTATAATGAAACTCTCATAGTTAATAGATGGACTGTTATCCCCTTGGGACATATGCCTCGCTACATTTTTAGTCAACCGCTTAATCAATCTGGCTGCAAACACACTCGATCCTGAAACTTCAGTACACACCACCTCAGTAAAAAGCCCCTCGATTCCTGTCTGTGGGCTAATACTTCCCTCCACTAATTAATAGTAGCTTCTGCACTTGACATTAAATACAGACTTGTTCAGGAAAATTTATAGCATTTACTTCCCCCCTCATGCACAGGAAAAAATATTTCATGTGCCAAAGCAGTTACTTCCTCATTATCATTAGGTAATATTTTGGCACTTGCTTTCTCCACTGCAGGGGAGAAACATTGTGTACTAACTTCAAGAGTAGCTAAAAAAAAAAAAAAATCAAAGCTTTTTGGCTGCTTAGAATGGATTGTATTTCTTCTCGCTAGACTATGGAAAATGAATATTGAATCAAAGCTAACAGGCATATTGTGTTCAGCTGACCTAACAAGCTTTGGAAAGACATGCATTGTGATGAAGCCAGGAATGTTCCCCAAACTACCCTTAAGATGATCTTGAATTTTGGCAAACAAGCAAAAAACCCTTCTGCACTATTTTTCATATAATGCTACAGTTGAACTGAGATTTATTATAGCAACAGAAGTTTATATCTTGTGTTAATTTCACCAACTCTGCAGGCATCATTTTCATAAGCCTTAAAGGTCTGAAAGACTTCCTGAAGTGCCACAGTTTATGGATGCCACGATTATGAATAGATTTCAAGTCATTTCACTAAACAAGCACAGATACCCAGTATAATTTCAAAAAACACCATTCAGGAAGAAATATGCTCTAAGGATTTTATTTTTTTTCTCCCCCCACACTATTTTTAGGTTTTGAGAATAACTCGGGGCATTTTTTAGCCTTATCTTTCCATTAGACTCACAGCACATCTATACACCATACAACTCCCTGTTCTCTACTGAGATTTTAACTGTTTAGTGGGGGCTTTTTTTAATCATGTCATATAACGCTGTTTGCAACGAAAGCCATAAAGTTCATAACCATCTAGAGCAGTGCATCTTGACAGCTGTCTAATACATATTAGTCACCACCTTGCCGTTAGTTTACATGAACGTTTATTTTTCCTCAACAACTCTTTTTTGCCGTAAATCGGTCAAGTGAACATACATTAAATACAATGCCAGGCTATCACGTATTAACATGCTAAAGGAACTTAATGATGCTGAAGTAAACCAGAGGGAGCTGGGCCGATAAGATCTACATATCGAAGGCTAACCTACAGCAAGCCCTTCGTCCTTTTTGCCGGGTTGGATATAGCGGCTCAGAGTGACACCTGCTGGAAGACAGCAAGATGATATAAATGGACATTGAAGGATTTCACATCAGCATCCAAAATACCTCCTTACCACCTAATATTTGCAACAAGTTGGATGCACGCAGCCTTCATGAAAGTATTGGACTCCCTAGAAAATCTGCTTCCTTTGGTGAAGCACCTGTTGCATCAAGAAAACCCCCCCCTTTGTCACTAAAACCTTCCTTTACCCTTTTCAGCACCCTCCTTAAGATCTTTTTTCCCCTGTTGTCCTGCGGATTGCAGCCACCCTAACCGCAATGAGCCTGGAGCAGCACCGTTAGGTCCTGGCCAGCCTGCTGTGCCCTGTGCACCAGGACAGGACACAAAGGACGGAAAAGCAAGGGACAACTCTGATCTGGTTTTGAAAGACACTGCATTCTCTGTTCTTATTTATATTTAAATCAACAGAACAAAAAATCCCGAAGTATATGACAATGAACCAGCTCAGAAGCAAGTTTGCAGAGACAGCTCCTGACTTGGGGAGCGTGTCTTGTACTCTGGGGTGTGAGACTCGGACTCTGAGGAGGTCGCAGGAGTTTTGTAACGCACCAGCCCCTCAATGCCACCATGGGGAGCCACTGAAAAGGCCAAACATTGAAAAAGCCCTTCATCAATACTATATTTAAGCTACTCCAAAACTATCCCAATCCCTCAAGAAGTTTTAGATATAGGAAAAAATGCATTAAAGTTCTACCACTGTTTTAGCTGCATTTCATTTTAGATACATATGTATATGGGGGTCTTATTCCTCCAAAATTCTGAACTCCAAAAGTTCCTCCAAAGCTTCAGAAATACTTTATTGTGAACAGCAAGGAGAAAAGTAATGAGCTGGGTTTACTTTTAAAAAAAAATGTTTTCCCAAAATATTTTTATTAAAGAGATTTTTGGAAGGAAAACCAGAAGAACATTTCTAGTCAGCTGTACTTCTACTTGGCACACCTGTCAAAAATCAAACCCTGAGCCCAGCCCTCTGTCAAACTGTTTCTAAGGGGATGAGGGATAATTTTCAGAATGCTTATGGCACCGAGCATCAAGGCAACAGACAGCTACTGCAAATGCAGTCAGGACTGTGGCATAATTACGGTTGTGGATCTTGCTCAGAAATGGGCAACGATATTATATATGAAACAGTTTCCAGGTGGCCTTCATCAGTAGTCACACAGACAAAACTTCTGTAGTTTAGTCTAGAAGTAGTGGAGGACAAAAGGTAACGCGTCTCCACCCAACGGCAAGAAGTATGGCATCTTTTAGCTAGCCAAAAGGGCAGAGGAGGAAGGTGGAGAGGCAAGCATTCCTTAGTAATTACAGTCTGGATACTCACAGGCCAAGAGAAACTAGAAAGCTGAATAAAGTCATGTTACTTTACTGTAATAACTCCCCTCTCCAACACGTTGCAATTGGCTACCCCAAATTCTCGTATTTGCAAGCGCAGAAGAGCACGTTACCAAGCTGTATATGTGCATATTTACCACGCATGAAACTATGTATATTCTACCCATCCCTCTTGCCTAAATGTGGGGTAGTTTAATCTTGTTTACGCAACGGCTGAGCTGTCTCATCCTTACCTTAGGTAGGGTCCTGAAGAGAAGCAACAGGGCAAAGAACCACCAAACACTTAATATTCCCCAGTACTTGTGCCTGGCTGCAATAGGCAACTCAAAGACAATCCTGCCAAATTATCATCTTAGTTTGAAGTAAATATGGCAACAACATGGAATTCCAGGTGCAGATCAGCTAAGGGAATACGAGGAAAAACAATTCACCTGTTCCATAACTTCTGGTGCCATCCAGCAAGGTGTGCCCACAAAAGTTTTCCTGACTTTATTTCTGGTAATGTCACCACCAGTGGCCAGAAACGCACTAACACCAAAGTCTGAAAAGAAAAAAAAGAGCCAGATTTTAGTAAGAACACATCCTGCGCAAACTGAAGGGTTGTACCCCCTTTCCCCTCATATTCCCAGCCATCTATTAAGTACAGTTATGCATGAGGAGTTTCCTAATGAACAAAGAATGACCAACAGTTAGCCAAGAGTGCTGGTACACGAACGGTGTCTCGTCCACCGTTCAATTACTGGGGAGAGCAGAGCTTTCAGCGCTGGCCAGCAGAGAGGAAAATTCCACTTTCCATTACGGCCCACTGGTCACATTACAGCTCGCCCGCGCTGCCCCAGCAGACCTGCTACTGTACAAACCTGCCTCTGACAGCCAGTGCTTTATTTACATTTGTATACATACGTAAGTCATAACTGAACTTCAATCAGCATCCTGTTAACATTTGCAGAAATGAAGTCAGGTACATAAAAAGTTACTAGACTTTAACATTTAACTGTCCTAATTGCATCCTGCAGGCTGGAGCTACCAGCCCCTTATTCTGGATGGTTTATTACCAGAATATGCTTTGCTTGGTAATCTTCCATTGCCAAGATGCTCAGTGCATTAACAGGAACTTGGACCAGCTCCCGATGATACAGCAGTGTTACTGAATCGAGCAGCACATGCCGCTAACCAGCCCAACCATCCCAGAGGGAGCCTTGCAGACAGGTATTCGCACCCCGCACAGCGTTACCCCCCTTTGAAGCATTTTTTTGCAAGCCAAAGGATGCTCAAGGATGGCCCATGCACTCACTGGTAGTTTTATTACTTAATCATTCTTTACATGAAAACTATGCTTTCAAAGAATTGCATAATATAAGAATGACATATAAGAATGACATGGAAAACAGGATCTGTGAACAGCAGCAGGGATACCAACGGGATACGGTATGTTTGTTCAGAGAAGAGCATTACAAAAGATTCTGCAACCAAGTCATTCGAGCGAGGATGGCAGACTTTCCTTGGAGAAAAAAAAAAAACCACACCAAGTAAAATAAAACAGGTGACAGGGAAGCTGTAAACACAAAACCGTAGAAGTATTTCTTCCCAATTTGCTCTAAAACACACTGCTTATGTATTGCCAAATTATAGACCTGCAATGGGTCATTCTCCATAACTCAATTTTATCTGCTGCCTCCCACCCCTTTTTTTTTTTAAAAAAAACACAGTACAAGCAATCAAAACCTTGAATGCCATTTTTGAGATCGATGACAGGCTTTGAGGATAAGTCTCTGAATTTCACATAAAACCAGAACATTATTGACCACCGCTGGGTTGAACACTCTTGAAACACTGCTGCTGACATCGTTAATTATAAATGTAGAGGACTTTTACTCAAAGGAGCCACAGAGTTACTCCATGGCTTAAGGATGTTATCCTAACTGAGGAATCAACCTCAACAAAAGATCCCTCTGTACAATTTGCAAACAGTGGCATCCATGTGAGGACAGTCCCGAGCTTCCTCTGCCTCACGCCAGCAGTGCAATGAGCCCCTTCTCACCAGCCTTTCAGTATTTGAGAACCACCACGGAAATTATCGCTCTGAAGAATAACATGCTGAAAGCTTCCAGCTCACTTAGGTTAGAAGCCTCCAAGGACAGGAACTTAGTGCTCAATAAATACTAGACATGGATAACTGAAAGTTGACATTGAAGAAAGCTGCACAGAAATCACAGGGCTAAAGCACCAGCAAACGTCTATTGTTAGGGTTCAGCTTCTTCCAGACGGTCTGTCTTGTTCCCTTCCCTGTTCCTGGAGGCATCTTGTCTTCCTGCTAACCGTGAAGCTTTAGCACGCCTAG
Source organism: Phalacrocorax carbo (assembly GCF_963921805.1). NCBI lineage: Eukaryota > Metazoa > Chordata > Aves > Suliformes > Phalacrocoracidae > Phalacrocorax > Phalacrocorax carbo. Next base: position 162,415,070 of record NC_087514.1, read on the forward strand.
ATGGATCACTATCCACGTCAGCACTGCAATCTGTATTTTTCGGGAAACGTACTTTTTGCGACAGTGGCTTCGCTTTGAGGTCTTCCATGTGTGCATCCACCATCCCTGCTTTTCTCAGAAAACTGAATGAGCTCCCTCAAAAGTTCAGAGTAAAATTACTTGCACTTTACCCCTCATTACGGGAAATCTCGCAAGATCTATTGTTCTAAACACAAAAGCAATTAGAAGTTCTTTTAAATAAGATAATACTAATAGAAACTTGTCTAAGTGCCATCAGCATATTATTGTGATGTGCTGTATTTGAACTTGTGTATATTATCTTACCTCAAGTTTCCATGCAGTCATTTTGAGGGTAAAGGAAATGCCATTCAAAGCAAAAGAATTCCAGCAGTAAAACCAAGTCCTTTACACAGCGCACGCAGCATTCACCGCATTTCACATCAAACATGGGTTTAAGAAATTCCAGTTGGAAACTGAGCCCCTACATCTGCCATCTGAGGTCAGCAGAAAGCTTAAACAGAATTAAGCTGTATTCTGTTACATGGTTGATTTATTCCATGTTTTCCCAATCAATTTCCCCTCATTTCCAGTGGGCTAAAACAGACACAACCAGCCTGTGCTACTCTGCTGCAGGGAATGACTTTGAAACAGTCTTTTTCAAATGTCATCTTACTAACTTTATCCAAGTTCCAGCCCTTAAGATAAGAATGTGCCTGCTCTCAAGAAATATCTGGAAAGCAATAAAATAAAATCCTAACCATAAGTTAGGTACAATTCTTACTTCTGAGCAGCTGGTACAATCTGCATCTCATTCTCTGCCACTGTTAGCTACCCTCAGAGAGGCTAAAACAGAACAAGGTTATTGCAAATTAATTTAACTTGAGAAAATAGGGAAAGTAATGCAATTCAAGAGGTACGATAGCTCAGAAGTGTTCACATTTGTACTCTTTGGCAGCTTGTGCTCTGTATTTGCCTACTACGGTGATAACTGGAAAGGACCGCATCACCAGAAGCAAGGAGGAATTGGAAATGTTTGGACCTGGCTTAAAATATCAGTAACCACCACTGTCGGAATCTGACGACTGTCAGATATTCTAAAGGAGCCCCAAAATTGCAGACTTCCAGTAGTCTGCTAGCAAATAATGGTCTCCAGGATGTCTGGATGCAAGAGGTAGGATCATTTTTCTTATTTTTCTGAAGCAATGTAGAAAAGATTTATCTGCGGGACCTGTTTCAGTGATATAAACCAAAGAGTACGTTAAAAAAAAATTTATATATATATCTCTCTCCAGACTCTCATATCACAGCAAAACCAATGGAGAATGGAAATGACAATTCTGCTGATGCAAGCTCTGCAGAAAATATGGCCAATTTTGTCTTTTTCAGTAGAAACACCATGTGTTTCAAACCACATACCCTACAAAACACACTACACTGGCAATGAAGTTGCGGGCTAGTGTTTGAAAAAGCACGGCATTAGGCAACAATTCCTGCTGTTAAGGTGTCCCAAGTTGTCAAGCTTGAAAACTATTCTGGCCACTCAGGAAATGCAAAAGCTGAAAGGAAAAATCTCTTCTTACTATTCTGCACTGCAGAAACAAAGACCCAGTCTAAACAACTCCCCAACTCAGGAATGCTGTGGCAGGACCACATCAGAACAGGGTGTACATCAGGAAGATAGCTATCTGCTCCCCTATCTACCGCATGGGAAGGACGACTGTGCACTCATCGGGAGCCAGGACCAAAGCCCACCGACGTCAGAAAGGCTCCTACAGAGTTTGGTGGGTTTGGGTCAGCCCCTAAACCAGCAGTTCCCAACTTCAATAAGGGCAGAACAAGAGAATAAACCAATCTTGACTTCAGACCACTCGGAGCTGCTTTTAAACTTGGGTAGCTGAGATATTAACCATTAAGCAATAATAAAATTATTTCAGAAGACAGCACTGAGTGCTTTTTTCACTTGTCACCTTCCTCCTCCTTCAGTTTTTCACCATCAGAAAATATCTGCAGCTGTACTTAGTGTTTTTCTGCAAACCTTACAGCTTTTAGAGCACCGAAGATAAATAAAGCCTGGCAAGAAAAGGAGGAAGGTGGTAGTAAATAGCAGTTTTGTGCTGAGAATGCAGCGGGACTATAGGTCAGCAGAAAAAAGATTAGTGAAGAACAAGAATCTAGAACTTCTTTCTCTTAAAGACTATATGGCTATGCAGTGCTATTGGATCTATAAACACATACTTGTTCTCCCAAATTCTTATTTGGAAAGGCAGATCTCCAGTGTCACATATATTTCTAATCAATTCACATGCAGAACAGCAGCCTTATTTTTATATGCATCACAAGTTTAGCCTTTTTGCAGTAACATCAAGGCACATAAAAGATGTATGAAATCCCTTTGCCGAGTAAACATGAAGATCGCATCTGAAACCGAGCCCCAACACCATGTTAATAAAGATACATTAATACTGCACGGAGTAAAACTTCATGATAACAAAGCCCAGGGTGGGAGGAACCACAGCCCTTGGAGAAGTTCACAAGCTCTTTCAACAACAAAATAGCGCAAGATCTCTTCAGGAAATGCAGGTATTACAAGTAACACAAAGAATAAGTTACTTCATATCGTGCTGCTGCAGGGGAGGCACCAAAACTCTCCACTAACCACAGGAAAAAAAACAGTTTTTCCCTTTTTCAAAAGGGAGAAGAGGCTCAGAGGTGTCCGCGATGCAGCACCCGCTGCTCGAGTCAGCCGTGCAATCGGCACTCCTGTCCCCGAGTTAGATTTGTGCCTAGTCCCTTGTTAAAGCAATTTAATCTCCCAAACTTAGAGTTTCCTAAAGGAAAGTGGGGGAATGACACTGCCTGCATCATAGCTCAGTGTTTATATAGAGCGCTATTTTAGTACAATGAATTAAGAGCAGTCAGGAACACAGCGAACCAGTGACAAGCTGGCATGGATTTGTGGAAAGTTACACAAATTCAGTTACACAAGTTTTGCCTGGCCTTAACTATCCCCATTTTATAAATAGATAAAGCGAGAGGGGTTAGGCAATTTGCCCAGTATCAATTAGCAAGTCCTGAACAACTTCATGAAATCTCACCTACTTCAACCGCTTGGCAGCACGACCTGGCCGGGACACGGCGGGCACACCGAGCTGCTTGGAGTACGCGTTAATAATAATCCTGACTGGTTTTAAAACCTGAAGATATCGTGTTATTGTCCCTACAACAGAAAAAACCCACACGTGGAGGGACATGTGCCTTTCAGCCTTCAGCAAACCCTTGCTGCTTTACAGAGGGGTGGGTGACAGCATTATTTAATATGCCAGTGAAAAAAAATCAGGATAACGAAGATTTAGCCTGCACCCAGTCTCAGTGGGATGCTAATATCACGCCATGGAGCATGGCTCGTTCTGAGCAAGTCTCATGTTGAGGGGTTGTTGAAGTAAACTCAGGGTACATCTCCCATCCTTTCCCAGTCTATCAAAACTCTCACTTCATTTCACAATAATTTATTTAACTGTGCAGGCCCTATAAACTGAAGAATATTAAGCTTTGCTTACTGTGAGAACTCCTGGTTTACACAGCAATATTGGTGCTGCCGCACTTTATGTTGACCAAGTATTTTTACCCGTGCAGCTTTTAGACTCCAGGGAGCCAATAAATGCCAGGGCAAAGAGGTTTTATGCTCTGATTAAAACAAAAAAAAAAAAATTGCCATGGAGAAGCTGGAACACAAAAGAACGCAGCTATCTCAATTTACATTGCAACCACCGTCAGCAAGGCCCAGAACAATGGTATCTGGGAAAGAGTCCTGCTCTCTCCAGAAGACAGATTAATCCAACATGCAGGAAAACTTCAAACGGAGAAAGTGATACTCTCTGAATTGTAACAGGCTCCAAAAACTTGGTGCCAAGCCACAAGCCCAAGCCAGTGACCTTGGGGGAAAGGGGAAAAAAATAGAATTAAAAAAATAAAGGGTGTTAAGATAGAAGCAAACGGCGTCACACTTTAGGTCTCACTGGTCAGCTGGATCTGTTAAAGGCAATTTTATGCCTTGGTTCAGTGGACGTACATTCTGAAAGCAAAAGGAGCTACACAGTTAAAAATAGAGCCATGGGTAAAAATACCAAGTCCCAGGACTTGGGAGGAGTTTGAAGCTGGGCATTTGTGCAGGCCATTCGAGGAATTTTTTGGAATTCCTACTTGCAGCAAATGCGCCCCCGAGCTCACAGATTTCTCCTCCTGGCTTTACCTGGGCCTGACTCGGCTCCCAGTGCTCCCACGGCAGCTTTCACATCTGATGCACAGCCACCGTTTCAGAGTTACAAACAGAACCTGAGAAACGTTGGACACATCTTCATCAAGTTGCTTCTTCTGTTCAGCCTTAACAGAACTGCACTGCCCAAGTTAACAAAAGAGATTTTAATCTTCACTGGCTAGAACTGCATAATCCTGCAGCAAAATTACTGCCATGAATTCTATACGGTGAAAGTTTCCCAAGTAAATTCACTGACGTGTTGTGGAGGTATAAGCCCAGCAGTGGGGCTTCCTCCACCACAGGGTCTGGCGGTTTTTTTCCTAAACTTTGAAAGCAGCTTTGGTTTTTTCCTCAAAGAATTTCCAGTTGGAGGTTTACATTCCTTATATTTACATTGAAGATTTACGTTTCTTCTGAGACAAGAAACATGAGTTGTGTCAAGCAGTAGGAAACACAGAGGAACATGAGATTGCAACGGCCAAACAGTGAATAAGACCTTCTTAACAACTGTTCACAGGCAGTTTTGATAGAGGGATGGCAAAAGGGAAAAGAGCTATTATAAAATAATTGAAGTCATTCTTTCCTGCTACATTATTTGCATTTTTACGTACACCAAACCAGCTCCTTCAAGGGAGGTGCCCCATTCACTCTACCCTCAGGCTTCATTCCACAGCTGATCAATCTTTTTTTTTCCTGGTGTAACTTCCCAGGGAAACTTAAACACGGCTGTTTCATGGGAATGCAGTGATGTCATCCAGCTGATAACTGAAGCACTCAACGATCAACACAATTATACATAATATGCATTAATATTCTTGTCAAAGGCAAGTGCTTTGATCTCACTGAAACAAAACTCACTTTATTGGGATTGGTTTGCTTCCAGCATTTTTTCCTCTTGAAAAAATTCACGATAAATTTTGCTATTTCATCCTCAGTCAGGAGGAAAGGAAGCTTAAGTGTCAGAAATTCCCACAGAAACAAAATGTCATGTTATGACCAGGTCAAGCTCCTCTCTAGTATTCAGTCATTCATTTATTTTTGTTTCTTTCAAGTCATCAGCTGCCTTTGCAGAAACGAAAGTGCTTCCTGCCACTGCGGTGAACTTGCTGACCTTGGTCGAGCTTAGTTGCTCTGCTGTGTCTCAGGGAAGGTTACAGCGTTGGTCCTTTTGCATGTTCAAAGAAAGAAGAATTTGTGAAGAGAGAACTTTGCGCATCTCGCAATGTTGCTTTTGCAGGATATGCAGGGATGGATTTCATCATTTAAGTGTTGTACATATAAACCGCTAGTACACAGCTCAGTCCAGGGGAACACGTACAAATCACAGGCAAAATAAACCCTCCGAAGTTTGTACAAGTAAGACTAGTCAACCTTAGAACTACTTATCAACTAAAAATTATTCAGCAGAAGAAAAAGAATACACAAACATGGACCTACTACCAGTGAGCTGTAATTTAAAAAAGCCAAGCCCTGGCACCCTTGTGGCAGATGAACACAAGCAGCTGTCTGCTAGGCTGGCAGGAACACCTGGAATAACAGTGCATTGCTCTAATGCAACAGCTATTTGCAGCCTCTCCCAGAACATAATCTAAAGCTCTGCACAATTACAAATCCAAAATGTTACGTGTTGGCCTCATTATGGAAAAAAACCGATAGGATTTCACTCTAAGAAGTTTGCTCCTTTGAGCATTTTAGAAGCCACTCCCTACCTTCCATCAGCTGCCACACGGGATGAATTATTTATGCCTCATTAGAAATATAACAGCAGGCATTAAGAGCACTGCAAGACTTAAAAGGGAAAACAAAGCAACTTTAGGTTTTAAACAGAAGCCCTATATTTTAGGTGTTATGTGCTGTAAAAGGGCTTATTGCCTTCTGCAGAGGGAGAAGAGCTACTAATAAAAAACTGCATTGCAATTGCGTTCTGCCTCCTGGTGGAACATCTACCTCTCTCGTTCCAAGATGCAAATCCACGTACAGACATACCAAAGGAGTCCGTACCTCTCAGCACTACACAATGCAACACACACTTCTGTCTGACACAACAGTCATTGCGACAGAGCTGCAAAGCCCTGTCCCTTAACCCCCGGCACACTGGCTTGACCCACGGCTGTGCCTCCACCAGCAGGACAGGGCGCTAAAAAAAAAGAGACCTTATGACAGATAGGGGACTGCAAAAGTTAAACATGTACCCAGGTGTCTGCTACGATGGCAGGACCAGCTGCAAGCTCTGCCCTCCAGCTAGAGGTGGCACAAGGACTGGAACGACACCACAAGATTCATGGGAAGAACACAGTCCTGAGGGAAACTACAGTCGGAGAGGAATTGTAGTCAGGACAGGAAAAAAGCACGCTGGGAGAAGCGGAAAAACAAGTTTCATGAGTTCTAAATGTACCCACCAAAAATCTTGTCTGTCTTCATAGTCAATAAAACTAATAATTATTATTACCATTATTGATCTATGGAAAGAAGAGTCAAATCTGCAGGAACATATACGAAATAAAAGGCCAGAAGAGTAGTACTGGAGGGGAGATGTAGAGGGAGAACCAAAACACCCCACACCACCCTTTTGCACAGACATATGATCCATCTACACCAAGGACTGCTTCCAACACACCTGTGCTGACGCAACTCCTGACAGCAGTGACTGCGGTCCCCTCCTCCAGGCACATCTGTATTAGCTAAAGCAACTGTCTTAAGTCTTCCCTACCCTGTCCCTCAGCTTGCATGACTGCTTCCAAGACTCCCAGTTCACCCCAGTTTGGGCTGGGTTAGGGCAGCCAGTTAAACACTCTGCCACTCGCTCAGTTCAGCTGAACCAGACTAGGGAACGTCCACACGAGCAGTCTGATCAGCAGAGCTTTGGTTACTGCAAAGCTGCAAGTGACTTACCATCAGACATACCAATTTTTTTGATGAATCTATCCACTGTTCACCACAGTCCTTTTGAAAACCACCTTACACATTGTTGATGTATCAGTGAGGTCCGTGCAGTCCACACCATTTCCACGCCTATGAACTTGCTGTTTTAAAAATCTGGCTGGCTTATGCCAAGAATTTTATCTAATCTATTGATTCTGAGGACTTAACAGTCAAAGGATTTATTTGTGCCGACTGTCAATTATTCAAAGGATGGTATTTTAAGATAACAAGATGTAATAAACTCTGGGTTGTTTGTGGTTTTTTCTATTTCAGTTTGCACTTTATTGTTGGGTTTTTGGGGGTATTGGTTTCATTTTGTTTAAGAACTGCGGGGCTTCTTGAAGCCATAACATTTTTATGTATGTTTCTTCTTGATCATTAAACCACCTCTTTGGATACACAGTTACAGCCTAAAGTTTATTGAAAGCTACCAGGAAAGTTACCTGCAATTTGCACTGAGCCGTCTTCTCCAAGAAGAATGTTTCCTGCTTTCACATCCCTGCAGAAAGATAAAGCAACAATAAGTGGAAGTCATTAAATCTTTCCCTTAACCAACAAAAATACGTTACAAAGTTATTATTTCTTATGTTTTGTTTCTTGCATTAGCACCTCCTGCTTCTAATCACACAGAAACCGTAGGGGCTTCCCACCAATTGGAACGTCAGTAGATGGACACTAAGGGGCATCTGTAGGGTTTATAGCTAGCAGCATTTTAAGCACTACGCATAGAAAACAAAGATGAAAAACTTATCAGAAGGTACCCTCAAAAATACAAAGGAAAGTGGTTTGTCCCAGGTTCTTCAGTTCACAAAAGATAAGAAAACAGAACCTGGCACTAGTCTGATACTCATGTACCCTTTTAGCGGGGGGAGACTTCAAGAGACAGCGAGCTGATCTAGTCTCACTACTGCTGAATGCATCCTATTCTTCCCAGCCCCAAGTTTCGCCGCTCTCCAGCCCTGGAGGGGTTCCTGGGCCTCCTCAGGAAGTCAGTTTAGCCCCACACATTAGTGTAAATCCAGACAGAAGAAAAACGTCGTTTGCTCACGGCTTAATGAACTGAACCACATTACCAAGGTGCAGGTGAGCAGAGCTGGTACAACAGAGATGCTGAGGATGGGAAAGTGGGGCAACTCAGCCGTCCTGTGAAGCCTCAAACTTGAGTGAAAAAGTCTCCCTGATTCTGCTTTGACCAAAATCAAACAACACACGAGAACAGCCAGTATGTGCTATGGAAGTTATTATACTATCCCCTTTCTACACCCAAAAAAAAGCTCTGGTTTGTTAGGTTTAGCAGCAGCACTTCTCCATCCCTCGAGGGGAACGCTGCCTTCACTGCGAGTATGCTTTGAAGTTTTACAGCTTATTTTCACAGGCTGCTCCACACGCAAAGCCAAGAGAAGCACCTTTATAGTTGACACCCGCATTCATCAGCATTGCTGCTAAGCTTGCACTGGCTCAGAAACCACGCAGACATGGAGCACATGCAGGTGCTCTCTGAAAGGCTGCAAGCAAAGCGACTGCCTGGGGAATGGATGCCAGAGAATAGATAGCAATTCACAACACACCTCGCCTTAATGCATGGAAAAGAAAAAAAGGAAAAGAACCCCAAACAGACTGCCCCTCTGCTGCCTTCCAAAAAATATTCCAAATCCTTTCTCACACACACAAAAAAAGAAAGTCAAGAAGTATTTTTCCCTCTCCTCCCTCATGCATCATGACAAAAGAGCTGGCGTGATGGCCTGGCCAAAGAGCCCCAGTCAGGCCCTGGAAACCTCCTCCTTCCTGACTTTGCTCTTCTGAAGAAGAGCCTGGGCCACTGCCAGTTCCAGGCCAGGATAATTTTAAATGCATCCTCTCCAGCATTAACATTTGTTAAGATTTTTTCCAATACCCAGTCTAGGACATCAGCATGGCAAGGCTTTCCCCCAGCATACAGCAAAACAAAAGTGAATAAAGACTGTCCATAAGACAGCTTACTTTAACAGCAAACCACAGCTCACAGCAACCTTTAGCCTTCAAACAAGTATTTCAAGTCCTGCCAAATGTACGCTTCTTACTAGTAGCGACCACCTTGGAGCATAATCCCTGTTCGAAGCACAAGCAGAAGAGCAAGTACTGGAAAATACTAATCTGCTTTAATGGTCAAGAACACTTGGATAGATCAATATGGAAACACTGAAGTTGTAGGGCGAGATAGCCTTGAGAAG